>NC_043984.1:26110514-26435514 GCF_902150065.1 Myripristis murdjan
CCAGTTTGCGAATCAATCTGCAAATCATATTGCTTGCCAGGGTGTGACAATCCCGTTGATCCTGTGCAGAGACCTCTAATCCCTTGCAAAAAAAAAAAAAAATGAGCAAGTTGACTTGCCATTCCGTCAGATACACCTTGGCTTGGCTCAAATAGCGGTGGCATCCTGTTGCATGATGTTCTCAATGCGTGCCCTCTCAAGACTATTGAAAAGGTCTTTAAAAAAATTCTCCACCAACCAAGCACACAAATAGGCCTCGCTCACCAATGTCTACTGCAGGGTTACATGGTTATCGCTTTAACCCATGATAAGCTGATACATACTGTGATCTTGATTGATGGCTACAAGTGTTATTAAAAAAATACTTCTTTTTTTGCATCTGATCTTAACAGTGACAATTTCCAGCTAAAATGGTTGGTTTAAATGAAATGAAATGAATGAAAATGTTTCAGTTTCGCTAAATGCAATGCTTATCACTTTGGATGACTGTAATCGCATTATTTGACTATGCACGGTTAATTGTGCACTAGTAAGACTGAAGGGCGTCAGTATCAACTAAGCATGATGACTCCCATCGCAGGGTGGGAAACACAGTATGAGCTGCCATTTCTGGAGATGGAAATGAACCATTTCACACATGTCAAAACACACTCTGACATGCACGGAGGAACTGAGACATTCACACAGAAATGTATACATTTCCTACATTGCAATTGGTGCAGTGCATGTGTGTGCTTGTGTGTGTGTGTCTGTGTGTGTGTGCCTGTGCATGTGCATGTGTGGGGAAGTTTAGGCTATGAATCTAGGGAACGCTTCCCATCATTCATCCCCTGTTTGACAACACTCCATTGACTAAAACTAACGGTGTCAGCACAAAACAAAATCCCCACTACCCTCCACTGAGCCTCTTTTGTTTTCGGAGCACCCCCGTCTGATCTACCTGCAGCTTGCTGGGACCCCCTGTTCCCCATTTCAAATCTAATAAAGCCAATGTAGCCGCCAAAACAGCAGCTGCATTGTGTTTAGGCCTGTGGGCCCCTCCCTCTCACTATTTTGACTTTTAACCCACTCATATCAACATGTAATGGAAAAAGACCAAAAGTGGAAGTCATTAATTACATTTACTGAAGTTACCGCAATTGAATGTTTGTGTGAACTTGTACTTTTTGGAGTGTCAATTTACGTTTTTAGTGAAACAACTGTACTTCTCTACATTTTATATCACATCCATTACAGAGTACATAATTAGTAGGCTCTCACTGAGCAACAGAAAAGGGACCGTTGTAAATTGGCCAGTTGTGGAGCCATCTGCAGCGAACAGTCAGTCAGCAAAGCAGAGAAAAGTACTCTGGCTTTACTTTGTTTGAGCGGTCTATTGTGTAATTTCCAAATTTTACAGTGAACACAATCTAGTCTGAACGGTCTCCTCTCATCCTTATACAGCTGAATGGTAAAGATCACATCTAACAATATTCTCTTTTCTAAAAAGCATCTCAGTGACATTTACTAACTTAAGTGGATTTTTACTCTTACTCTTACAAAGTCAGTACCTCTAGTTGTGTTGGGCATTCTGGTACTTTTGCCAACAGTGGGAAAGACAGCAAAGGTAGGAGAGAGGGGGGATGGCATGAGTCAAACTCAAACCCATTAATGCACCTTAACCCACTGAGCAATCAGGAGTTGCTCTTATTTTGTGCAACATCTAACGAGGAAGCCAAATAGCCTTAAAACAAACAACATACAAAGAGAAAATGTATCACTTGATTGTTTCTGGTAGTTTATTTTGTGTGGTGGTAATATATGCTTATCGTTACTAAAGGATGACAATTGCAATCACATTCCAACAACAGGCTGGCAAGATTGTGATCAGGTTGCCGGTCTATCATCTTGACAGTGCACACTTATTTTCACAGTATCCACTTAGGCTGACAGAGAATCCATGGTGAAATAAGCTATTCACAGTTACAAATATACTCTTTCAATACAAAGCCTGTTTCCAGCTGAGGCGGCCACATCATCCACTGGGTTCTGTTCTACAGAGGGGAAAGCAGAATTGGTTTTGTGATAGCATAACTCAACTGAGAACTGGCAGGATTGCTTTAGCCTTCTAGTGCCATTCTTTATTTAGCAGGTTCTGCTGTTTAGGAATAGCACATTCATTCTCAAGGCGACAACATCCCTTTTGTTCAGGTAAGACAATGTGGTTGCATCTGGGGATGCAATCGGTAACCTCACCAAACCAGCACCAGAATGCTTGCTTACACACTGTACAAACACACACACACACACATACACCAAGTGCAAACATCTAGGCAGACATATGCACATCGCAGAGTCCCTGTACTCTACAATCACAACCTATATGTGTGGGTATGTTTGTGTTAGCTTATGCTAGCTAGCTGGCGCCTGTGCTGCTTTGCATGTGGGAGTGCATGAGAGTGTGTTTGCATCTCTCCATCCTGACTCTCCCTTTTTCTGCCCATCCCCCTCTCTTGCCCCCCTCCCACCCCAGAACCCCACCCCCAACCCATCTCTGTCCCCCCGACTCCGGCCCCTGCCTCCCTCCCCTCCTCCAAGCCGTCCTCTTAGCCTATATACAGGCCATCCAACTGTCTGTGCTGTGAGCCCCGCGATTCATCACACACATACACGTGCACACACACACACACACACACACACGCGCACCTCTGCAACCCTCCTTTCATTCCAGAATCGGGGGAACAAGGTATCAGCATCATAACAACCACAGCAGACAATACCGCTACTTGCCTAGTAGTAGCTCCCTTTTTAAGGCTTGCAGACACAGAATGCTGGGATTTAAGCAGGTGTAAAAGAAACAGACCAATCCTCGCTCCTTCTCACTACGGCTCCGATCGCTGACAACCGGCAGGAAAAACGACAGAAGAGAGACACACAGAGAGAGAGAGAGAGAGAGAGAGAGAGAGAGAGAGAGAGAGAGAGAAAGGGAGCAGCAGTGGCAGCGAGAGGACGAGAGGCAGCGGTGTCGTGAGCGGGGAGGAGTTGGGGGGGATCAGGAATGAGAGCAGGATAGAGGGGGTGGAGGGTTGGAGGGGATAAACGGAGATTGGGAATGCTGAGCGCGCGGATGGGGTAACCGCAAGGGAAGCCGACGGACGCCTGGAAGGACGGGAAGGAGGGGGGGGTTTGTGGCTTCAGATTTTTAACAGGGTCATGGGAAGAACAGTGAGGAGGCAATTTGGGGAGATAGAGAGGAAGCAGAGAGGCAACTTAAAATGTCCACTTCTGAAATGTTCATGACCAGTTTCACAATTCCTATACAACTCCAGAGGTCTAACTCATGGTGTGGTGCGCTGCTCGACCTGGATCACCCTTGCAAACAGTCAGTTCTCTCAAAGGTGTCTCAACTAATTTCTGTGCATGCAGAGCTTATATTCTTTTAGAGCAGGAGGCAGCTGTTTGCAGCATTTGTTTGGCTAAAGGGACCAGATACACTTCTTTGAAAAGCATACATACAATATGTTCTGTGCAGGTCCCTGTTGTTTCACAAGAATAGCACATGACATAAAACAACTTTGAATATGATATTCCAGCCTATTTTCAGCATCACCGACTTCCACCAGCCTGGGGAAACAAAGCCATATCAACGTCTTCCTGTGATATCACAGTCATTTTAACACCAATGCAAAACTTTTTAGATGGATAACTGAATCTGAAAGACTCAACGATGCATCTAAAAAGAGACTGAGACAGGTAACCCCGGTGAGCTTCATGACATGGGTGTAAGCACCTCTTCACAGCCAAGAAAAATGCCAGGGGGGCCAGATGACTCGCGCAAAGCCCCTGCTTAGCATCTCATGTTATATATCTAGGGTTTTTCCTGTACAGATTTCGTTCGATTTCATTCTGTCTCGATAAAAACGTGCTCAATGTCAGCGGATCATCAATATGTTCATTACAAAGGCCCATGGTGAAACTAAATCAGTGTTGCATTTGTTTTAATAACATGCAATGCCAACAGCAATTGAGTGCTAGCTGTATTGCAGGGACAAACAAGAAGCTGAAGCTGATCATTGGCGTTAAAAGTGGCTCCATTCACAGAACTTCACAGCAGTGTGTTACACCAGAGCAGCCATAACTGAAAACTTGTGGGAAAGGTGAACCCGTGTTTGACACTACAACTTTATGTCTACATGTGAAAGTTTATGAAAACCTTGCAGATTGTATCATGGCTGGCAAAATAACAGTAGAACAGGTGAAAAGTTATAAAAGTTGTTATAAATCAATCATTGCTGAAGCTTAACAGTTGGCAGAAATTCAGTCAGATGACATGATGTCAAAGAATTAACCATTTATTGAAAATGGTAAGACAGTTATTTTTGGCAGACTCGGCTTGAGGGAGCTTTGGGATTCTTGGAGGCATGAGGAATCTGCTGAAATAATAATAATCCCCCTCAATCATAACAATTACAGCACAGCAACAGGCATGGATGAAATCATAGCTAGCCAACGTGATCCAGCTGATGATTATAGTAGCAGGAGGATGGTGGAGTTGCCACATCGTGTGGCATGAAATCAGCAATGAACAGGCAAAACTGAGAGCTTCTAAGGACCATTTGAACACTTTGTGTGAATGTGATTGGATAACTAGTCAGCCGGGCTGATCAGCTGATTGCCAATGAACCACTGACACTGTCAATTGAATGTGTGAGACAGCCGATAGCCGATCAGCTGTGATGTTTGCAGACTTGCCTGAATTAACACGATGCTTTATTAGCGATTTAAGCAAAGCCAGTGGTGTCACTAGGGGGTTTCCTTTCCAACTTCAAGCTCCAAATGTCTTGAGAATACCTCAGGCTATTTTTTTTACACATCAGTCAACCACAAAATTTCTATCACAAGTGCGGGCTAAGTTTGGGTCTAAGGTGTTGGTCACAGGACAGTGTTTAATCCTACCATCACACTCACCTGTGTTGGACGAGGAACCAAATCCTATAAATCATCGTCACTTGCACTCTCGATTTCCACCTATATTATAGGCTGCCTGGCCTATAATACAGCTGTCAGTTTCACCAGACAATGCCAATATGCAGATTGTAGACCTGATGGGAGGTACAGGTCCCATAGCATTTCACAGGTCTGATGTATTGGGCAATGAGGCAAAAAACTAGAAATATTATTCACGTCTTTGTACAAACTGGACCCTATTTTTCCACGTTTTGGGCAGCTGCGAGATGGGCCGCAATGCCATCCAATGGGGAATTTTCGTACATCAAATTATGTCCACTGTGTGTGCCTGTTTTTGCTGTTCACATTGTTAATGTCTGACAACATTATGCAATTATGGAAAAATCTAGGTTGGTTCTCATGTGAAATCACCTCAGTGGCACCAGTTCAGTTCAAAAGTCCCAAAAAAGTACCTGCTCTTCATTGTTTCCAAACTGTATATGACTTGTCGATGATAAATGCCATTTGCTGGAGTCAACTTAAGATTGGATCATTCTAAAGAAAATGTGTCATGTGTCTCTGCCAACTAGCTAATTAGTTACTGAGATTGGGTCCTCTCAGGTCCATCTGCCCATGCAGCTCTATTTGTGTGGGCTGATGAACATCAAATGCACAGAAAACTGTTTCTCTTTACATTAAAGTCTATATTTTTTTCAACTTTCAGAGAGATTGCCGTGACAGTGATACAATGTTGCGTTTTACTGTGCCTCTATTAATTAAAGATGCTTGTGAATGTCGTCATCATCATCATCATTCCTTATATTGTAACTCATAGAATTAAAATATTTATTGACTGCTACAACAGAGGTGAGCGTAGGCCAGAGGGCACATGCACATTTGCAAAAATTTTGATAAGCTACCACATTTTTCTGACTTTGAGCCAAGAAAAAAAAAAAACCTTTACATCTACAGACACACACACACTTCTCCATCTGTCTCTCCACCTGCTTGCTGTCCATTAATCACACCTACACAAACACACAGATTGCTCTGACTGACCTGTGGACACATCTATACACCATCACACACTGACCTCTTCCAGTTACAGCCTAGGGCCATTATTGCAAAACGCATCTCAATCATACACACAAACACAAGCTTTTCTATGCAATGGCTGCGTTAGTCTTTTTCAGTAGATTTCATTTTGCTGGAAAGTAAGCTTTTTCTGCTGTAGCAAATGGCCTGAATAAAATACGAGTGAGGACAATCACTGTTTTGCTATGGAAAAACATTCACGGATTAAATATTCCAGTGAAAGAATGTGAGTCACTCTGTGAACAAGAGTAAAACAGCAAAAACATTACAATCCCATAAAGCATATGGGCTGGGGAACACCTTCATGCTTTGTTTACTGCTAACAACACCAGGATTTTACAAGTGTGCCATAGTCCTCTCAGTGATTAAAATGGCCATTATGGTCAGACCCCCACCCTCCACCAGTGTCTGGCTGACATATGGCAGTGGAGGTAATGCAGATAAACTCCCTTGAAAAAGCCCCCGGAATACAGATAGTAATTTGTGTGAGAGGGTCATGAATAAACTAATTGGAAAGCCAACGGATGAGCACCATTAGGGGGAAAGTATGGGTTTTTAGGAAAGGAGAAAGGTCCCCGTTTCAAAGCAAAAATTAACTGCAACAAAAATATCTCCTGCCTCAACGTCTCGAGGCTTTGAATAATGTGAGGCATAGCGATAGAGAAACTGAAAATAATTATCGACAAACAATTTGTTCCAAGTTGTGATCATGTCAGCATACTGTGAACTTGTGGATCTGATGTAGCACAAGCGAAATTAAATTGTTGGGAAGGCTATATTATTATCAGTTAATACTTCCTGGCAAAGAAAGCCCTCGGCAACAGAGTGTATTACACAATGAAACGGGCACAACAAAAAGTCAAAAAATGGTCATACTACTCTCCTTTTACGCATGAACGAGATGTTAAAAACTATGAACTATATCTAATGAACCATTTAATACCTGTCTTGACAATACTTCCTACTTTAAGACTTTTTGACACTTATTTTACCTCTTTACAGCAGAAAAAGACAGAAGAAACTCAAAGTAAGAGAGAGAATGACAACTTATGTCTAAATGTTATGTTATATTATGATATGACACCTTCTAATTTCTAATTAGAAAATGGAAGCCCACATGCAGCCCAATAATCTTTGCACTTGGCCCTCTATCTGCCTCTGTCTCTCTCTTTTCTCTCTTTACCATAATCAGTGGGGAATTCCATCTCCAATATCAGGGCAGTGATAAGCCTTGCTCTGATTGGTTCATGCAACCTAATTTAGTGTTACACAGAATTGGGGGAAAACATGAAGCAGCATCATAAATTGCTCGTCCATCTACCCATCTTCACCATTACTTTGTCTATCTGTTGCCCTGTAGAGGCAGAGGGAAGTGCAAATTTATTACATCTATTGCTCTGTGCTGTTTAACATGAAGTCTCATTGCTACCAAGACAATGAGAAATGCAATAAAGGTGGTAATGCTACAATGCCAGGTCCTTATCAGCATCAATGCTGGTTAAGGGCCTTTTTATAGCAGGGAAAGGCACTTCAAATATCCTCCTTAGTCCTTTTGTTCTGCAGCAGTTCCAATAGTAATATGCAACATCAAAACCCAAATAAGCCTTTAGATCTTAGCTATAGACAGCTGGAAAAGTATTCCTCAGAGACACAGACCTCCATTCCTGGATTGCAAGGCCAACGCTGGCAGAGGAGATGCTGGTTAGTGATGGAGAGTGTGGGCCTTGGATGAAGCCATGGCATTTAATCACCAGCTTTATTGATCCCATGGACAGGAGAGACTTCTGGCCTATCGACTGCAGAGTCACCAGACTCTTCGCTCACTAATCAGACAATATTGGTAAAAGCAAATATCACACTGATTGAATGGAGGTGGAGTGTGACTGCCTCTGTATCAACTTGCTGCTCGTCATCAGCTGGGGATGGGAGCAGGAGAGTCCATTTCGGAGGAGAGAGAGTGATGATGTGTGACAAAACAGACACATGGCACATGGGGTAAGTTTACATGAGGAGGGATATGAACTCATCAGCCTGGCAACCAGTTATTCCATTAATGGTGAAAAGGCAGCTTGAATCATGAACGGCATAGACTGAAATAATCAGGATTAACTGGAATAAGCATTTGTTATGTTTGTGTCTATGTTCCTTCTGTGAGAGCCAGCTACATTCAATCAATACATGGATCTATAGCTGCTCATGCCTGGAATTAACACATTCCTTGCTTGTACTGAATGCAGCTCATGTGTTGTTTGGTGAAGGCGCAATCTCCCCAGGGTGTTGTGGAAATGTAAGAGGGCCGCATGTAAAGCCAGTGCATCATTAGGAAACGGAAGCATCCTATACAGCGATGAAGAAGGCATAGCACTGCGATGAAAACATAAAAAGGTGAAGACGACGGATCAAAAGGCGAGAAAAGGACTGCACTCACAAGGCACGGCGTGGCGGTAGAGGTTGTCTCGAATGGTCTGCTGCAGTTCGTGGTCGGGCGAGGACTTCTGGAAGCGCTGACTCAGGTAGTGCTTAAGGTCCTTGTTCAGCTTGTTTCCTGTCAGGGGAGACACAAACAGGAAAACATGTGGTAACGGCATCAAAACAAGACGAGGACAAAATGGCCTCCGCTGCGCTTTCTTTTCCCCTCCACATTTCAGTCAAAATATTGAGGCCTGCGGACATCCGAGCATCATGAAAGTCGCCAAAGTGCTGCTACAGTTCAGAATGAAGTGTGAAACGGCCCTACGGTTCAAACACGCCCACGTTTCTGTTGTAAACACAGCAAACTAAGACACTGGCGTGTGTTGAGTGCTTAGCAGTGAATTGCACACCTGCCATTGTCACTCAGAGGGGAATCTGGCTCCAGGCTCTCCCTCTCTGACAAACTAGGCCCAGCCAAACCTAAACTTGCGAGCACTATGCCTGCCACCATGGATCACACCCCCCCACCACGAGGCCATCTGGACCTCAGACACACATTAGGCTACTGAGGGGCAGCAAGGCTGGGAAGTGTCCGTGAGTGTGTGTGTTTTTGCATGTGTGTCTTTGCCTGGTCATTATGTATCCCCATAACAGGTCATACTACACATGTGACAGCACCAATCAAACATAACATGACAATATTTTAATTATTTCATTCTTCCCAACTCGAGAGCGTGATTGGCAAGGTAAGATTCACATAATGTATACTTGGAGAAGAAACACTTTTAAGGAATAACACAGTGTTTCAGTGTAACACCCAAACACAACAGCTTTTGGGAAGAACAAAAAACATCTCATCTTGTTGTAGCATGTATGCATATGCCCCATTAATTATCATACACATGATTTATCTACAATCTCTGCATGGCCGCCGAGACCATTTTTGGTTGTCTTGGGCAAACAACGAGTCATAAAAGGCCCTGGATTCTGTTTCCATGGAAACTGTGTGTGTGTGTGTGTGTGTGTGTGTGTGTGTGTGTGTGTGTGTGTGTGTGTGTGTGTGTGTGTGTGTGTGAGTGTAATAAGATGATTGAGATTGTTGGCATAGTACAGATGAGCTTTCCGCACTGGTTGGCAGAATGATTGTAGGTTCATACAACAAAAATACAATCAAAGCACAACATGCACAACCCACTTCTGTCAACACAGGTCTGGTAAATAGGTTCACGCTGATATGATATGACTGCTTTTAAATTCACTGTGACCCCAACTTTTGTCAACCCATATCGCCAAGACTCATTGAGTGACTGATGAAGACAAACAGAAATTAAATTACACTCACACTGCTACTTCATGGTCTGCATCATGAAGAGACTGGGGGCACCAACGACGACTAGTGACATGGTCAGATTCATAAAACCTTCTTAAAAAGGAAATAAATCTTAAGAACATTAATTTTAAGAAACTTTTAATATGGTGTTATTGGTCAAAAGAAATCGTAAGCATTCTCTTGACTGATTTTGCTTCCGAATAAAAATGAATGTTTCTTTTCAATAAATCCTCCTGTATCTCTGTGCCATCTCTTTGCAATCGCTAAGTGCTGACCTGGAGTAGTCAGTCTGCCACTGAGCTGCACCTTGTATCCATGCAGACACTGTATTCATATTCATCTCTCAACTGTGAAATCTTCAAAACAAACCGCAGCAAACGATAACTTTATAATTTGTTGAAATATCATGAATGACATGTTAACAATAAGTCATTTAGAAGACATTATGATGAACAAAACATTAAGGCACCTAGTAAATGATTAGTTATGTTATTAGTTATGATTAGTTAGCCTATTTACGAACATGTTGTAAGTCATCTATGTACAAATTAATTAGAACATATTCATGAACAAATCGCTAGTAATGGTTTACCTGTTGAATTGTTGATATGTTATGAATTACGCCTGTTTCTCATCTGTTATAAATAATGTATGAGTGTATTACTGAATCAAATATAAGTCAAGTGTTTTTGCATCCCCTAATCAAAGGTGTAACATGCATCATATCAACCAGTGCTACACTGTGGTTCACTGAGGTAATGTGTATAACATGATGATATCTTCAGAGACTTTTTTTTTTTTTTTAAATCTGCCCAAAGATCTTTAATAATAATGCTTGGAAATAATAAGTCACTTTACTCTGGTGGCGGTAGACCAGGGTTGACTGACGCTTAATGTAGCTTACTGGACTATACTAACCTTAGTCAGCCTTACAGCTAACTTGAAAACAAGATATGGGCATTCGGTGCGCACTGTGTGAGGAGAGGCTGACTCCCCACCCCACTGTCTAAGCTCTTCCTGGGAGGAAACAGTGGCCTGCCCCTCTCGCATCCAAGACATATCACTAGGTTGTAATCCTCATAATAAGTCGCAAGCCAACACTCAGGCCAACAGAGAGCCTGATATACACACCCTGATGTGTTTGTGTCCCAAAAGATCAGCCTGAGAAATGAGAGAACCCCTCGGACCTGGTATCCGCACCACACTGGACAACTTTTTGAGAGAAAAACATTTTATTGTCCCAGTTACAGCCTGTGCACTGTTTGGGGCAACACCGTTTTTAAATTTTAACACACAACGTACCTGATTCCACAATCAAACAAGCACTGAAATGGATAACAGGTATTTTGGTTTACTTGGAATATGGGCCACAGTGTTATCTTTGGACAAACACACACACACACACACACACACACACACACACAAACAAAAGCATAAAAAAACAGAAGTGTATGCACCATGCTTAATCGCTGCTTGCTGATATTTCAAGTTCAGGCCACCATGTTTCCAAAGATGAACAAATGTCAGTCCTGGCTATTGGACACCATCCAAAAATTGAGGTTTCAAATGTTAATTTTTAACACAAGTGTGAGCAGTGGTAGCATCAGCCTTATATGTGGTGGATCACTGGAGTGCACACAACAGCACCTCAAGGAGCCATTACATAAGGCTTAATTCAGTTATGTAGAGTCTGTCCTCCCCTCACCCTCTCTTTGTCTCCCTTTATCTTGATAGAACAACGATGCTTTAAAGAAAATGAGCAGACATCCTTCAAAGGCAGGACAGTGTGAATGACAGGGCCCTGAGGGATTGCCTGATTGATAAACGAGGGGAAAGCAATCACTTAGGAATGTGTCGATTAACCAGAGAGGGCTATCTATCCTCCTCCTGTATCTCTGTGCTTTGCAATCGCTAAGTGCTGACCTGGAGTAGCAAGTTTGCTACTGATCTGCACCTTGTGTCAATACAGACACTGTATTCATTAGCAGGAGTACAGTATCCGAATGTTTGGACCGAGATGTCCAGCACCAACATGGAAATTGGAAGCTGTAGCACTATCTCACTGGACCAGAAACCTAGAGTGGGAAGGCAAGCCAAGAGAGTCTTTCCTTCTGTTTCAGCTGCTGATAGTAAGACATCATTATAAATGGCCAAAGAGCTATTAGGAACAGTTAGTTCCAATGGAGTGATTTGATTGGAAAAGAGGCATTCCAAGTACTGATATACAGTATAACAGCACTCTGACATTTGACTATTAAGTATCACTCTGCTTTTCTAGTGCTCAGTAATAATCATTAATTGTATATTTTATATATATTCACTTGTGTGAATGAGCTTGGATAACTAGTCAGCTGATCATAATGATCAGCTGATTGTCAATGAGCCGCTGACGCTGTCAGCTGAATGCGTGAGACAGCCGATAGCAATTCAGCTGTGATGTTTGCAGACTTCAGTGCTCTGCCTGAACTAACATGAGACTTGTTGAATATTGGTCGCAGGGATGAGGGGAAAGAAAGAGGGTGCTTTCTGCATTTTTTGCCCCAACTGTTGACTCTCAGGCAGCACTGCTTCCCAGCTATAGGTAGGGTTATTTTTTGGATGAGGGTTGAATAGCACTGCCCTATAGGCAACCGGGCTAACAAAGTACCATGAGTGGATACTACAGTGCAAATCTCCAGGCTAGCTAACCTTTGGTTGGGAAACCATGTATGCTGAGTTGCTTGTATTCTGACGGAACCATTTGTGTTAGTGGAGCCAGAAAATTGATTAAATAAATGCGTATTACATTTCTTGATAAATAGCATCGTTTGTAGAACTGCTATAATACATACACTCAAGGCCGTGCTGATATACAGTGTAACAGCATTGCCTCTCATGTGATGTGCAGAACATCCCACACAGATTATCCTGATATTGGCATCGTGTTTCATATCATTTTTGTCTTTACTGCCCACTACTGCAAAAAAAGAAAGCACACCATCAAAACAAACAGTCCTTACTACGCCCAAGAGGTGTGGTGGCTGACTGACCACTAGCATTCAGCAGGCTAATCGTAAAGTTTTGGCGAAGGCCAAAGTATGCATGCGGTCCAGTGAGTTAACTCAAACCATGAGGTTCTGTGGCTCCCCAAAACACAATTATATGCTGATTCTGGTATCATTCCACTATATTTCCAATTTCTTGTATGTATTCCCTGTTAACTGCTGCAAACAACCGCTGACTGCTCTGACACCACTCTCCTTAAATGCACCCACAAGGTGTAAGTTTCAAGCTTCTGGTTTTCTACTAGGAAACCATTAGGTCAGGCTAGGACAACAGCAGTCCAGTGTGCTGATGCTAAGCTCAGTGTGGATACTCCTCCAGCAGTCTGTCACCTATCTTCTCCACACACACTAATGTCAGGAAGATCGTGACTCACCTATAGTTAAGCCTTTAAAGCAGCTAGTCAGCCCATACAAACCTCTGCCAAGTATAGTAAAACCATAAGCCCATTAAGTGCTACTATGCACTAGGCCTGGTACTAGGTCTGTGCTATTACTGTGCAGTACTACAGGAGAAGCCATACTGGCTCTGATGGCAAACAAAGCCCATTGAAACTAATGCTGGCAACTTGGATACAGATTGTCTTGTCTTAGGCTAATCGAAAACAGAGTTTCAGATCTATGCTGTTTAAACTTTGCCTGCCTTTGTTGTGGTTGAGAGTGGTTCATGTCCCATCTGTAAAATCCTGAAGAATCTATATGTATAACCATAACTGATGTGTTCAAATGAATTCTCAATTGGTCCATTACGCTCACTAAATTTTTGGTGCCTCTTCATGTTTTCAATCACTCCACTTGTTTGACATCCCTGTGATCCAAATATTAAATCATAAATTCTGACGTCATTCGGTTCACAATACATGACCGACTCCAGGTGTCTGTGTCTAGTGAATCATTCAATGGATCAACTAGCCAATTTCAATTTGAGTCACTGTACAAATAGTGGACAGACAGCAGGTTTGGGTGGGGAGGGCAGAGGGCTAACAGTTGGCCCAGCGACCACCCACCCAAATCCTTCCTCATACAGATAATTACAGAAGACATATCCTCCAAACACAGCCCACCTGCCACAGATTTTCCATAAGCCCCCTCTAAAACAAGCAAGATTTTGGAAAGGAGACACGCAAGCCATGACAGAAGGGAGGAGGGGGAGAAGGGGTTTACAGAGAATAGGGGAAGAGAGAGCGAGAGATAGAGTGAGAGCTAGAACAAGAGGGAGGGAGAGGGAGAGAGAGAGAGTGTCACACAGTAAGTCAACATCAGAGGAAGCCAGACAAAACATCAAAAGAGTTTTAGACACAGCTGAAATGTGAAAAGCTCCAGTACTTTCCAGGCATCTCCCATTGAGCTCCACCCCCTCCCCTCCAGCTCTGATCAGCTAGCCAAGGCCCTGCTCAGACATGCAGAGCCAGACATGGCACCAGCCAGACCCTCTGCTGGCAGCTGACATCTGTATTCACAGCATGGAAAAACCAAACTGCACTGAAACTTGAGCCCCCTGCTCGCTGGGCCGCCGTAGTGGGAAAGGAAAGATTTGACCGATTTCTGCTGATTTGGAAATGGCAAGAGTCACAGACTTGTGCAGGCCTTACACGCTCAAGACAAGCAATGTCATTACAAAGTGGGGCGCCCCTCTAACTTGCTTGATATTCAAAACCGGCATAAACCTTAATGCAACCTGACTGCTGTTTCTGAAAAGAATTTCTGTATATTGTTGAAAAGTAGCTGAGGCTGTTGATTATCCATGATTCTTGTTACTTACAAGTCTATTTAAAGGGAGGTCCTGGGGCAGGGGAACGTCCTGTAATGTCATTCTTATGTGCTATATGTGCTATATGAGGAGGACCATGCATACTCGATGAAGGATGTGTGATCTCCCTTAAATTACTGCTCATAACTGATGCAAAACACGATGATTTACATTTCTGCATGCACATGCTGGGTGGACAATCTGCCAGCTATCATGCAACATATTATTACATTATGGAGATGCCAAATCAAACTGCTATTATCAGAGTTTTAAGGTTGCCAAAAAGCAGTAGGTAATTTGAACAGGGCAGGTTTGTGCCGGATTTAATTGGGGATTCCGCTTACAGTGTAATAATTACAATTGCATGACCTTCCCCAGGAAAAAAAAAAAAAAAAAAAAAAAAAAAAATCCAGTTCGAATAACACAATCTGACAAAGTTTCTAATTCCAAACAATTTCCAGTAGACTAAGCAATGGTGGCTAGAGTGATCCTCCAAACACAAAGCACTGGTCTGACAAAGCAGAAAAACAGTCATATGCCAGAGTGCCAGTCTGTTTTAGGCTTAGCCAAGTCAGATTTGGCATTGTCACCATGTTTGGCCGGGCACCGAGTGTTGTATCAATGTTGAATACAAAAACAGTCTGGCAGCCAAGGTAACAAACAACTTGCTTTTTTTTCCTCTCTCTCTCTCTTCAATTGTCTTTTCATCATCAAGGGACATGATGCCAGACAGAAGCTATGATTAGAACTAAACTCTTCTCTCATCAGGTTATCTATTGTTAAATTTAGTCTCTCCAAAGTGGGATACAGTACAGAAGTCGGCTTTAAAGATGCCATTCAAACCTGATCTACCGCTGTGTGAGGCTAAATTTAGCTATGTGCCACACAAAGGCTGTCCAGAATCATCAACTTTGTCTTTAGTGAGCTGTACTTCCAAGGCTCTAGTTAATCAGATAAGCAGAGCTAATCACTGCTTAATCACCTCAATCAGCAGAAGCCATCCACAGTTAACTAACATTTTCCCTTACTACGGACCCACAGTCAGATCTTCAACATATGACCTAATAGTTGGGTACTGCAAAGAAGTCAGATCAAGGTAAATCAGTCTTGACAAGTTATTTGGACTTTTATTCTCCATCTAGCGTGCTATAGCACTAGGCTGAGCAATTCTTTTAAACGATGGTTAATTCTAAAACAACATTTGACCCATAAAACGTCTTGATCCAAAGACTGGAGGTCATATGCAGATAGTTTTAAACCACCAAGGTCTATGCAAAAACCATATAATCCACAGAGTAGGAACATTCAGAATTTAAATTCGAGGAAGCATTTTTTATGCATCTTGTACTTTCTGGCAGAATACATCAGCCCTCAGCGGGACGGAGGGTGGAGATGATTGGACTTGACCGAGATGCGTAGTGCAAGGTATTATTATCATTTGAGTGTTTATGATTCTGCAACCCTAAAACCGGTAAGTACAACCACAATCTTATAATGAAAACAGATTATTTCCCCACTTTTAAACTTAAAGTCATGAAAATTAAACATGTTGTGAGGATACAAAGCCATAGGTTTTCCATGCACTTTAACTTAATTATAGTAGTTGGGTCTTTTGATGACTGAAAGGTTCTCAGTGGAATGAAATGTGTCCCTCAAATCCCTTTAGCCCACTTTGATAACACTCAAATAAAAATCCTCTCACAGGTGAAATGTGTCATTAAAAGTCAATTGTGATTGCTTACTAACAATTATAAAAGACTCTGAATGAATGAATGAATGAGTTTATTTGTCATTGCACAACAAGTTACAACGAAAATGAGGATTGCTACTTCAGCACAATGTATAAAATTAATAAATAAAAGTAACAGCAACTGTATGGAAGCTGGTGTTCCAGCTAGCTCGATTTATTGCAAATGTATTGATTCAGAGATCACAGTGGAGCTGCAGGCGGTTTTAGGGAGGAGGCAGGTGATATGAATGCTCTTCCTCTAACACACTTCAGGTAAGACAGCTGACAAAGTGATGCCAGGATGACTAGCTCTTTGAATGAAGGGGTCCAAGTCCCAAACCTTACTGCAGGGATGTGGAAAAGACAGATCTTTCATATTCAGAGAGCATGCAGGTATGTGTGTGTGTGTTTTTGTTGTGTGTGTGTGTATGTGTGTGTGTGTGTGTGTGTGTGTGTGTGTGTGTGTGCGCGCGCGCGTGTGAGCAACCCTGTCTCTGGACTCAACACTGCCCTCTGCATTCAGCTCTATTAGATGTGGCTCGCGTCACAGCAATGGCCGGGTCCCTGTCTCCATAGCAACGGCTGTCAGATGAGCATGGAGATTGTGGTGGCGGCAGTGCTAGTCACAGCTACCCATGGTCTGCTGCCCCCAACTGGCCTACTGGGGGATTACACAAACAAAGGACCGTGTGCTGTTCACAATCTTCATTTGAGAATACGAAAGCACTGTTCAAGGCAAAGCAATGGGCAACAGTTAAAATATATATACGACTCTCAATGTGTATACGCCACATTCTCAAATACTATTAAAATAGGACAGGCAAAAAAACATAAATATCACATGAAGGACTTTATTTTTGCAGCAACAAAATCACACTTACACTGACAGATGGACAGGCAGGCCCAGTTGAATGTCATCAGTGGTATGTGTCAACTTAAAAGGAGCATTGACTAAGTGCTGATCTGTCATAACAACTGCAAAATTGTTGTTGCAAGTAAAAACATCTAAAAAAAAAAAAAAAAAAAAAAAATCTTGGCAATACATGCCAACATGGACAAACGCATGCATCGGCAGAGAGGAACAGTGGCAAGATGTCTAATGTAACTGACTGTACGGAATAGACAGACACTAAATACAGGGGCTCGTACATAAATTGTTAGTTGTTGTGTCCACATCCTGCATGTCACAGGTGTTTAAGGTTGCTCCCAACTTCTCAACAGTTGGAGGAAAATGTAATGAAAATATACAGTATATCACACATTTGGAGGCAAACAAAAGATTTTAAGAAGCACACTTAAGATTTGGTGCTGAAGTTCCACAGCGTCCTGCATGTGGTGCTTTTGTTCATACTGTTGAATGTGAGTGGGGATGTATCAGTATCAGCGCAACCTCCATGCAACATCCATTTGTTATCAACTGCAATGTAAGACTATAGCACTTAAACCTGACAAACAGACATGCATGCAAATGCACACTCACACTCACACTCACACTCACACTCACATATAATTTTTCTCTTATAGACCCCTGAGGCAGAGGAAACCAGCTTTCCAATCACTGCTTATATGGTGTGGTGAAGCTCTAAATTGAGGAAGAATTGCAGTCAGACACTGAAACAATATTTCTGGGTATAGCTTACACAGCACGAGCTGGGACTGTCTACTTCCACTGGGGGATATCCACCATAATCAGCAGTGTCATTTCCCTCAATACAGTGAGGAGCTACTAAGCGTTAAAGCTTACTATGAACCATAGCCTATTCTGACCATACCATCAACGAAGCCCTATCAGGTGTGAATTGGTTCTTTTTTGTGAAATTCCTCCAGAAATTGTCTCAAAACCACTCGAGGGGAGAAGCAGTGAGGGAAGAATTCTATCTCTTAGCTGTCCGATTACTTGTTCTTTTTAAAACCCCCGAGCTGGTGGTATGTGAGAGCTCTGAGGAAGGTAGAAGAGCAATTCCGATCATTATGGCACACTTTACGGCCAAGATGGTGTCCAAGCATCAGGGAAAGGTCCAGAACGCCCATAATCCAAGCTAAAAATATAATTTACATGTAAACACTGTTTACAACACAGTGCAATGACAATAGATCTGATCCCTTTCTCATACTCTGAGGATGGAAAAGCACCAGATCAGTGGTTAAAAATCTGGTTGTTTCTGTAGCTGTCTAAATCAAGCCTTTGGTTGTGTGTCCAGTGGTCGTTGGCCCCCTTAACTCAGTTCCAGATTGCTTTCATTGATCCCAGTCCACAGGGGAAAAACATCCTCGCAGGACTCATTTCAGCGTGTCGAGTGCAAAGAGCTATCGCCGAGGCGTCAATTTTCCTGCTAAGATCTATGACAGAGACAGAAGCACATGCATGTGCATTTTTATGGGCCTGACCATTTCTGTGTGTATGTATACATAGTGTGTATGTGTCTATGTATTGTACACAGTGTTCGTGTTTCACACAGATTTCCCTACATGCGTATGGTTATTTGCTGAAACCATTATTTACACAATGTGAGTGCCTGTCTAATTTGACAAACACCAGCATCTACTGGCCAAGGACTTGGACACCATAAACCATTAATATGACACCTGCATGATGATTTATGCAGGTCATGAATGCAACACTACAAGTAAGGTGAGGTGTGTGTTCCATGTTAATATTCTCATGACAACAACCACATGCCACACTCGGCAACTGAAGCTCCCTCAGGAGACACTTGAGGGTAAATGAGAAGATAATTCATCCACTGCTAAACAAGATGGCAGCGAGTTGCTTCGTTCCATGATGAACATCTACGGTTGACGATTAATGGTTAATCACACAACCACAGATGTGATTTTCAGAATACCAAGGACACATTAAACGGGCACTACCCACAGGATGCTACCATAAATTTTAGCAGGACAACCACAACGTCTGTGGAGTCTTTTAAATTCAACTGGTCTTAAATTTATTGGACTAATGTTATCAGGGTGACCTATACCAGAAAGGACATTAACAAAGCGACAAAATCTCAGAAGAACATGAGAGAGCAGAGGAAAACACAAATTACACAGAGGAGGGGCAACACTAAATTAGAGCTTTCCTGGATGTAAAACTTCTCTAAGGAGGAGATTTGCCTGGCTAATAAGGTGATTATTGACTGATTGATGCAAAAGCCAGTGGGACTTGAGCATTTTGGAGGTAATTACCTCTCAATCTTGGGCTGTCCTCATTGACAAGCACCATTAGAAGACCAATGGGAGCATTAGTCTCCTGTGGCAGGCCAGCTGATTGGCTCCCAGATTTAAAACAGGTCCCCGGGCTAAGAGGGTAGATCAGTACTTTCCATCAGAGAAAGAGAAAAGAGTGAGAGTATGAGAAATGTAAGGATGACAGAATGAGAGAAAGAAATAACGGCAGGAAGGCAGAAAATGATCAAAGAAATATGTCCCAGACGAAGAGAAAAATTAGGAAAGCAGGAAAGAGAAGAAAGAGAGTTTTGAGTGAGCGGCTGGTTGAAGATTGATAGGACCAATGAGGCAGAAATGGAATAAGTAAAGGCACAATGGAGAGGGGGACTTATAAATACATTTACTGTCTCTCTGGCTGGCCATCACATTATTACAGAAAATAATGTGATGACCAAGGCCACACGATGTCTGCAAGTAAGACAACCAGAAACTGATATGGGCCTCCTGGGATACTGTGAGCTTACACGTTTACACACTTCAAACATAATTTAGCAAAGTGCTCTTCATGGTCAAGTCGCAGCCATAGAGATAAAGAGGCATGTGTCAACAAAAAGAGCCGTAGTCTCCGAAATAAGGACAACCATAAATAATGGCAGTAAAGCACTCCTTTTCAAATAGTGCATGCTTAAGGTTTTGTATGCATTTGCCAAACAGAGGAACACTCAGTACCTGAACTATCAACACTGCATTATAAAAACAATGACTTATAAGAAGATAACAACAACAGTGAGCACACATAACCATCGTAAAATGGTGCAAATCCACTCCAGGCCAATCAGTAAGGACTTACTTGACATTAAATCACCCATCTCAGAAAAATAAGCGTAATTTTGAAATGCCACAAAGCAGAAAGTGCATCATTCATTCAAGTTTTGGCAACATCCAATAAGCATCCAATGATCTCACCAGTTTTAGGTTAACACTGGATAGTTAGTATGAGCCGAGACAGCCATTGTAGCCGAATAGACAACGAGAAGAGTGTCATTTTACAGAAACTCAAAGCATGACCAACAGCCGCACTGCTCTGTGTGTGTAAACGTAGCCTTTGATAATATTTCATTATTAGGATCATGGGCCCCAGCGATAAGCTCTTGCCCCTTCGGTCAGAAGTTGAAAGAGCATCAGCAAATTAATACCAAGGCTGGAAGTGATGACTAAAAGCTTGACTAGGATATGAATGTATGACTACGCAGAACATTTTCAATTTTATTAGGCCTTCACAGTCTTCGGGTATATTACCATAATATCCTCTGGCCTCTCCGCCCTCCCTTCTCCCGCTCTCCTCCCTCCTTCCATTTCTCAGATAGATAAATGGGCGTCTGCTGGGGTGTAATCAGAGGCAGTGTGGTAAGTCACCACAGGCCAGCAGTGGGAGCGAGCACTGTGCAGCAAGACCAACTACTGGTCACAGCAAGGGTGGCACAGAGGGAGGGACTGATGCAGAGAGGGAGGGACGGATCGCATAAACAACAGCGAGAGAGATGCAGAAAAATAAGTGAGGGGAGGACATTAAAAGTGGGGAGGTCTGAAGTGTGACAGATAAAAGGCAGCAGGGCATAAAGTGTGACAGATACACAGGAAGATGAAGGCAGTGATATGCAATGAAAGCAAGAGAAAGGAAGCAGAGAAGAGAGCAAAACAAAGAAACAAAGTAAAAAAAAGAAAGCCATGAAGAGTTTCATATGAGTGGATATAGATGGGAGACACGGTGAGACACCTTCTTCGTGTCTGTCCTGCTCTCATACTCCAGCTGTTGGGATTGTTGTGTTTTCATCACAGATCTGCTGGCATCTAATTGGCCACATGGGAGGGACTCGGCCATTCTCCGTGGTGTGTCATTTAACCACAGTCTGCCACAATCCTCACTTCAAGGCCCAGGGCAAGCTTATTAGCTCTGCCACCAGGGGGCATATGTCAGTCAATGTCATTCACTGTGAGCGATACTGTGTATGTCTGCTTGTGTGTGTGTGTGTGTGTGTGTGTGTGTGCCTTCACTTTATAATGCTTTAATGAATTTGCTGATGCTTGTCCTCAGTTATGTTTGTGTATCTGTGTGTGAGTGTGTGAGTGTGTGTGTGTGTGTTTATCTGTGAGTGATTGAGTGTGTGTGTCTGTTTAGCTGCATTGATTACCGTGTTTGCCATTACAGATCAATCAGCTCGGTCATTTGAGCTGATCTGAGCCAAAAGCACAGATTCCCCAAACTTCCAAAAAGCAAGGACAAACTATTTTCCTAACACGCATCAATTTAACACACTGCCTTCATAGAAGATAACACGATGTTATTTGAAAATAAAAACTACTTTCATACGGCAAACCAACATGAAGAAATGATTGCTTCTTATTATTGCTTCACATGTTTTTGTCTTTCACTTGAAGAGAAGAGAATATGTTGAAGGTGACTTGTCCATATCGCTGTCTTCGTATTTTGCACCATAAAGCAATGTCTCTTACTTTACTGTAAAGCAATTCAACAAATTTCCTAATCAGGTCGCAAACGAAGTAAAATGTATTATAGAGGCCAGTCTCATTGGCACTGAGCTCATCTGCCTACTGCAATTACAAAACTTGTCAATAATAATGTGATAATCATTCTTATTAAAACTGTCCCTAAAGCATTTTTAAAATACAAGCTTGATTTACCATAGACGTATGTTTGATAATATTAGGTGTTATGAATTTAAATCATTTATGTCAGGCAAAAACATTTATGTACAGGCTTATGTCATTTTAAATGGGTTTACCCTGCAATACGTTTGCTCACGACTGACCTCAGCCTCGGGTTCTACCCACTCGACTCTATGCTGCTTTAGTGTATTGCTTTCCCAGTGTCAGCCAAAGTTTATCCATATTTTCCATGTTTGCAACCCATTATCATCGCAAGATCCCAATTTCACTCATCCTTTTCTTTTTGCGTCTTCTCTTCTTATGTAATTCCTTACTAATCCCTGCCTTTTACCCCATCTTCTGCCTCCACCATCTAGCTCTCTCTCTCTCACACACACACACACACACGTCTGGATTGGGCATGACTGACCCATTTTCCTGCCCCTGTCACCCTGTCACACTGCTGACTCAAGAGCCACTCAAGATGTTGCATGAACACAGACACACACACACACACACACACACACACACACACACACACACACGGGCATGCGCACTCTTAATCATGCATGTGTACACATTTAGTAACACATGCATACACAAGCAACACTCAAACACATCACATCTGCTCATTGATCTTATTTTAGAAACATGTTAAGAACACACATACAGTCTCTCTCTCCCTCTCTCTCTCTCTTCCTCTCTCTCTCTCACACACACAAGATGAACAGACGAAAGAAGAAGGAGGAGAATTAAAGATGCAGGCAAGGCAACATTTGAGGCCACATCACTTCCTCATGTTTGACATGACTGAACACACACATATGTTGTATCCACCCAATATCTTGTCATCTTGTCCATCTGTCCATGTGCACACAACATATACAAGGTAAACACACATTAATGCAGCAAAAAAAAAAAAAAAAAAAAAAAAAAAAACATTACATAGTGAGAAACCACGTCTATCAGTCAAAATCTAACCGCTGAATAAGAGTCATCATCCAGAAGAAAACATGAAGTTGCCCTTGGTTTTCGACACACATGTGCAGCTGACAGCGGTCAAGATATGGCAAAAAAAAAAAAAAAAGGAAATCATGCAGAAAACATCCAACACATACATTTTAAAAGCATAAACACACACAGCACACACACACAGAGATCTGTCTGTGTTTCAGGGTTGAGAACTAATGAGACAACAGTCGCTGCTGTTTAGTCTACAGTTGATTCTGGGTCAGCATCACACAGAACTCATCCAGCGCTGCATCACTTAACAGCTGACTCCAGGCCAGATGTGGAGCAGGCACACACATATTAATGTACACGCAAAGACACACACACACACACACGGCACATGCACTTTCAGCGTAGTATTGTTGTAGTACTATCTTATGGCCAGCAGGGGCAGATTTGTATTAATGAATGATGTATTTGGCATTTGCAGTTGTGCTTCAAAACTATCTGCTGGCGTCTAATTGGCCACATGGGAAGGCTGTTATTATTTTCACATCTGTGGTTATGCCTCTAGAACTGCTGCCTATACACATACTGCTCTGCATGCCTTAAGAAGGTAAGGAGAGCTATCTGGCTGGAGTGAGAGACATATACCTTTGAAATGAAATGAAAAAATAAATAAGTAAATAAATAAATAAATGTACGATGAACAATATAACCTCTATATGCACACAGCAACTTCTCAAGCTCCACTTCACCGGTTCTCAATAGAATGAAATGCATTTTGCCTGCAAATAAGTAGCATGTGCATTTATCCACACATCATGTTGCAGGCGAACCTCTTCCTGCACATACGTGATGAACCTGGCAAGTCTTTGCGTGTGCATGCATGCATGAGGGCACATTGGACGCATCCTTTTTCCATTCATGCCTTGTGAATGTATGGGTCTGTGTATGGCTGCATGCGTGTATCTATTTCCATATGTGTGCCACGCCATGTGTGTGTCCACTGCCCGTGAAGTGAAGCCCACGCACATCTAAACAGCAACTGTACTGTCTGCAGCATCAGGAGTCCTTCTAGCACCATAGCATGATGAGCAAGATGAAGCTCACTGAACCACAGAAGGGGTTTGTGTGTGTGTGTGTGTGTGTGTGTGTGTGTGTGTGTGTGTGTATGCATGTGAGTGTCGTGAGAGTTGGAGTAGAGGGGGGAGGGGGGTGCATTATTATAATGTAGCACAAAGAAATGGGCCACTAGCACAACTGGGCTGTTTAGCATGCACTGACAAAGTGCCTGTGAAGTAACAAACACCCACACTATTGTATAGCATAACCGCATGCACACAAACACAACAACACACACAAAAACAAAAGAATTTGCCTATACCCACCTGCGCAGATGTATGAATATTAGTGTAAATACGTGCACATCCATACACACACACGCACGCACACACACAACCCCAACGGTCCAAATGTCATGTTCAACACACTCTCAAACACACTTTGTCAACAGCTCATTAAGTCAGCAGCTCTGGTGGAAACAGGCCCAGATATCAGGACAAGGCCGCCAGTTCAGAGCCTTAATCCCTGGAAGAGGTCCTGCTTCCAAACCGTGGTGACGACACGCTGACGGACATACACACCTCCCTCTCCGCTGCCTCTCCAACAGCCCCGGGTCACAGCAAGTTAAGCGCTGCTCAGGAGATGGATGGAAAACAAACATCTGCTTCCTCTGTGTGACCGATGCTCAGCAACCCGAAGGACAGTTGGAGGAGAGGAGAGACTAAACTGACTGATATTTACAAATGAGAGAGCAGGACTTCCTGCTGCACAAAATATTCTGCCCCGGTGGACTGAACAGATTCGTGAAACAAGCAGATCAGGCATTAATCAGGATCATGAACCCCCCCCCCCAAAAAAAAAAAAAAAAAAAATTTAAAGATCTGATGTATTTAATATGCTCATTTTTCAGAAGGGTAGCTAGGTGATGTCGTAAATCAGCGAGGATGATGCATGCGGGTTCACTTTTAGCACGCGGCCTGGCTGCCAATCACAGCGGGGAATTTACTCGCAGTAAAGCGGAGGATGCTGAGGATACGGCTGTCCAGTAGCAACACCCAGAATGTGGAAAACTTCACATAAGCTGTTTTCACACATGAACTCTGCACAATGTGTGGAGAATCAGGGCCACACTTCAGACGGAGCTCCCTTTCACACGTGTAGCTCACAACAGGGGACAGCTGGACAAACTCACACTTACAGGAAATAGTCCATATGGTTTAGGCGAGGGGGTGGCACCTGGGATTTTGGGGACACTACCCCTGTATAAGAGTTAAGTTACTGATTACTTTTGTAGTATCTCTTTTTGGTGTTGCTGTTTTTTTGGGGGGTTTGCATCATCCGTATGACTTACTGATAAATTAACCATTTCACCCGTTTTGTCATTTGAGCCTCAATGGTCTTCACGTCAATCAACCTTCAATTGTGCATAGTGCACCTTTAAAGGTCAGGCACTTCATTTGGATAATACTAGGTACCTACTATCGTCCAGTACAGTGTGTACTAAAGCTTAGTGAACTGAAACAAGTCATCTACCAGGGACAGATGGATGATTTTTGGTTTGACATTTCCATTATGTAACAGGCTAATGCTTTTTAAGCAGAAAATCATACTGTTTTCATTATTGTGCAAAAAAAACAGAGCTTAGGATATGATATATTAAGCATATTTGGGGTGAGTGACATATCTGCCTCACTCAGCCTAATGAGAGCAGAGTAGACAGTAACAGAGCAGTGTGTCGCTGAGTCATGTGAAGAGTTTAGCCGGGGATGAGGATGAGGATGAGGCTGGGAGTGGAGCAGGACGGGCCGACTTTCCATACAGACACAGAGGATCATCTGGCCAGGAACCCGCAGCTCATAAACTCTGTAATCTGATGACACGTCGGCACACTCTATCACCTGCACGGACAAAGCCTCGTAAATTTACACACACGTGCACACTGAAACACCAATTCTGGGAATGCTGCCTCCCACAAAACTTCCCTATATTCACACACACACATGCACAAACACACAAACCTGCAAAAACCTAAGATAAGAACTCATCCTACAATGTGGCAGCTAATACTCGATAAGCACACACGCACCAAATAAATGTTACCCCACCTCGCAGCGGCCGTTCCTCCACTCTGGCAGTCGATAACACATTTTGTGTGAGCGTGTATGTGCGTGTGTTTGGGAGTGTGTGTGGCAGATGCAAGTGATAATGGAGGTCAAGTCTCTCTCCATTTATCTCCCTGTGTCTTTCACCAACCTCCCCAACATGCAGTCCTGAGTCACAACGCGCAGTAATTTTAGTTCACTAAGACAAGCTGCTGGGCAGCATCAGAGTGACAGGGCAGAACAAACTAGGGGCAAAAGGAGCCCAGCAACATTTACTATAATTGAGTTCACTAGTAGGTTTCATAACACACACACACACACACCAGGATCTCCACAACTGGTATCACTAACACCTAACACCCTTACCTAGTGTGACCCAAGAGATTCAACAAAGAATGTCTTATACCTTATACTGATGAATATTAACAAGAATATGATGAGAATGGGAAAGGACCAGCGTACCTTATTGGTGACTGCCTTATTATTTTATAACCTATACTCGGTGGATGCACTGTTGTTATATTGTTGATATATTGCTGTTATTGTTGTGAGGTTTTATATAAGCTCATCTTGGGCCTCAACCTCACCTGCACACCTTTCTTCTTTTCTTTTTCTTTTCTGTATCGTGTGATTGTGTGTGTGTCTGTGCATGTGTGTGTGTGTGAATAAGAAATAAATAACGCCTCCTGTTCTTCTGTCATTTGCTCTTTCAGCTCTTACTCTGCCATTGATCAAACTCACATGAAGGCCATTAAACTCTTACGTCAAACAATGTTAGCTATTGTCTAACATTAGCTGGCTGGAGCGTGCTATCAAAGGTGCTGCTTCCCTCGAAATATGGCCCGATGTCCCTCTCCCGATTTTCATTGTCCATTGTTTTCTTTGTTTTTGTTCAGCGGGGAGGCAGTGAAATGATAATGTTTCGTCAAACTCTTGAAGTTTGGAGGAGGTAAAACCTGGAACCCAGCGGCATGCCCCTTTTGTTTACAGAATTTGAGCTTCCCACCCTGAGCGTGACGGAATAGCATAATGGCTGCCGTGTGAATGCGGTGAGTCCACCCACCGCTTGTAATGTATTGAGAGCAGATGTGGAATAGTCAAAGACATCAAACCAGAAGGCAGATTTTTATTTGTTTATTTATTTATTTTTTAAACCAGGTCCACTTCAGTAATCAAGAAGGAAGATAATAGACGTGTTGTTAAATCTGTTAAGCTGAATAGAGCCATTTGCGGTCAAACGGGTCAGATTTGCAGTCATGGGATGGAAAAATTTCAGTTCAGGGACAACTTTGCATGTGCGACATCAGAAAAAGCAAAGGATTGATGTAGGAGCGGTGGGTGGAGGTGGGCGGTTTTGAGGGAAAGGAAGGGAGAGGGAAGGTCAGGAAGCAGAGAGGGAGAGGGCGAGAGAAGGTAAGGGTAGTAGAGGACGGGATGGAGAGAGCAATAAGAGGGGAAGAAGTAAAGGGAGGAGTAAAAAAAACGAATAGAGCAGAACAGCAGGGTCTCTGCAGGTTCCAGACAACCAAATTAAAGACTTTGTGAGTGCCTTTAATGCTACCTGGCATGGACTGAAGAGCAATTTAAAAACCAAAAGAAAGAAAACAAAGCAAGCCTTGCTCATGAAAATTCTGAAACTATAAATGTGCAGTATAAGAAAAAAAAAAAGGACACTTGGAAATGAACTGGTTAAAGGACATAAAGTCTGTCTGTGTTTAACAAATTACATACAATGAAAAGAGACAGCAAACAACTTATTTTCAGGCTCTTTCAGGAGCTGCGGTGAAAAAGAGCAGGCGAAATTGACAGAAGGGAACAGGAGAAGAAGAGAAGCATAGGCAGAAAGAATGGGGAGGAACCAGAGAAGAGAGGAAGGGGAAAGAAAGGAAAAAAGTGAGCGGAAGAGGAGGGAGGGAGGTGTGGAGGCCTGGCAGGGCACCAGAGCAGAGAGTGTGCCACAGATGTGCCCCCGCCACCCAGGAGGAGAATGTGCTGAGTGGACAGGAACGCCCACCCCACACACACACACACACACACACACACACATACACACATACACACACACCGAGTTCCACTTGCTCTGCCGCATCACACTCATTTTACCCAGCAGCGGAAATCACCAATCTATCGTCAAAGCGGCAGAGATACCAATTTCTCCACTGACAGTCGCCTCACTAGACCATAAAGCAAGGCAGCCACGAGAAATGTGACATTTTGAGGAAGGGACCTGACACTGCAAAAACTCTTGCTCTCTTACTGCTATCTCTCTGTCCACCTACATGTAAATCACACAGCTGAATGCTCAGAGTTCATGCCCCTTCCTCGAGG
Organism: Myripristis murdjan; assembly: GCF_902150065.1. NCBI lineage: Eukaryota > Metazoa > Chordata > Actinopteri > Holocentriformes > Holocentridae > Myripristis > Myripristis murdjan. The sequence continues at coordinate 26,139,082 of NC_043984.1, forward strand.
GCTTCTGAAAGGCATTCTGGGAGGCAGACGGGATGATGCGCATTAGATGGAGGCAAATGGAGGTAAAGCGGGCATGCCAATAAAATTGACAGCACTTCATCACAAAATAACTCCTGAAATGTGCTGAACATCACAGACTGATTATGTATAGAAAGTGTAAGACTGTCCGAGGATGGATTTTGGATTTTTTTTTTTTTTTTTTTGGAAGTTGCGTAAGACATGACATTTGATCCTGTTTAGCATGACACTGCCAGCAGGTAACGCCCCGAGCCAATACAAAAGATCGATATCAGGGCCCCATCCAGGCATTTACACCAGCTGTCATGAGGAAAGTGCTGCGAATTGTCCCTTTCTGCTTGTGCGAATTGTGGAAACAGCCCAGCAGTGATGTGCAATTCTGTGCAAATTCGCTTTTCATTGTTAATGCTATTACTATAATCTTTTTTTTTTTTTTTTTTTTTTTTTTAAGTTTACATTTTCAAAGTTCACAATTTTGATGTTCAATAAAGACCGTTCAAGGAAAGAACCAGGATCTAGGCTATTTTTTTACAACAGTTATGTAACCTGCCTATAAAGTGTTGGTTGTACTCACTTTAATGCATCCACAGTGTGTACCTGTATTACATATATCTCTGGCTCATTATCGGGCATCCCAAATACTGAATGAGTCAGATGGAGATCAGGGATGGAAATGTAACATCCCTATCTGCCGCAGTTCAGTCCCCACTGGGGCCAGCCATGCTAAAAATGTGTGCACTCTGGTATCATAAGGCACAAATGTTGGGCTGCACTTATCTATTTGTGTGGTCACCAAGGCTTAAAAGCAAAATCTAAATATAGTATGAAATGGGGCACACAGGGTGCCACCCGTGTTGATGATACGTGCACTCGTAATACGGTAAGATGCCTTGAACAGAGAAGTCCACCAAGTGCCGTATGCATAGTTAAAAATACATTAAAATTGCATCTCACGACTCTTCTCTTCCTGACAGACCTCCCTCCGTGAGCTTTATCATGCTGCCGTTTCATGTTAACTTTATCTGCCGTGCTTTGGTGAGCTGCGAAAGGCTGGATCTCTACCGCGGCTGTGGGTTTTTTGGAGATCAGAGGAGTGGAATGGAAAATGTGCTAAACGTCAGTAATAGTGACACAGCTCACTTGCTCACGGCGAACACCGGGGGCTCAAGGGATTGTGGGCCTTTGAATGGATGAGGGCTTCTTTTGCAGGAAAAAAAGATGTCATCATCCTTACAACAGCAAAGAAAAATAAATGTTCCAGCTGGCTTTCAGCTGAGTATGCCTGTGTGTGAGTGTGTGTGTGTGTGTGTGTGTGTTTGACCCTAATATCTATCCACCTGTCTCTCCTGACCCCTCCAACCATCTATCCCCCTCTCTGCGTCCCTGGTCTCTCCCTCCACCACCACATCATTCTCTGCATTCCACATCGTCAGGCCATTGGCATGCAGACAGATGTGCAAAGTCATCCACCCTTAGAAATATTATTTTAAACTTCTGCTCTGAACAGACACCAGCATGGAATCTCATACCTAATCATCATGACTTCTTAAAATTTATGGACAGATGGAAATTCCACAAATATATACATCTTTTTTTTTTTTTTTTTTTTTTCCAAATCACAGCACATGTGTGACAGAGAGCTGGAGGTGCTATTGTAAAACCACAACCCTTATCATTACGCACTCATTCCACACAGTAGTATTTTTTTTCTATATTCCTTGTTTATAATGTTTATATTGCTTTTTGATATTTATTATCTGTTCATGCTGTTTATAATGTAAATTATGCTTCATATTTTGCTATCCACTTTGCTGCTGTAATGCTTGAAATTTCCCCACCGTGGGACTAATAAAGGAATATCTTATCTTATCTTATCTTAGACCACATGTGAATTGAAATAGAAGTTTTCTTACCTGATGGAGAGATTGAAGAAAAGCCATCATTGTCAAGGACCAGCGAGGAAACGAGGGCCATCAAAGAGAAAGAGAGAGAGAGAAGAAATTGTTAGAAATATTGTAGCCAAGACCTTTTAGACCAGGATCGCATCCAGCTCAGTCTTTCAAAAGAATAAAAAAGAATAGTGTAGTAATATATATGTACACACACACACACACACACACACACACACACACACACTGCCACAGGTTACGTTTTTCAGACAGGCCTGTTTAGAAGGCTACTGTTATGTCTGATATTTTTGTTTTTAATAAACAAAAGGCTATGTGTTCTGTTTGCTTTGGTGCTAATTTTAATTTTACAGCTGTATTAAGTGACACATTAATACAAGTCTGGCTGACACACTGAATGCTTGCAATTCTTCTGAAATTAAAAATAACTATTTTTAAAGATACTGGCACAAAATTATCAGTAGCTTAAAAAAAGAATAAAAAAAAAAATCCCACAATATTTGGATTGGTACTGTTTGTGATGCACTGATGTTGATTTTGATACCAATGCACATGTTTGTAAGACTGACAATACAAATTGTGGTGCAGCACGTTGTACTTGTATTAAGTGACACAAAAATACAATTTTCACAATCAACCAAATCTCAACAGTTAATATAACATTGGACTGATAACGATAATTTGCTAATATATCACTCCGTCCCTGCTGCGCATAATTAAAATTGCTATATGACACATTTATTTATTTTTTATGTTATCCAGCGTTTTTACACTGCTTCTCATATTCTGCTAGTGGTGCAAAAACATTAGGCTTGGCAGAGAAACCATGCCGAGAGCAAATTGGTTTCTGTTTCAAGTCCAAGATCAATTTTGAGAACTATAAACTGTATGCATGCCAATATGAACGACACGCAAAATTAAATCACATATCCACATATAATCTTTAAAAGCCTTGTTGTCTGCCATTCGAGAGCGGTCTGCTGACTCTGACACTCTTGGTACCCAATAATCACTTTCAAAGACAAGACAGCATCGACCCAGAGCGCTCACATCACCATAAGGTCCAGTAAAATCCACACAAAAGGCCAACTTCAGCACAATCACTCAAGTAAGCAAAGGTTACACTGAAAGCCATAAACTGTGAACGGCACACACGGGCACAACTAAACATTTTAGTGGGTGATCCTACACAGCAGAGAGTATCAGCACATTTTTTTTTGATCAGCAGACCTTAAGTTCTTCAAGGTGATTAAGATCCCATTACAAATCCTCTCAGCATTACAACATCTAGGCTAAGTAACCCCAGGACAAATATTCAAACAGTGCTGCACAGAATGTCATCAAAACATGCTGCCACTGTGGGTCCTGCTGTGGCTGAAGAGTTAAAAAAAGGAACTATGGGTTTTAGTGGAAATTAACTTTGTTTTAACAGGGTGGTGAGGGCTTATGGTGTTGATGTTAGCACTTGTTCTAAGTCCCGGGCACCATGAGAAGCCTTAGCGCTAACGCGGCCCATGTGCGGCAGCCAGACCAAAAGCTAACATTACACAGGGCTGAGGCTGTGCGGGCTTACAGGCGTGTTTACCTTGGAGGGTGGCGAGGCAAATGGAGGTGTTTTACCCGGCGTTACCCTGTGCTCATAATAGCAAGTGCTGAAACACAGGAAGACTCACCAGCTGAAGAATAAATGCAGTTTGACATGGCCATGCACGCCCATGCACATTCACATTCAAAGGTATTCGCACGGCTGACTGCGTGTGCGCACACACACATGCACAGAAGTGAGCACTGGTGCACACACGCTGGAATAAGATGCTCAGTGCAGGTGATTGACGCATACACCTGAAAACAAAACTGCCTTCCCTCTCATCTCTCCACTCAAATTTTCACCAAGAACATTCAACAATTCAAATGCAATTACACTTTCTGAGCGCTGTGTGTGTGAGAGTACACTCGTGTGTCCCGGCATGCGCAGATGTGTGTGTGCATGCAGGAGGGTGATGGATGTGTACAAAGTGAGCGTGCGGCTGGAGAGGGCGACGGTGACGGTGTATCTCGTCGCAGACGGCAGAATTAATCTGTCACATAAATCTACTGAGGGAACAACTGACACCTCTCTCATATTACAACCAGTGGAAAAGAGAAAAGAATAAAGAGAGAAGCGCGGAGGGAGAACCATCTGATAGAGAAAGATGAGAGCCCTGCTGATGTGAGGAGGTAATGAGCGTTTGTGAGTGAATGCTTGTTGCAACAATTAATATTCTTCAAAACTGGGGCGTGCTTGCCTTTTCTGCCTACTCAGAAATAGTGCGTCATTAATCATTGTTTTGGAGAGAAAGCAATCTCCCGTGGATGCAAAATTACATTCACTAGCAACAGTAGGCAGGTAAACTCCAAAAAACGGCGCAGACAGGTAAGAGAGAGAGTCGAAATCAGGAACAGTGGTAGGGAAAGAGGAGCAGATGGAGGGAGAGAGCAGGAGGTGGGTGAGAGTGACAAGCCAATCTAGAAGATTAATCAAGGCGACAGAGGGAGCGATAAAAGGAGGGATGAGAGACAAACCAGAAACTCACAAGAGTCAGCTGACATATTTCTTGCCACAAGCTGTCAGTGTGTGAGACAAGGTGCATTTTCTCATTCAACTAGTCAGTCAATCAGCCGGTCAGTCAGTCAGTCAGTCAGTCAGTCAGTCAGTGACTGTGGTTCAGTCAGGGGTCTACAGTTCATCCAGTACAGTTTTTATGGCCTACCATCAGTACCAACCAATAGCAGCTTTAAGAAGCAATACTGATATTGGACAATTATGTCCTCTGCCAATATTTAGCTAATTTTGAAATTGGCACTTTTTTAAAGGAATGCCTCACTTAATAAAACTGTAAAAAAAATAAATAAATAAAAATAATAAAAAAAGCATAATTACAGTAAATGATAATGGCCTATGGGTCTTACAAAAATGCATGTTGGTATCAAAAAAACAACATCAGTGCATCCCAAGCTATGCCAATTCAAACATTTTGGGATTCTTATTATTTTTTTAAGCCACTGATAATTCTGTGCCAATATCTTTAAGCATAGTTATTTTCCTTTCCAAAAAAAAATTATTCAGTGTGTCAGCCAGACTTTTATTAATGGTGGAAAAGCATTTGAAACAGATTTTAGATTATGGGACACGCAAACTTTTCACTGAATCCCAGGGTAATAATAAAACATATCTATGCATACTTGTAGGACTCCTGTCAAAATGAATCAACTCATGTTAAAGGCGTCCAGACAACCAGTGTAGCTCTGACTAATGAATGTGTGCTCAAACAAACGGCATCACGTTTGTGATACTGGAGAACAAGTGACACTGACTGGAGTGCTGGAGGCCACAACGGCGTCACTGTAAAGCTGAGATTACGTGCTCAGCTCACCTAAACTCCCATCTACACAGACAGATCAGTTTCACTAGCACAGTGTGGCTTTCCACTCACAGGACCGCAGCAACACTCTCTCACATACATTTTCTGCTTCGGTTTCATTGTGTTGCTGAGGCAGCTAGAAATCTGCTATTGAGATGTGGGAACCTAGCTGTGTTTGTAGTTCCTCTTGTTTGTGCGTGAGAGAGAGAGACAGTGGCTCTGCTCTGAGTGCCGCTGTCAGGCCCAGCTGCTAACTGACAGCACGGGGCAGAGAGCACCGCCAGCCTTTATGTAACCTGGTCATCCCTCACTCTCTCCCGCCACCCTAAATACCTTCCTCTCCACTTTTGCACAAACTCCATCACGCCAACCCACATACGGGTCAAAATGCACTAAAGAGCCATTACTGTGAGATAGAGAGAGGCAGCTGTGAAAAGTCTAGTTTAACAAGCTACCACCATCAAAAGTAAAGTTACTTAAAGTAAGGGAGGAAAAGTTCAAACAACTGGGACAAAGAAATTATCTTTATTTTAAGTGCCATAATAAAGCATGACTACAAAAGAGACCACTTACTAAGGAAAATATTTTTTTTGAAATGAAGTACAAGGCACGTACACTGTATTTATGAAAGCCATCACTTTGACCGCTGTCTGTCAGTAACTAGACTCCAAACCAGTTATGTTATCCGAGTTTGTAACAGGGAAGTGCCGGGAATGTTAACTTTTTCTGGATATAATGCCATTTGGACCTAAACCCCAACTAACACAACCCAACTTGGGCTCTTCGTAATGAAAATGTAAAAACTACATATTGCATGTAGTGAAACTGTTTGCTCACACTGTTTATAAGAGCCAAAGCGACAACAGTTTAAATGGGGAAGGACATGAAATGAAGGGAGAGGCGGAAGACACTGGGTGAGGGACTAGAGGAGGACGGAGGAGGAGAAAGAATGCAGGGAGGATATGAGTCAGAAAAAGGCAGAGACAGGGAGAACAAGGAGGCAGGAAAGTCAAAGGATGAGAGGAGAGGAGAGGAGAGGAGAGGAGAGGAGAGGAGAGGAAATGCCAGTTTATCTACTTGGCGAATATTTCATCGTTCTTCCCCTTTTACCCCTGTCCATTTACCCCTCCTCCCCTCTCACTGGCCAGATCAGAGATTAAAAAAAGACCCAATTGGGAACTGTTTAGAGAGAGAGAAAGAGGGAGATCGATCTATCTTCAAATGAGATCTTCACTGTGCCCAAAGAGAAAGAGACCAACACCCAGCCAGAAAGACAGACACCCAGAATGAAACAGGAAAGTGAAACAGACTACTAAACAGAGATAGCATGATAAACCAGCGCAGCCTGCCTGGAATCCTCTTCCATTACTGCAATCACATTATCTGTCCTATCAGATACAGACGCAGACAGAAAGACAACAAATCTCCCCCTCAAGTGCTCCGGGGGTTTTCAGTGTATTCTGCCGCTAAAGAGCCTTTATGCCCTGCATAAAATCGGATTTTAATGTGAGGTCAAATGCAGAGAGGTGCTTCAAACTTCATGAAAGCTATGTTTTCCTTCAAGTGTTGGAATTGTACAGCCAAGCTCTCCAAAGAGGGCCAGAATTAGCTGTCCATTTATATGCAAATGAGCTTCAATCAGCGACAGCTCACTGAATGGGGTGAATGCAGCGAGGTGTGGCTAACCCCCAAATCCATTGGAGAACTTTTCTCTGTTGAGGAGATCATTCAGAATTAGTTTGAGTGATGGGATGTGAAGCATAGAGCGGGCTACAAGGAGTGCTCTGTTTCCCATTAAAAAGACTGGTAGATCTTGACTGGCTTGGTGCAGACAGTCATCATTCTCCCAACCATAAAAAGCCAATGCAACAGTAAAACTTGCATTTACAGAGAAAGAGAACGCAGCAAAAACACAACAAAATGAATAGAGGCCTATTAATATTTGTGCAGAAAATACACACTAACAGTTTAAACTTCGCTGTATGTCAAGTTCAAGGCTGAATCGTTTGTTTGGATATTTGTAAAGTTCATACACATCACAATAAAACAAAATTATTACAGCATTACAAAGTGCTTTCCGAGAAAATAATAAACAAAGAAAAATGGACAGCATGCTCACAGTGGCCACTTTGAACTTCCACCTAAAGCGCTAGTTTCCCGCTAAGGATACCAAAACACACAAAGTAAACGTCAGTAAATTTGGATATTTATAATTTGACAGACTCCCCACTAAAAATCAGATTGGAAAAGAATGCACATCAAGAATCTAGAGGGAAAGGCCTATAGATTCACATTCTGAACCAACAGGCCATATTTGGTCCATTTGTATGCTGCACTCATGTCACATGTATTTATCACAGGTACCACCTTCCAGCATATAAACAGTGTTCATGTCAATATCCAGCGGGTGATATCAGCTAAGAATTTCAGATGATATTCTCAAGTTTCTCTCCACTTAAATTTGTTATGGAACTCCAGACACCCATTAAGGAGAAACAGCTCAAGTCTTTACACACAAACTTCCCCTGACTTTTTTTTATTGTCGCACTAATACACCCACAGTGTGCTGACATGGCAGTCTGGGTGTTTTAAAGAATATCACATTCACATCAGAATGCTGTGTATTAGACAGGGTTTTGTGCCCTATCTGTAGGAAAAATGAGGAAAAAAAAAACCTTGGCTACACTGAAAGGAAAGCTTGGTTTGAATGAAAGGGGAGATTGCTTTGTAATTTCAGGTTGACAATACACAGTGACCCTCCACAACAGGACTGCAATCAGTCAGATTGCTCATCTGTCCCCCAGGAGCCTATTATTTGCATAAACTGGCATTTTAGTTTCCGATTTCACTGATGGCCCAATGCACCAGAAACACCTGTTGAGATTAAAAAGGAAAATAACCAATAAAGACACTGCTACCTCATAGGATTATTCATAATCACTGAGCACATGATAAAAATAGAAACAAAATATTTTAAACAACCACACACTGCTATATTAGGCTATTCAGAGGTGAAGATGGTGACTCCATAGTAAAGGATTAGGGCACTAAGCATTAAGACCCTGACCTCTCCCACCCACCTAACCACTATATATAATGCTGACATCACTAGTATTGTCTTTTCACTAGGGGAGGAGTGTGACAGCATTGTGCAAAGTACAAACTGTTCAGTTACACATTTGAGAATTAGCATTTTTAGATAAATACTATAAATGACCAAAAACAAAAACAAAAAGTAGACCTTTGTATTCTGAGCACAGGACATCTCATGCAAGACAGTCTTTGACCTGCTATAGGCTATTAGTATACAATATTTACGAGGGTATTCAGTGATTTTTCACCTTCTTGTAAATCACATTAGCTTGAGTATTTTCTCCATTATCTGCATGTTCAGTTCATGCATTCCACACATTAGTTTAATCACAATAATATGCTATTTTTTTATTTACATCACTAACTATGCTACACCTCGTCTCCTAGAGTTTGCAAACAGCTATTCAAGATTTGAGGATAATAAACATGAAGAGCCCTTAAGTTTTTGCCTGTCTTGTGTTCTCTTTGTGAGGCCAAAAGCAGTGTATGGACTTTTCTATGAATGCATGTACCAGTGTATCAATCAAATGGAGTACCTGCCTGCTTTGTAGCATCACTGAGAAATAAAATCACCTGATTCAGTTGGGATCAGCTGGTGCAGTTTGCTTCGACAACTGATGAGGGGAGGTTATTTAGCCTATATTTGTTGGACAAATCACATAATAATAGTTATTTTAGGCTCTAAGGCATGATATAATATGAGCTTACTAGGTAACTGTCATTTTGTACGTTTTATTTGGACAAATAGGTTTTAGTTGGACTTCTTTGGACATAATATTTTTGAGGGTATAAACAGCCTACAGCCATGACATCAAAGCTACCATATATGCAGATTAATTTCACGGGAGCCAGGACAAAGCTTAAGTTGTCTCTCGCTTATCCAACATGTAATACATACAATATTTTAGAGCAGAGATGCCATTTTACGGGAGCAATGTGATATTATGATCCAATATACTGCGTGTTATTCATGGAAACACAAAACTGCAAGGCCAGCACATTGCAAAAGCAGACGCTGAGAGCTCAAGTCATCCATTTTTACTCTGGGTGCCCTGGAGAGAATCAAAGTCCCTGAGCCTAACAGGAGTTCGCACCATTCCTTTAAGTGAGCCATGCAGGACCTCAGTAACAAGCATAAGATTTTCTAACTTGACAGCATGTAAACTCCCCATTAGGTCTAACCAGAGCTGAAGTCAATAGCAACACTTTACAGTGGAAGACTACAGGGAGTTCTGGGGGGAAATCAGGCCTGATGACATAAATGTAGGAAAAACAAACACTGAGAAGGAGTGGATAAACTTAGAGATTTGGGTTTGACTCCCCTGGGAGGTAGAACTGTGTGCATGTATGTGTGTGTGTGTGTCTACGCACGCATGCACGCATTAGCCCGTTTGCGGCACACATTTGTGCAGGCGTGCATGTTAAAGTGTGCATTCCAGACGGCTGAAGAGAGAAGGAGTCTGAGGCAACTGGAGGCAGAGTGACGGAGATGGAGTGAGAGCGAGCTCTGCACCGTTAGGCCACATTACAACAATTACTCAACTCCACCCTTCGAACCCCCCCCATCCATCCATCCCCTCCTCCACCCCCAAATATTATCCCCTCCCCTCACCACTGTCGGTCCCCCCACGGCAGAGTCTGTGCACAAGGCCGCTGAACTAGAAACAGCTCTCCAAACAACTGACTGGCTCGATGCCAAACTTAACCCCTCACCTGCCAAGACACTCCAGCAATGGTCAACACCGGATCACCATCCTAAGCTGCTGCGTTTTTTTTTTGTTTTTTTTTTGGAACACCATCCGAATGAAGTTTAGGAACATGACTATAATAGTTGCCCTTGCTTAATACTCAGTATTTCCTCTGTCTCGTGTGGCTTGAATGATGCCATAACATGCTGTGGTGGACCTCAAAAGGGTTAAACACAAAAAAAAGAAAAGAAATATGGTAATAAAAAAATCCCTTTGGCTCTTAGGAGGAAAGTTTCCAAGAGCCGTTTCCCTAAAGAGGTATAAGAACAGAGAGCTTTTGAAGGAATATCAGGGAGTGCCTCTTGGCACATCACACAAGGAATAGTTCAGACTAAAACATTTGTAAGAGTATTATTTGTTTGTCTATGTGACAATGAAATAATACATTGGAACAGACAGAGGATAGCTCGAGGAATTAATGTGTTTCAAAGAGAACTATTGTTTGTGTGTGTACAGCAAAAGAGCTCCCCAAAACACGTCACCATCCTCCCCCGTATCCCACTGTGCTGAGAGCTGAATTCAAATTAACAAGCATGTAGTTAGCCCCTTAGATATACCTGCAAAGCCCCGTTTTTAATTGCTCATATTTAGCTTTCATGGCAGTCTTCATAAACCAGCTCCACTTAGCGCCATTAAATGCCCATTTGGCCTATTGATAGTCGTTCTGCTACAGAGGTTTACCCTTGTAAAGTGTCTGTAATGATGTGAATGAGTTCTTGCCCTGGCAGCTACATAGGGCAGAAGTGCTCAATCGCCTGCAGCGGCAACGGCTCAGTAATGCAACGATGGTCTGATAAATGAATCAACAAGTCGCGGGGGACAAGACGTGGTTTGGTGGGAGCAAGTGGGGATCTTGGTGGGTGATTTATCGTGGAGCATTAGTGAGACATTAGGCTGGTGGCCGCGGTTCATCCCTCCCCCTCCAGATTTCTGCAAAAGCTACTGAGCTGGAAGTGTTGAAGATGAAGTTGTTTTGAAAATAGGGGAGGGCTGGGAGGGAGTGGAGCAGGGATGTGCTGGTGGGAGGAGGGCAAGCAGAGGGCAGCTTAGACTGTTGGAGGGGCTACAGAGGTCAAAAGACATTACAAAACAGTGAAGGTGTGTAGGGAAAAACTGTTTGTGTGAGTATGTCAAAAAGAGACAGAATGTGCCTTCACACACCCTGGGGGATCTTGCTCCACTTTTAAAACATGAGCACATTAACCCAGTGACAAATCGGCCAGGTCACCGTAAGGTCTAGACCAGGCCAGGGTTTCGTTTACTTTTCAGCTCAACACCCAAATTGAGTAAACTGTTCCCTCAACCATGGAGTCAGGACCATTAAAACATTCTGGCACACTTGTCATATGGAAGTCCAGCAGGAATAGGTCCCTTATGTATTAAACCCTCTGGCACAGCCTGCCAGGGGTCCTGACATTAGGACATGCATCATTATGAACACAAATAAGTAATACAGTAGCAACCTGTGCAACAGCATCATATTTACTGCCTAAGCAGAAAACATACTATAATTATTTCTATAAAGAGTTTGCCATCTGTTGTAGCTTAGTCACTATATCAGGTTACAGTAGAATAGTCACAAATCTCTTCTCGGCACCACATCCTTGATTCTGTCGAGGTCAGTAGCCAGTCACCTCTTGTTCCACAAGATACAGCTGACACAACCACATGGCTTCACCACTGTAACTCAGGTACAATATGAGTCATGACCCCTTTGGCTAACACAGCGCCAAAATGATCTCATTTTCGCATCTCCGGGTTTTGCGGGAAGGCTTCATTATAAAGAATAGTCACCGGCTGACAGTTTTATCCAGAGCAGCTGCAGGGGGAAGTTCACAGAGACTTTGGCAAATGGAACCAATGTTAATGCATTATACACTGATCCCTCATGCTACACAGCACTAGGTCACTTACTGTGCTAAATGGCTGCTGTGCAGCATAATGGTTTAATATAAAAATCTATCATAAAATGGTCCAGATGCAGGTGATAAAATGAATAGTGTCACATCCTAGACTGTACAAAAAGCCAGGAGCCTCAGCGATACAGCACAGTTTTACAGGGTTTTGCCAGAACTTTCGACAGTGTGCTGAAGGGGTGTGAGCTGAGAACAGTAGTGGAACAAAACGTGCAATTTGGCTATGTAAGAATCCTCCCTCACTCTCCACATTCAAAATATGAATCTCCTATAAAACCTCAATTTACATTTACTGTGTGAAAAAATGGAAATTTCCTTCTCATAAATGGAAAAAAGGCATGACGTTATAATTCAACAATTCCATACAACTCCTCTAAGACAAAGACTGGGTGAAAGGAAATTTATGTGATATATACAAGAGAAGGTCAAGACATGTGGCTACAGTTTGCATGTGGACTGTATAAGCACATCAGTATGCATACCAATGGAGCAATGTTCTTCTTTCTTTTTCAGAATTACATACATAATGCTCCCTTGCCTACTCCCCTCCACCTCATCTTAAAGGCGAAACTCAGCTCTTAATGTCAGTCATCAGTCAGCGCCAACCACATTAGGCCATCAGCCCTATACTCAGCAAGCAGATCTATGCTAACAATGTAGCTGCGGGGGCTTTGCAGGGGTAAAAAGGTCATCAGAAAGCATACATTATGACGTGGCCAACAGATGTGCAATAGAAAAATCAATGACTAATGAGGATTTACAATAGAGCTGTGGTGGAGAGAGGGCAGGATGGCATGTCATGAAGAGCCTGACGGCCAGGAAGGGAGATCTCAGGAAAAGAGATCCAGAGGTACAGATAATATAACAGATCTGGAGGAGGAAAGACAGATTATAATGTTCAATCTATCTGTGAGTGTGTAGATGGATTGTACCTTGCGCCACTTCAATGTGGCATTTGACAATAGAAGAGGACAGGGAGAGAAAGACAATATGTGTGGCCCTAGCCATAGACAGTGGGGAAAGAAGAAGAAGGGAGCATTCTTCAGAAAAAAGGATTATCTGACCCTGAACAAATGGTATATCTAACTGATCTCAATCATAGCTGGTGCTGCTCTCTCAGACAAGTCTCCCAGCGGGCCATTTATAAAGGCATTGCTGTCTCTGGGGCCTTGATTAAAGAGAGAGAGGGAGAGAAAGAGAGGGAGAAAGAGGCCGAGAGAGAGTGCTAGCTAACACCTTTGGAATGTGAATCATGAGAAACTAGAAACGCCACAACATAGGGCTGGACGATTCATCATATTTTATTTTCATTTGCAATTTTGGCTTCCGGCAATTATGAAAACACAATAATCAAGATAAAACGATTGTTGTGACGCATTTTGTTTCGCAGTGATGCTTTCATTTTATGTTTTTCCTTTGCAGCGGTGCGCTTTTGGCCCTCCGTGAAAGCCAAAAGTCAGCAAGGGTGTGGCATGTTTATATTTAAAAAATACGGAAATCCGCTGCACTTGTTCTCAATATTGACCAAAATAATGAGGATTATGATTTTTTTTTTTTTTTTTTTTTTTTGCCATACCTGAGCAGCCCTACAACAACACTGTCTTTGAAACTTGGGGCTGGCCACTTTGAAATTGGGTTGCAGTTGTCTGCCTATAACAGTTGTGCAATGGGCTTCACATATCAGAGCAGGTGGAGTATAGAGAAAAAATAAAAAACTAAGTCATGCTGCATTACAGTAAGATCCACAGAAAGGTTCTTGCCTCTAAGATTTACAACCATGAAATAATATAAATCCCACCATCTTAAGCGGGCCATAATAAAACAGCATACTGATGGAAACAAGAGAGTGTAACAAAGCATACTAGCATCTAAGCTGAAGCCGAGCCTGACCAATGAAAAGCTTTCATTGGCCCACAGAGCGGTGGTTGCAGCCTGGCTTGGCCAATGAAAACATCCCACCCTTGTCCTCTCCTTGCACTCCTACTGGTTGCTGGTGACCCAGTGCTGGAAGGGATGCTGTGATGTGGTCACGGTGGACAGATAGCACTGAAGTATTTATTTCTGTGTTGGCTCAGAGACACTGCCTGTGTCCAGTCCCATTTATATCAGCCCCATGCATAACCCACCCAACTTTGGTTTGAGTTCAGGACATCTCCAACAGCACAAACCTCACAAGAAGTAATTCCTTCACTCTGTCTTCTTGTTCTGTGGTACTTCTCGGCCACCTGTAGTCCTGTATAACTCTAATAAATTAAGCAAGTAAAGTAAACAAGCCTTTTTCGCTACAAGCACAGTTACTGTTCTACTAGCTGGAAAGTTATTTAATTACTGAACTTGGAAAAATATAGAAAGACTGGGAACTCCGGGCTATTTAATTAGTATTCGTGACTCACCAGGGGCGATATCACACCCTATTATTTGGAAGCTCAAAGAGGTCTACCAAGGCGAACACTGGCATCATTTGCAATTAAGGCAACAATAATGACAAAGACGGTGATAACGCTCTCCATTACAGTCAGTGCCGGAGGAATCTGTCTCCCGATAACCTCTGTTTGATTGGACGCTTTAATCAAAGGACCAAATGTCTGTGTTCCAATCTCATTATGTGCCAGAGCAGAAGGGAACACACAGTGAATTAGCTTCAAAGTCAGCCCGGAGCCTCCAACTCCTCGTACGACATTTTGTCTGCGTCTGCAGTGCTGCATTGCAATGCCCTGCGCTTGTTAGTGAATATCATCTAGCGCAAAAAGGGAAAGAGGCTGAATTGCGGCTGGGAAGGCTTACTCAAGACTTAAGACTTCTTTTGTTCAAACTCGCTCACAGTTTCTTGTGCCTCTCAGCCCTTTCCCCAATCTAAAGCACCCATCATTCACATCCATCCTCTCTCAAATTAACCAATTCCACCTCTGATTCTAACCTTTTCCTCCTCTATGGCCTTTTCCTTATCACTGCTGATTCCATTGAGTGTGCTGATGATCTGATTTAGCTGTGAGTAGACAATATTGTAAAAAGTTTAGTACCCTCTCAGAGGCAGAGATGATTCAGGTTATAAAACATAAACCATTACTGCCAACTGCCAGCTCCTGGTTTCACCATAAAAAAACATCTCAGCATGTGGAACAGTCTGGATGCATAAACACAGAGCTGATTGAAAGCCGAAGACGGGAAACTGTTCAGAAAACAACAACCAAAAAAAAAGTTCTTGTCAAAGTTTGTGCACTGGGCAGTAAATAAAGTTAGCTTTGATTTCTGTGAACCGAGGTAGGGGGCAGAATTGCAAACAATCTCAGAGACAGATTTGTGAACATAAAAGTTGGAAAATCAATAGAGAATGAGTGCTGAGGGCACTGTTTGAGTAATGTGTGTGTGTGTGTGTGTGTGTGTGTGTGTGTGTGTGTGTTGGGGAGAGTCAGAAATGGGGTGTTTTGGTGCTTGACAAATGCGTCTTTACAGCACTGATTTCTCACTCTGTATGTGTCCTACATTTTCGCCATCTTATAAATCTGAAGTTAATGAACTGATTTTCTCACAGCCATAAATGCTCTTGAAACAAACACAATGGGGGTTATTCATAAGACTCTCCAGCAGGGTTAACATTGCGGCAGTGGGTAGACCGTGGCAGTGGGCATTTTCCCTATTCATGAACAGAGGTTTAATCCTTCACTTTAGGTGCCACCACGCACTTGTAGCCATGTTCTCTTCAAAAAACAACAAAACAAAATCATCATATGCTCTAGCAAACCCAGCATTTTTGACTATTATCTACACCAAAAAAATGACTGATGAACAAAATATCTAACCATTGCTACCATATCTTTTCGAATCAATTTTGCATCGTATGACACATTTTTTTTTATTAGACCTTTATTTAACCAGATAAGCTTGTTGAGATAAAGAATCTCTTTTACAAAAGCAACCCGGCCAAGAGGCAGCTGAATTACACAGACAAAATCATACACACAGGTAAAAATCAGGTAAAATCAGATCAGATATCATTGGTTTAAAAGCAGGGGCAGTCCCGTATGCTATCAAGTTCCTTATCTTTGAGGATTTTCACAAAAATGTCCAATGGTATCAGTTCAGGCAATTTTAAGGAAGTCTGCAAAGAATTCCATGCAAATGGAGCGGCATATCGAAATGCTCTTTTACCCATCTCTGTGAACACTCGGGGGACCTTGAGTTTAATGACAATGTCACTGACAATGTCAGCATGCAGAGGGCTGCATCTCCTCTTATACATGGAGTTCAGCTAGAGAGAACTTTGGAGCTTGGACGACATGGATGATCAGGAGTGCATTCAATATGTAACACCTCATTTGCATATTATTTTTACTGGATTTCACCTGCACCACTGCAGACAATAACGCCAAAGTCAGGTGTCTCTGCAGCGGAGGCCACCACCATGGTAACTTTGGAAATGACCTCAAGTTACCCTGCCACAGATTTTCAATGTCTGATAATGACAATGTCTTGGCTCTGCGCAGCCCTCTGCACGCTGACATTGTCAGTTTTCAGATATTTCGCTTATTATTTGCTTATCATTACCACTTGTTTGCGTATTAGCAAATCACAAAACTAATAGAATGTGAGTAACTGTGTCTGTTTGGCAAACGAGAATCAGAAGGAAGTGCTTCAAAATGTTATTAAATATCACTCTGTATGGCTCTGCTTATTGGTGAGGAAGGCCAGCAACTGACCAATCACGTCGCACTGTCCCAGAGTATCACTAAAGCTCACGGCAACACAACTCAGTGTGACTTCTCATTGCTGTGTGACCACAGGTAAAGCTCTAAACCTAATACACAAGTATTACTTTACAACCTGTTGAACACGACCTTATTACTTGGTCTGAAATATGGATTTTGTCTGCCTGCCGTGTACAAAGAGGGCTGATCTTGTGGGATGGATACTGTAAACAACACTGAAAGCAACAGAAATGCCTCCACTCATGTGCATTCAGGTTTTACTTGATTCCTAAAATTTCAGGGCAGTTTTTCAGAGTGAATATTACCACCGAGTCCAACCAATAGTCACACTGAGACAATGATAATGTGTTGGCTGAGCTATGTGAACGGAAAAGGTCCAACAAACAAGCCATTACACAAACTGTCCAGTAATGATGTGAGAAGCTGCATCTCCCTCCCTGGCCTTCCCTCCAAAAGATAAACATCAAAATCTAAATATACTGGAAGGGCACTGCAGGACAGCCAGCCAAATCAGCTGGGAGGAGTCATGTGACCAGAACAAAAATATTTGACAGGCATCTGTAAAAGGGACAGTTTGTCACGAAAACAAGAGCTGACAAGAGCTGACTGAGAGTAAAAACAAATACATACAGCGGCATTATGGAAGAGGAAGTTATACAAAGATGAGAGGTGACACGTTTGACCAGTGCTTATATTCGCAGAAAAATGCATGCAAAAACCCCAATCTATACTCAATCACAGTTTACTGATTTCCCATTTTGAGGCTTTTGAGGCGGTCTCAGCTCCCTGGTGAGAGATAAGTGAAGGCAAGCATACAAAGGCTAGAAGGCAAGAACACACACCTACCTTGCCGCTGACCCTGACACAGAGTTATCCAAGCCATTTTCCGGCTGCTGACATGTTCACTGGCCTCTACGCAAATCCCTAGCATTCCATAAATGAGTACAGAGTGCTGCTTTGGCTCAGATGACTGGGCTTGGATTGTCTCTGCCCTGCAGACAAGCAGCCCCAGCCGCAGCTCTCCTAATGAGCCCCTTTAATTAGTCGGTAAACATGAGGACCGGCCAGCGCTTTTTGCCCCTTCTCTCTGATCAATAGCCATGACATTTCGGCTCTCGACTCTTAGTTCTAATTACATTTTGGTGGAAGGGAGGTGGCGCTTTGTTTTTGCTGCTTTTCCAATTTAGCCGCGGTACAAATACCGTATATCAAGAGCCTATGTGGAGAGAGACAAGCTTGGACAGAGCGTATGGTGAGAGAGGAAGGGGAAGGGCTATTGATTTGTGTGTTAGCTTGTGATGTGACATCCTTTCCTATAGAGTTCCCAGAGTGTGTGTGTGTGTGTGTGTGTGTGTGTTGAGAGCATGTGGTGGCCCCTGGCTGCTGGATTCCCTATGTGATCAATTAAACATGGCAACACCTCTGAGATTGCTAACATCCACCATGCCCTCCAGCCCCGCCTCTCTGCCAGCGTATCATAGCAACCACAACTCCGGAGGGGGGGTGGCATGGTCGAGGGGGAGGGTCTCCTGCCCTGTGGGTCCAGGATGTCGAGGGTACAACATTAGATAATCCATCTATCTCGTTCTTGAGCGCTTTTGCTTTAGCTTTTCCACCACAGGAACTGTCCCCAGAACACAGGGAGCACATTGAGGAATCAGGAATCCCCGCCCTTGTTTGCAGCAGAGGAACCAGTCACCAAACCAGTCACCCGGGAGGGCTGGGTTCCTGCCCGCCAAAACAGTCCCTCAAACCAAGGCATTAGTCCTGAAGTCCTGTGGGGCCAACAGGCTCACAAATCCTCACTGGTTTATCATATAATCCAAGCAGAGTGACAGTATCACCTTTACTGCTGAGCATAAACACCCCAAAGACAAATTAATAAAACATCATTCTACCTGGATTGTTTGACTGTTTATTTTGAGAAAACCTTCCAGTTCATCTCTATTTAAAAAAAAAAAAAAAAAGTTTTCTTTTTGCAGCTCTTGCTTTTCTAGCATCCTCAATCTTATTTTCCGAACTTCTGCAAAACCAAATGCAACATCACCGCAGAACAGTGGCAGATAATTACCAACATAACAACAGCTTCGACAACTTCCATATTTGCTGTTCCGCTACACAGAATTACAAGATACTTCCTTCTTGTTTGTATTAGGGTTGCTGTTCTCATGGAGCAATGGAAACACAAACACTCGAAAGCGGAGGGTCCTCGCTTTGCCCCCAGAACTTTCCTCCAAGAGCAAGATCTCGAAACATAACTCATACTCTCTTCTTCTCTGCTTGTCTTTCTTGCACAAACATTATGGATACCCTCTTGCTCACCACACCCGCACAAAGGAGACATGAGCCTTGGTGTGAAGCATTAAAATCGCATTGTGCTAATTCAAGCCATTCCTCAGTGCCTGTGACAATCAACATCATGACACAATCAACCTTAATGGCCACATCTCTCTCTGCATTACATCACTCCCCTCATGAACCTCTACCGCAATCATGTCTCCATAAAGCAAATGCGAGTGGGATGTGTGCAATGGGATCAATTACAGTATCATCTTACTACAGCGGGACACATCTTGTGCTACCTCGGAGGATCAGACGTGGTAGCGGTGACCTGCTCCCGACCCCGGGCTGAGTTCAGGATACGCACTGAGCTGCTGCCAATGCTGCAGCTGAAATAATAAGCCATGCATAGCCAATGACACAGTGCTCCAAAAAGTACAGGACAGTAAAGAGGAGTTCACTGTGCGGCAATAAAACATCATTTGTGTGTGTGTGTGTGAGAGAGAGAGAGAGAAAGAGAGAGGTCTTTGGTGTGCACAGCCCTTTTTTCACAGTGGGCGAAGCTCTCCAAATCAATAACGGGTCTGGAGATCCCTCCGAACACGAATTGAAACTGACTGAAGCATTTCACCAACATGTCCGTCTGCTCTTTCTCACGAGACCTCGCATTATTTAGCTCCGTCCTCATGTCTTCCACTGATCCAGTGACTCCAGGGAGAGAGAGGCACCATATGGCCGCATGCTGCTCCAGCTTCCACTGGGACGATGCAGCTGGCCAGCCACTGCTGTCCGCCACACACCGAGAAGTGGAGCAAACAGTCTTTCCTGGCTTTCAAGGCAATAAGCCCAACATCTCGAACCATTACCGCGTTAACTCTCCTCTACCAGCCTCGATATCACATTTTCACATTGTGTACCACTGCGTCGTATTGAGTGAGAGATCAGCTGGATTGCCCTACTGCACAAAGGGATGTCGCTTTCTCACAAAGACAGGGATTTAGCAATGTTTAAAAATGATATAAAAAGCACCTTCGCTGAAGTTGGAGTTTTGTGTTTGTTCCAGTTTGTGTGTAAAAAAAAAAAAAGAATTGCAGTGTCATATTTGGAGGAACTACTTAGATGGCAGAACTCCAAACTTGACATTTTGGATCTACCTTAAAAAAAAAAAAAAAAAAATGTCAAAGAAAAAACCAAAGAGAAAAAAGCCAAGAGCTACAAGAGAAAGGAACATGTCTCTAGCTCCTTTCATCCTCACATTCCGTCTAAAGGTGGGTTCTAGCGCAGGGCAGGAGGTTGGATCCAGGAAAGACCACCAGGAAGGGTTAGACTACAGAGAGAGAGAGAGAGAGAGAGAGAGAGAGAGAGAGAGAGAGAACGAGAGAGAGGACCATTAAACCTCCCCGTCCTCTAACTGTTGTTAAAAAAAAAAAAAAAAAACTATCTTAGCTGATGTCTTTTCCTAGCTCTTCTCTCCAACATTATTTTTACAGCAAAATGGCTCTCACCTTTGAACCCCTAACTGCTGGCAGCTTGTAATGGTATTGGTTAACCGAATTTTATTTTACATTCTACATAACAGCATCAGCTAAATAAATAATAATAGTACAATGTAAGAAGACAGAAGAAAGACTCAGCAAAAAGGGGCCAGATATTCTCAAGCTTTGCGTTCAGAAGTGGAGATGGAGGCTTTTAAAAAATGGGTGGAGGGGGACAGAAGGCAAGAGAGGAGGAAATATGAGAAGGAAAATGAGGTACAGGCCGAGGGAGGAGATGGGGAAAGACTGAGCTCACTTTTCCTGTGCCCGGGCGTTTACATGTGCACATTACAGACGTACAAAAACAGGCAGAAACAACATGCTAAGTAGAGGTAACCTCTTATCAAATCCATATGAAAAAAAATAATATCATCCTTATCATAAATTCAAGCAGGTGAGGCAAACATTTCCCTGCCTCTCAGGGCTTTCACAGTCCACCCCAACAATTACATCAACGACTAAAATATGGCTAGCAATAAAGCTCTCATAAAGAATACATTACAGCGTGGCCCTCATTTCTCAAACACTCCCACCTCGACATGAATTCTGTAATAACTGCAAAATGGAAAGATTGCCCCAAGTAGAGCAATGCTCATCCCCGCAGACTACTTACAAAGCATTATCAGCAGTGTGAGGAAAGAAAATACTCTACCTTAAGGCCAGCAACAGTACTAAAACTCCAATTGTTCAGGAATGACAAACACAAACTTTCTGGTGTTTTTCAGCTGGGAAGGCTTATTTTATAAGGAGGGGGAAAAAAAAAAAAGAAACACAGAGGGACCGATCTTACCTTCACACGCACTTATCCAAAGTTTGTTTGTTTTGTGTGTATTGTGGGAAGAGATGGAGCGATTTCCCTGTCTTCTCAGCAAATCTAGTGTGACTGAACCTGTATGGGACTCTCGCTGTGGCAGCGGCTGTGTATAAGCAGCAACACACACACACACTTCATCATGTCACAGCGGGAAGGGCCATAGGCGTGATCCTATCGCCACCTCCTTCAAAGGAGTGAACAAACACAAATCAGAAGAGCAGGTTCACGTGGAAAATGATCTGATAGGAGGCTACCATCAACACACTGACAACTCGAAGTGGGCCCGCATTTCACAGCTCAACAAAAGACCACCAATTTTCGTATCTCTTTTACTGAGGCAAGGGGTTAAGAACATTTAAAAATCTCTCTGAAAACGGGGCTGGCTGCCTGGGATCAGAGCGGACATCTGTTGTTTGTACAGCTATCTTTTCCAAGAGTCATAAGGAGTGGAAGAGTTTGGAAAGTCCGCTCCGAGTGCCTTAACAGTAGATGTGATGGAAGATCAAAGAAAAGGCAGTTAGAGAATTGCACACAAGTATGTATGCATGTGCAAGAAAGCACACACACACACACACACACACACACACACACACACAGAGATGTATACACACAAGAATTGAAGCTGGGTTTGCAGTGCAGCGTGAAGACAGAAACTGGCTTGCATGAGTGAATCATGACATCAGACCACACACACACATTCTAACCGAGCAGGTCCGACAGCATGTGTAGCATAAGTGAGCCGCTCGGTCCTCTCTGATGCTCTTCCTCTTTTTCTTTCTCCCTTCTTCGTTCCATTTGTTTCACTCTCCCTTCTGAATTGCCCTGTTTCTACATCAAAGTTAATAAAGAGCGCTTCTCCTCCTGTTCCCTGGAGTCCGTGCATGAGATCAAAGCCCTAGGTCATGCTTTGTCTTCTGAAGAAATCTCTCACACACACGCACACGCGCACACACACACACACACACACACACACACAGGCACATTAGTGGCACGTCTGCTTCTTATTTAGGCTCTAAATATTTTCCATATTCCCTGGGTTGGTTATGGGGCTGATCTGATGCTGTCTCAGTGCAAATTAAGCGCATGTCTGTGCAGAGCAAACAAAACTCAGTTTATTGATAAAGAGGGGGGAGAAATCATGTTTGTCAAAGCCGTCAGGGGTGGGGCGGGAGGGGTTGATGAATGCAAAGCTGTGCGCCAGGTATAAGCCATCCATCACAGCCTCGGAAGACAAAGCAGGGGGAAAGTGTGAAGCGTCAGACGTGAGCGATGGAGGAAGAGTTAGCAGGTGACAGTGGGAGAGGAGCAACAGGGAAAGTAGGGTAGATAAAATGAAAGAAAAAAAAAAGAACGGAAAACAGAGAGTGATTATGCATAAGCCACAGGTAGTGTCAAACCAAACACACACACACACATACACGTATGCATACACACACACACACACCAAGAAACCATCTGCCTGCTGCAGTGGTGTCCTCAGACAGCCTCTCTCTCTCTCTAATTGAGTGGTGAGATAGGGCCTTATGGGATGGCAGTTTATCAGACCATCAGCCCCACATAAAACAAACCACTCCACCATTCCCGCTATCAATGACTCACACTACTGGGGAACACAAGGGCTTACCATGAGCTCTCATTCCTCTAAAGATATACTGGGCGAGGATAGTAAATATTACTCAGCAACACTGAGAAAATAAGTGGAACTTCTGGGAGCCAAGGCACTTTCATTATAAGATTATACGATACAAGTGTTCAGGCTATGCAGCGCTGCAGAGGAGCTGCTGCGAACTTTAGCTTCTGCAAGGGACGGCTACTGAGCAGTCCCCTCTCTGACAGTGAGCCAGTCAAATCAAAGCAAAGCAAAGCAATGTCTCCATATCGAGCACAGACCTGATTGGCTGCCAATTACAGTGCAAAATTCAACGCAAGGACGCAGCGTGTAAACTTGCTGTTTCTTTGTTGCCTAGATGGTTAACTAGCCAAACATTAGTATGTTTAAATACATGTAAATGAGTTCTGATGCCATGACGCAGTTCAACCACAGCGCACACGTTCACTAATCAGGGAAAAGGAAATCATGGAGTTAGTGATGTTTAAAAATGATATAAAAAGCACCTTTGCTGAAGTTGGAGTTTTGTGTTTGTTCCAGTTTGTGTGTAAATCACCAAAAAAAAAAAAAAAAAAGAATTGCAGTGTCATATTTGGAGTAACTACTTAGATGGCAAAACTCCAAACTTGACATTTTGGATCTACCTTAAAAAAAATGTCAAAGAAAAAACCAAAGAGAAAACAGCCAAGAGCTACACGAGTCATTTTTCTATGGTCATATTTCTTTAGAACAGGGGAAGGCGGAGAAGAAGTGAAAATGGGTATATGGTCACACTGTAAGTGATGATCTTGTGCCCTGTTTGCATCACTGTGTTGATTTTTTTTAACTACAACTGGCTAATTGGCACTTGGAAGATTTTAGTTTCAATTATTTTGAGCTAACAGAGCATTTTTTTGCATCACAGTTGTGGAATTTATTGTTTGGTCATCAAAACACTTTAGTTAACAGGGAGCTATGACACTGAAAGACAGCTACCTTACCAGAGTGTAGCAGTATCGTGGAGCTTGTCTTCGTGACGACAGATTGGTGAATGATGTGTTTATCCTGATTATTCGAGGACTCTGGTAACTTCAGCTCCATTAATAGTTGATGCTGCAAATTTAGCCGGGCGCTGTGGGACTGTACAACATCTGTACTTGTTTATGTACCATATCTGTTCAGCAAGAACAAAGTGAGGCAGATCTCTTCCATTTTTAATTGAGGCCCCTACTTTGTGCCCTAAATCAGTCCTGATCAGCTCATGGGGAATTGTATGGGACTCAAAAAAAAAAAGAAAAAGAAAAAGAAAGCAACACAGAGAATTTTCACACCAATAATCTATGTTTTTCTATAGCCATTATACTACGCTATCAAAATTAATTTGAGATTGATATAATGAGCTTATAATGCAACATGCTGTGGCTAATACAAATAGTCTCGCTGTCATTATTTAATTATTGTAATTAGTTCAGTTTACCAATCCTTGTACAGGAAGACAAAAAGAGCATTTTGGACACTGGTTATAAACATGCAAAAGCATTTACATGGACTTTAGTAATCAGTGTATTCTCCATGTACAGCTGTTAGCTGACTTCTCAACTGCCATGTAAATGAGAAACCAGGTTTCCATAATCAGGTTAAGGGATTAAGAGAAATCCGGTTAACACAGCTGCTGGAGAAACCTGATTAGTGGACCATGTAAACGCTTACTCATATTTCTGAAGGGCTTTTTACCTGTGCACATGTGCAGGAAAAGAGGGCGGATAAGGAAACTGACACAGCGACCACAACAAACAGACCCTGTACAATGCCTGAGAAAATAAAAACTCTGGTGGGTGGGGGGACCATTGTTCCTTGCACATGTAAACTGGGGTTTTGAGTAATCAAATATCCTGCCTTAACCTACAATACTCACGATAATCTGGTTTCTTATGCACATGTACTTGTAGTCATTCAGACCTGATACCCGCCCAGTAAAACCAGTCTTCTACTGTTGGCCACTGGGAGTTGAGGAACTTTCCCTAAACAACTTTTCCAGCAGGTCCAGGGATCCGAACTAGCGATATTCTGGCTGCGAGCCCACATTTATAACCGCTAGGCTTCTGCCTCCTCGGGTGTGATATAGACTCTGCTGAAATACAATATTTAATGTGAAATAGCTGTCTGCTGATATGAGGTGTTTCAGCCGAGCAAATCAACAAGCTCGCTAACAGAGTGGCTGTCACATTATTGGCTGAGTCTATGCAGGACCAGGGTCCGGAGCCCGTGGGGAGGAATGCAAGACATATGGTTGTGATTAAAACAGGGGCAGCAGAGCACAGCGTTTACATTAGCATGCTGCCTATGGGGCTGAGGAGCTTTATGAGTGCTGTGCCAGTCACCATGCTCAGTCTGTCATGGTCTGAGCTTAGCCAGGCAGAAATGGAAGTTAAGATACCGCACACATAAAACACAAGGTGAAAGAGGTGAGTTAAGCTTCTCGGGTCCAATTAGGACAGATGGGAGACTTCTACCTGTCTGCTGGATCAAACAAGTTTATACCTTTCTGATGACCTGCATAAAATTGAAGGATTCTGTTCTGGATATCTTCCAGTTGCCAGAATGAAGGTTTAAAGGGGAATTGTATGCTTAGACACAAGGAATTGACACTATTGGAAAAAAAAAATGTTTTATGTTATAGCATCACACATGAAACCAGCAACTTGTGTCTTTCCTTAGAGGCAGAATGAGTAGGATTTGTCATTTGCAGTTTGTAAACAGACTCAAAGCTGCCCCTCCTCCGTGGCTGCGCTCACCGATGGCAGTGAGTTTTCATTTCGTAGGATGGCGACGGTGTCCATCCTATCCTAGGAAAGAAAAAATGTCTCTTCATCCCCATCCTCTCCTTCAGTGCTCTCCAGCGGATGAAAGCCAGCTCCGGTTTCACTCTGGTTGTGGAACTAGGTTTGTCCACCTGGCATTTTGCCTCGCTATACTTCCTTTCTTCCACATTCTATGATCTGCATTTGACATCCCATTGGATGTTATGCTATCGATCTGGCACTGCACGCTGTTATTGGCTGGGAGACACACGTACTGCCTAAAGACTGATGCCCAGAGAGTCCCAGGCACAGCAAAACAACAAAGTCCAGGCAGAGGGCAGGGTCTCTGCAGTCACACACAACAACATACACTTATAGTGGGTCATAAGTGATAATTGACAGAGATTATTTTTGCCTGAATCTATACATTGTTTTTAAAGAAAACCCTACTCATTCTGCTTTTAAGCTATGGTGTGTGTGTGTCTGTGTATACGCGCACATGTGTATCCATCTACCACTTTAGATATTTGCCTGGCATCCTGCAAATAAGCCGGGTAGTAATATTGAATGCTACGGTGGTACTAGTAATAAGACAAGATCATGACATTATTTGTAAACAAACCGCAACAAAAACAGGCTTTGTATTGAACAGTAACCAAAACAAAATATCGTGCATGCACCTTTAACCCAAGAGAAGCTGTTTGAAACTCAAGGCCACATATTTACAAGCGGCAGGCTGCGGCGTGTAAACCACTCTGCCAGAGGAAAGTTCAAGCTCGCTCGCCACCCCGCATCTCCCTCGCTAAACACAAGCGGATCACGGCACTACAGTTCTTCTCTGTGCGTGACTGTTTTGCTGAGCCAGTGGCCACCTCAAAGATGTTACCATTCATGAATACTTAAAAGTTCAGGTCTTTTCCGAGGCTCCAACACAATTTTGCACCACCTGGACGCCAAGGCCGAGCGAGCTCACCCCCTCTGAAACGTCAACAAACTCCCTCCAAAATAATGAACTGCTGATGGTGTCAAATGCCAAGGCAGGACATAATATGCCTGCAGCTAGAGATACATATTTAATCCTGCAAAAAAAAAAGCATATTATTAATTCTCATCAGAGTCTTTAACTACTTTGATGGATAAAACAATCCCTTATAAGTTAAGGTAAAGGTGGACTGAACTCAACACTTTCAGAGAGAAGTAAAAGAAAACCTGCCACACTGCTGCATGGCACTATGTTTTCATTGGTGGACATTTAAAAAAAAATGGTCAAAATGAAGTGAGTGCGCCAAGCAGAGAACAATCACTTCAACACTACCACCAAGGAAGGGTCAAATATGGGAGGATACAACATAGAGCATAATTGTAGGGATTTGACAGGTGGTGGAAATGAAGGAGAGAGATGAAAAAGGATAAGAGAAACAAAGGGATGAGGAGGAGGACTAGGCTGAGGACGTTTACATTCCTCTTCAAGTGGTAGGAGGGGGTCATTATGCAGCCAGGCACCCGCATCTGACACATCTGGGCATGCGGCGTATCAATCTCTCCTTAAAGGAACAATCCACACTGGGATAGTCTTACGCTGTTATAGTTCATTAACTTGTGATGTGATGTCATTTACTTTCCCTAGATATGGCTCCGCTTGCGTTTTCCAGAATGACTTTTGAGAACTTGTGAACTTGTTGAGAGCGCAGTGGAAATAGTAAACAAACCCCTCATCCCTCTATCAAAAGGCAACATGTCTCTTCCTCTTCTAGAGAGTCGACAAAGGATCTCTTGCTTGATTCTGGAGGACTGACAGAATCAAGCAACAATCAGCCAACATTTTGCTATTGCTGTTCCACAAAGATTAAAAATGTTCTCCTTTTAGACTCCTTTGTAGATAAACTGGAAATATCATTACATAATGAAATGTAATATGAAATGAAACCAGTAGCTGTTTTTAAATGACTATTTGGATTTCTCCCTGCACATCCTTGCAGCTATAACTAAATATATACATACATACATGCATGCATACATAGCCTACATACATATGGCAAGAGTGCACACATACTCGCATGCAACCTCTCATTCAGTGCTAGACCATCAAATTGCTGTTTTGCACCACCACTCCAACGCCTCATTAGCATATCGCCACAACCTACTCACCACATTGCAAAGGCACTGTAGCATTAGGGGAAAGCAAATGCAATAACAGCCATAAAACGCCTCGACCCAAAACAGGAAATGAGAGTGATTTGTGGCTGCTGATTATTGGCACAGTCCACTTCGGGCTGATTAGACGGCAGAACCAGTGGGGCACGGCCATTTTCCCCGACGTGAAATATGGAGGTAATATCTGTCGCCTTCTGTTGAAGAGTCCCGACAGCTTAATGATTTGCTCGCTGTGTCTCAAACACACACGTTGAAAGACAAACAAACAATAAAAAAAAAAACACATGGACAAAAACCATCCTAACCACCGTCATATATCTCTAGAATAAAAAAAAAAAAAACACAGCTACAATCTCAGTGAAGCGTCAAAGGGTCATTTATGTGTGCTGAATGAGTGTAATGACCTTTAGGCCCTTGGTACCAGTTAAAACCTCACTGTGTCATTTCAAGAATGAGTGAATCATTTTCCTCTGACATCCCAAAAGCATGCAGGTCTGGTGGAGACTCTAAACTGCCCATAGGTATGAACGTGCATGTCTATCTGTTTAAGCATGCAGTAGGCTTAAAGGAACAAACAAATACCCACTCAGACCCGTTGTACTGTATTGGGATGAGGGGAGACAGAGGAGGTCACGGCTGACTAGAAACCTCACCAAATCAATCTATGCGGATGAACAGGCTGCAAGTAAGAAAATACCTTTTATCCTGCAAAACAAAACAAAACAAAAAGCCCATGATTCAAAGGCCATGTTTCAAAGGCCGCAAAATGCAATTCTTATATTCCCACAACCTCTATGCATCACTCTTCTTCAACCCTACCCCCATTTCATCTGACTCAACCATTTCCCACCGCCATACCACCACTGCCTTCATCACTCCAGTCTTCCTTGTGTCAGCCCTGCTCCCATTCATGGTTCACCTGCTGTGTGACAGGCCAACATGACGGCGCCTCTAGAAGAGTGTCAACACAGTGGCTGTTTAGTGTGGGATTGCAAAGACAACCCGGCATCCAGGCCTGGAGGAGGGGTGGCGTGCCTGCGAGGTCACAGTAACCCAGGGCAGAGAGGCTCGCCTGGAGGCAAATGCCAGGAAGGGCCCTTAAGGGGGATCTTCCTTCCCCAACACACACAGGGACAGGAGGAGAGACAGAGATCCGTTTTAGAGGGAGACAGCAGCAACACGTTATGTGATGCAATTAGACTCCTAGCAATATGGGCCGGGGGAAAATGATGGAAGAAGGGAGGGATGAAGAGGAGGGGACAGAGGGGAGTGTATAAAAGAGATGAGAGGAGGGTCAAGAGGAGGGAGAGGGGGGGGCAGAGCAAGAGGGAAGGAGATTGATTTCAGTTTGAACGCTGGAATGAGTCTCAGAGGAGAGGCGTGGCCGGTGGAATTACCCGCCGCTCTCCCCCTTGGCTCCTCAGTGTTGCTTCAGCTCGGCGAGGCTGTGCCAAGCTAACCGCGGCCACTCGAGGAAACTGCACACCCCCGAAGTTTATGACCTACAACATATTCACTCTGTTCAATCAGTAAAAGAGAGCGAAGGATCCCCAGAGATACAGACAAAGACGGAAAGAGGGAGATTAAATTAAGATGAGAGGGAGCTGAAGTGTTAATAAGAGTAAATGA
Source organism: Myripristis murdjan (assembly GCF_902150065.1). NCBI lineage: Eukaryota > Metazoa > Chordata > Actinopteri > Holocentriformes > Holocentridae > Myripristis > Myripristis murdjan. The sequence continues at coordinate 26,168,672 of NC_043984.1, forward strand.
GCTAATCTCTCTTCGTTCCTCCTGGTGCCAGCATGGTTGAGAACGTCCATGCTTTAACAGAGACAGAGAGAGAGAGAGAGAGGGAGAAAAAGAGGTGAGGAAGACTAGGTTATGTGGGGCTAACAGGGTTTCTTCCTCTGTCACTGGCTTTCTCTGATGGCATTAATTCCCTTCACGGATCACAGGAGGCAAGACAGAGAGGGAGGAGGAGGAGGAGGAGGAAGGGGAGAGCAGCCTGGGAGAGCTGCTGCATATGCACACACTGGCTGCAAACATGAACAGTCACACAAAAGCAAACCAAACCAGGAAGTGCGACTGACATGCGGTAAAACAAAAACAAACAAAAAAAACAACAACACAAAATGTGGTATGATTCATAATTGTAGTGGGAATGCTAATGTTTCGCATCATTTCATTTACACTGAACAACTACTGAAATGAGGATGACGTGATTTTTGCTGGAGTTGCAGTGATTTGTATGGCAGGGCATCTCTGTTGCATGTACTATTATAATACCTCTTTTAAAATGGTATTCTGTCACACATTTGAAAAAAATTCCAATATTGTGATTGGCTCATTGCAATTTCAAGAATTTTTGGGATTAACTGTTCAGCCCTACCAGAGTGGTGAGCAGGTGGGCATCAAAACGCAGTATACAACTGTTTTTTTTTTTCTCACCATTTGTTCACCATTGAATTCATTTAAGAGTCTAAACCCATCCATGTTGGTACCACTGTCAGAAGCTGCTACTGTCAGCTCTGCCTCAAGTTATATGCTCTGACTGTTTTCAGAAATACATTAAAAACGCCCCATAGAGAATTACTGCTGCATCAATGACCATAATCCATTATTTTAAATGAGCGGACTTCTGTAATTTTTCCTAACATCACTTTATAACGTCACAATTGTTGCAGCTGCAGCCCTGTAAATAGTTCCATTTTGAAAGAACTGAATGTGACATCATTGCCCATCTATACATAGACACCCCCTCTGCCCTACAGCACCATTCCAGTTTTATTACATTTAATCCCATTTACTACACTGTGCGCATACTTTGCATTACTACTGACCATTTTCCAAAGCCTACCATACTTGTTTATATTTTGGAATGGTGGATTCCTGCTTCCCAGGAGACATTTGTTTCTTTTAGTTTTCTTACGATACACCTTTTGCATCACAGTCAAAATCCTGCCTGAATTTGTTATTGTCAGTCACTTCAACACCGCACATGTTGATTTGAACAGCCACCATGTTTTCAGACGCATTCATATGCAGGTGAGAAACTCCAAAATCAAGATTTTCACGTTGAAAAAAATTTATTTCCTCCCATTTTTTTAAGTACATCCACAACCACGTCATCCTTTTCATGCGTTTCTGACAAAAAAAGCACTTGAATGCAATGCTGTTTCACAGCTGACTTAGAAGTCCCAGATGTTTGAACTTCCCAACAGAGCAAAACTGCAGACTGTTCAAATCAACGTGCACAATGATAGCGTAACTTTGAAAAAAAATAAATTCGGGCGGGAAGTTCACTGTGATGGATAACCTATCCCAAACAAGGATATGGCTTTGATGAAGGCATATATATCATGCATACAACACAAAACACACACAATCTCATCCTACACCTCGACCAGACCGACACCGTCCTCTGCCTGTCATTTTTTCTACTATAAATAGAGTGACTGGCTCTGTGGTTGACCTAGGCTGCAGCGCTGTGTGTGCCTTCCACAGCCAGGTAGACTGAAATACCTCCAAGTGCAGCTGGCGCTTAGCAGGGCAGAAAAAAGTCAGAGAAATCGACCAGATGAGCAGGTGTGCACACACTCACACAATGAGACGTGTGCGTGCACGTGTGTGCGTGCACATACACACTAACTCAGACCTCCTGTTTCTTCCTGTGTCTGCTCTAATTCATCTGACCCAGGGCCAGACAGAGGGGAGATGTGTAGGGGGAACGTGCGTGTTTGTGTGTGTGCCATCTAACCGCCAAAAAATGAGTGGAGGTTAAGCCAGGATCACAGCTTGGATGGCCTATTTTCCTCAAATTTACCAGGCCACATCTAGGCAGATGGGGCTAAACTCACTAAGCAGGACTGGGTTACATTTCTATCTTCCCTGGGTCACTGGCACTGTGCACTATGATTGGCTAATGGAAGGAAAATGTGTTGACTCAAAGCTGGCTAAGAAAAAAAGAACCTGACATTGAGAACAATGATGTGTGGCCAAAGCACGTGTAATGAAAAAAAAAAAAGGCCTGGGGTGGACATTTCATGAGCCAACAGTAGCTGAATACAGATGCATAGCTGACTCACAATCAACAATGAAACAATCGCCTGCAGAAAGATGGTATCAAAATTTAGAAAGGGTCTATGTTTAGAGCAGGAAACAAAGTCACTTTTATGACCTTGTTTGTGCCTTTTGGCAAACGATTAATTTGGGCAGCAGTTAAGAGCTGTATTTAGACCACACACAAGCGCGTATGCTGGTGCACGCTCGCCAGCACACACACACACAGCCTGTGGTCAACAGTCTGGATGTGATACCTGGAGAACAAAGAAACACATTTTTCCTCTGTTCCCTTTTTTTTTTTTTAACAATGGTGCACAAAGCTATGACATCATTTGTTTAAAACAGCATTCAAATATAACTCGCTTCCCCCGTAAAAGATTTTCCTGTGGAAACATGAATGCTGCTTCTCCATGTTTGACTGTGCTTCTCAGTTCATTCAAATAAACTCACCCACACTCACCAACTCATTGAAAATACTTCAGCCTTAGTTTTTACATGCTATATATACACCAGAATGAAATGCTTAAATGAGAGCAGGAGTAATTTCTTTTGCTGAAATATTACCACATGTATTATGACTGAAGTAAGTCATCATCAGACAGTTTGTCATGCTAATCCTTTGGCCCTCTCCCCTCTGTGCCATAGATTAGTAGAAGCTGGGCCTGAAGAGAAGCCTGCCAAGCTTATCTGGCAGGACAAGCCTGTGGGGCAAAAAGGTGATGTAGAGCGCTGATGACTCTCTGCTTCCTAGAGCTAACTGGTAAAAGCACAGATTCCCATTTACTCCTGCTTAGAATGAATGGAGGCTGTATTTAGTAAAACATACCGGGGTTTAAATGGCCACTCTTTGGGTCTAGAAAGTTTCAAACACATACATACATACACAGACATATACATATATCCCCAAAAAAGTTTTTTTTTTTTTTCAAAATAAATTTACAAAACTCAGTATTTAAATTAATGTTGTGTGATTATTACAAAATAGAATAGTAAATATATGTCTTAAGTTTGTTGACTGTGAAAAATGTCAGTTATATTTTCAGATAAATTTACACTTCTTTCCCATCAAGTCCCTCTCATCATATAAGGTAGCTCACATTGGTTTAATACAACTTATTATTATTATTATTATTATTATTATATGACTTGTTTTGTTTTTAAGATGTGGTAAAACTGCTACAACACGTTTCATTTACAATTTCATACCTCTGTTCAAGTGTTCAGTTCTCTATGGCAGGGGTCTAAAGCTGAGGCGGATCTACGGGTGGGCCTGGATGGGCGTAGGCCCACCCAGATTGACAGTTTGCCCACCCTATCAGATTCAAGACCAAAAAATAACTAACTAAATAAATAAATGTTTTAATGTCCTTGTTCCAACGTGTATTTTATGCTCGTTTACAACCTCTCGGCTCGTTTACCGAGAGGTTTTTTTTTTCTTTCATCATATCATTTTATACATGTCTATCTAAAAAAATAAACAAAATGAAATAACAGGCCCATCCAGAATTTTTTAGGCCCACCCATTAGCCATGTTCTGTATCCGCCACTGGTCTAAAGATACATTTGTTTAAAATGTTATGAAGACAAGAAGAAAACATTATTTGCACTGATTATGCCTCCGAAATTAAATATATATATATATATATAATATAAATGTTTTTTCTTTCAAATTCTAATTTTGTTCAAAATACCATGAAAATAACAAATCGTGAACTGTGTATTGAGAATGAAATCAAATTGTGAATTGAGTGAATCATTACCCCTAGTGGAAGGCCAGAAAATCTGCAATTTTTCATGTTATTCTCATGCAAAATAACACAACTGTCTGTCCACCGAGAGTGGCAAAGACACAAGCACAACCAGATGTGGACAACGCCGCTGTTGTACCTCGCTGTTTGTGCAGAGAGACAGAAGGAATGCGGTCTGTCCGTACACAGACGGCTAAACAAAGTTATCTGCCTGCAACATCATGAGACTAAAAGCTCCTCTCCGCTCCTCACTCCCCACCACTGTTTATCTACTGCTTTCCAAGTCCGTGTGTGTATGTGTGTGAGTGTGTGTCTAGAGAGATTTTATTTAGTAATCAGTCAAGTCCCTGGAGACGGCCGGAGCCTCGGGATTTAGGGCCCCGTTGCCGTGGCAACCAAAAGGCCACCTGACTCCAATCACCTCAGACGTCATGTTTACACTCTCTAGATGGACAGAGAGAGGATAAGAGTGGAGGGATGGAGGGTGCTTAAGCACAGTATTTAACCAGGGTAAAGATAGATCTGCCCAAACTGTGGTCGGATAGATAATCAATCTTTTTTAATTGCCGTCTACCACGGATATGGCTTTCTGATTTAGAGTCCAGCACTTTGAGGTGCACTTTAACTATAAGTTTAGTGAGTGGCCCCCAAGGAATTTAAATTTTCAAGGGAGGAAACAAAAGCACAAGAAAAACAGGGGCCAGTGTGGGTGTGGTCACACTTCCTGGAAGCCCTGCGGCCTCTGATCTTTATCCCACCCATCTGATGCATTCTGCCGGAGAGCGCCGCCCATTGCACCTGCTGACAGGTGCACTGGAGGTGTGCCGGAGTTTCACCCTAACCTGTCTGACTGGCTCAGCTATGGGAACAGGTGCCTACACACACATATCTCTCTCTCTCACACACACACACACACACACACGGGCTGGCTGACAGTATGACTGCTATTTCAGGTGTTCCCACAGCACACACTGGCGCCAGAAGGGGTCATTTTTTTTAGGGTTAGAAAAATTTACACTGGGAGTTCAACTTTTCATTCAAGCAAGTCTGTGTGTGCTGCTATGGTTGTAACAATTCAGAGGACTGAGGAAGACTGAAATGCCGCCACTATATCGTCATGCATTTTTCTGCATCCACTTTTGCTGTGAATAACTCAGGAGGCATTCAAACAAGCATGCCTGTCACTGGCATGTGCTTGAGCTAACAGACTGCAGTGAGTCAATGTGATGAAGAACGGCCCCGACTGGCCGGCTTGGATTCCAACCATTCCGTCTACAGACGCATTAAACCAGCTGGGGCTGCTCGGAGGGTAATAAACACACCACCTCACTGGCACCATGGGCGGAGTCTCAGTTGATTCCTATTTGTCTTATATCCTCTGCTCCTCTTCATTGCACAGGAGGGAACTCCACCCATCCAACCAGCAGGACATGTCAAGCAGTATTTGAAAGTTTGAATGTATCTCAGTACAATATTTTCAACCAATAATCCTAGTGCTAGAGCGCACTGAATCTACATTTGTGTCTATCATTTAGGTTTTATATTTTGACCAATGAGGTTCACTGTAGTGAAAAGGCTTAGTTCCCCTAAAATCCCAAAACCTTTTTTTTCCTCACTTACTTTACCCCTAGTTTAATTTATACACCAAGACAGTTTATATGATTTGGTTTTCCATCTGTCATGATATTCCCTGTCTCCTTTAATCCCAGTATAGAGAGGTATTCCCTTGGCGAGCTCAGACACTTGAAATATACATGTGAAAAACAGCCTTTGCAAAAACAATGACACAGATACCCAGCATAACCCACTGCAAAGGAGTTCTGTTGGGAACAATTTCCTGCCAAAAACACTGGAAAGCTGTATCCATCTGCCCCAAATTTGTACTAATTGCGGCTAGACAGACACAGCGTGCCATTGTTCTACAACAGTAAAAACGCGTAGGTGGGAAAACATCTTTTTTTTTTTTTTTTAGTATTTTGGATGACCTGCCCCTTTAAGTACATGCAGGGAACAGTGTGTATGAACAAATAAAGCAAAGGAATGCAAGAGTGACATCCAATCTTATCACCAAACCAATAAAAAAAAAAGTCAGGTGTCAGATGAGACCGTGATAAACTCAGGTACCAGTATGCAGGCTGTCAATCACAGAGTTCACACTGTTCTCATTGGCTTATTTATGTTTAAACACTGACAAAAGGAACACGCTCCTCCCACATGTTTCATTACACTGCGATCTGTGGTGAGATCGAGACGCCTGACCTGTGCTCTAATCGTGACCGTATCCCAACCCCGACCACGCAGGGCAGGACAAAGAGAAAATGTCAGAGCCCCGCTAAATGTCAACCGGAACAAAAAGAATAGTGGACAGATACGGCACAATGGACTGAGGAAGTGACAAGCAAACACACACGCGCACACATAAACAGGAATTATGGATGGAGCAATGGAAAGTCAGAGATAGTGAAACAGAAATCTGAAGCAGAACTGGAGAACAACAAAAGTCCCTTCAAAGGAGGAAAGAAGTCAATGGCAGAGCTCACAGGCTCAAAAGGCCTCCGCTTATCACTCACTCCATTTTCCCAGCTGTTTTCTGTGATAACATTGTTCAAACGTGCATGTTACCTCCCACCACCCTGGAGAGTCCGGGAACCCCAATTCACCACTTGCAATGAACTCCCCTTTCACAACCGCACTATCTCCAGTCACTAGGACACAACCCCACCAAACAGGCTCGGTGCGTCCTCAGCTATAAGTCTACAGTCAGTGTGACAGAAAGGCTGTGCTTGTCCACGGTGACTCAGCAAGCAACTAGGCCACAATCCAGTTCCCACTGTCCCCTTATCAGCCCATTTACATCAAGAGGAATAGAAATCAAGCACCCCTGAAAAAAAGCAGAGTGTGTCTATGTGCACTCGGAGCCGAAGAGCCCCACAGGGAAATTAGATTCCTTGTCTAATTTATGAGCTCTGGAGCCCAGTAGAGCTTGAGGACATAGAGGAACGTCTGTGTTCGCCAGCAATCTTCTGCCCGTTTGTGCGAATGAGTCTTTAGGAAAATAGGTGATTCTCTATGTGTTAAACAGATTGCTGCAATACATCACCGGTATAAGAACTGTCACTTCACGGCAAGGTGCACAGAGTGTGGGGACATCAAGGGAAGAAGAGGGGACCGGGCAGGTGGGGGGGGGGAGGTCTGGGAGAGATTATATAAAAAGGCATGCTGATGTTGCACATTGCTTTTACAGTGATGCGCTTTGTTGGTGAGATTCAATTCCAAAGCAAGGAAGAAAAGATGAATTCTGCTCAAAAAAAAAAAAAAAAAAAAATCAGTGTGGACCCCATTTGCAACATGGAGTCTAATTTGATAGGTTATCTGCGGGAATGCAAGTGGCACTTGTGTAAACCAGCCAAATCCTATCTGCACTGCTGACAACTGAAGTCAGGTGGGTAAGTGTAAGGCTGGGAAGGTAGAATACATATGATGAGGGTGTGCATTCACCACAACAGCACCATTTCAGACAAGCGAGTGGCAGGCGAAGTGAAAAATTCTATGAAAAATAACTTTTTTTTCCCCCAATAGGGCCCACTGCCAACTTTCCGCCTGGGTTTACTACAAAAATGACAATAACTCTGAAGTGCATTTCAATCATGAGTCTCTATGCCCATAAAATCATATGAGAGAGGAAAAACCTAGACGAGGTACTTAAGTATATCCTAACATTTGCTGGTGTGTGTGAGCCAAACTGGGTCCTAAAAAAAAAAAAAAACTCTCAGTGACATAAAACAGACACCTGAGAGAGACAAACACACTGATCTGCACTGACCAACTCCAAATCCCAGCTATGTAAACAGAGCATTCCTGAGCACTACGAGGTGCAGTGAAACAGTATCACCATATGCATGAGTGTGTGTGTGTGTGTGTGTGTGTGTCTGTAAGTGTGTGTGTGTCAGACAGAGAATACCCCTGCATGCAAACTTACACAAAGTCTATGCATGCATTAAGCTTATGTGCTTACATATCTGTCCTAAAGGCATGTATCTTTAACCCTGCATCTGTGTGTGTGCATGTGTGTGTGTGTGAGGATCTGAATAAGCTCCAGCGATAGGAGTGGTGCATTACTAAGTGACAAATGGAATTACAGGCCCAGCCCACAGAATCCCATGCTCATTTGACCCAACACACAGCTAAAAACACATGCCCACATTAAAGGGTTGAGAATAGCATCAACAGCATGCAATATGTGGTAAGCCTCAGCTTCACACGGCCTCTCTAAAACCCAGCTACAGTCAGCCAGCATGCTGCTTAGCAATCATTTGGATATACTGCAAATACAGGCATGACGACAAGTCCTACAGGGCCTGTGTCAAGTCATAATCCTACTGTCTGTCGCAATTTCCATATGGGTATCAGATTCACTCAGAGAGCTCAGCAGAGGCTGAACAGGGAAAACAGCTCCAACAAAGCACTGTGTTAATCCTACAAAACATTTTTTAGGGATATTACGCAAATACTTCAACAAGAGTACAGCGCTCAGAGGGAAATTATAGCACCACAAAAGCTCAAAGAGACCATTAAATAAGATAAGATCACTATATAAATCACTATTGCAGCACCACAGACTAGGGCTGGGCAATATGTCATTATCGTATTGAGATTGTGACATGAGACTAGATATCATCTGGGATTGTGGATTGTGTCAAAATATCAAGATGTGGCATGAGAGTTGTATTTTCCTGGTTTTAAGGGCTTCGTTACACTAAAAGGCATGCAATTTTCTGAACATGACTGTTAAAGCTGTTCTATTATTTGTCTCTATCTGCTTGATCATCATATCCACATTACTAAGGACTATCAAAAAGACAGGAGTAAATTTTTTAAGAAAGCACCCACAGTCATCCCTACAATATTGTACAGGGAAAATATCAATTTTAAGGTTTTTAGTTAGAAATTTCTTAAAGTTGTTTTTGTTCATATCAACCAGCCCTACCATAGACACATCTGAATTCCAATAGAGACTGTAGAGGAATATTAGGCTACAGGTGATTTTTGGCTACAGGTGTCAACAAGGTAACTTTAATTTTGTTGACTGTAACGGTCCTGACTGCATGAGACGGGCCCCAAAAAAAGCCTGACTTTTAAAATACTTTAAAATGGTAAGTATCCAGAATTTTGTGCTGCCACAAGGCATGGAGACAGATTGATGGCAACACTGGCTGTACTTTGCATAGGCGGACCGTGTGTACAGAGAGTGTACCCTAAATTTGGCTAGTTTGTCAGGGGTTCCTGAACTGTAGCGGCAAATGGACTCCCACTCAAATGGCGCTTCGTCTTCTAAGATCACTTTTCATTAGAATACCACATCGAAGCTAATTTATATCAAGTGCTCTTGGAGCAAGTGCAAGATCTTAAGTGGATTTGACTCAATGTCAAATTCACTCCGGGACGGTACGTGTGGGGTGAGTGGCATAATGAAAGAGAAGGAAACCAACTGAAAGAGAGAGAGAGAGAGGGGAAAAGAATAAAGGAACATGGAAGAGAGAGGTACCAAGAAGTCAGTCAGGTCAAATCCTGAACTGTCCCATGGTAAAGTCATGCCAATTTCAAGTAGTTCTCTCTTAATGCAAAAAGGAGATTATAGGAAGGAAGATATCAAGATTCACAGATGAACTTTCATAATAAAATAACTTCAACTTCCTTCTATTAATAAAGTAAGTAAGGAACAGGCTTATGTGTAGGAAATATATGATGTGACAAAGTGTGATTCGTATAAAAAAAAAAAAAAAAAAAAAAAAAAACAAGAGAGAAAGAGCAAGACAGGGGTCACCAAATATGAATGATCATTCAAGCAATGAAACGGTATCAACACCACAAGGTCCTTTACTGAGCGCAATTTACTACTTCTGGCTAGATTTCAGTCCCTATAACGATGTCATCAATTTTGTCCGTATAATCACAAACAAACATTAATGATGTCAAAGTGGCTGTAAAATCAAACATTTATTATTTGTTTGCTCTGTTTCAGAGAACCAATCTTGCAAGTGCCTGATCAAATGCTTGCGATTATGTACATACCTGTTGAATTTTGGCACGTGCAGATCACACAGAATTTGTATTCCTTAACATAAAAAAGCATGAGAGGAAAGAAAGCACCAACATGAAAGAGTAAACAGGGCGGGTCTGCTGCCAGTGCTGACCTGTGGGATGCACTCAAGTTGTCACAGAAACAGGCCTTTTCGGCGCTGTAAGTCACATCAACAGATTAACCATTAGCATCCGTCGCCGATGCCAGTCGAGAAGGGAAAAGACGGACAAGCACAGACACATCCCAAGCGACATCTTAATTAAGACTCAGCCATTTTTCTGTCTTTGCTAATTAGTCTCCGCTTGTCTAATTAAGATCCAATCAGTAAGCGTTAACATTTTACTCACTGCTCTGTTGGGACGGAGCCTGTGCTACATTACTATATAACCTATAGCAATGACTAGTGACCATAAGGATTGATCCTGCCTGTGAAAACTGAGGAAAAAGACTTTTGTGTGCTGTTCCTCGTGCGCTCATATTGAATTTTTATGTTCTATTTCTAGGCCAAAGCGCACACACACTTCTATTCTATTTATTTAACTGCATCTGGAAAATGTTGGTAGTGTCAGATTTATCGGTCACATTTTCGATCACAGAAAACTTTCAAAACTTTCAAACAATCTATAGCAAACTCCCGGGCCATCATAATTTTGCACTGCATGCCCAAGCCCATTTGGCATGCCCAGAGGGATAAAATAGATGTGAAGAATAATTTATAAAAACTGTTTGACTCATGTCTGGTCCACACTAATGGCCTTGCTCAAACACTCATTACAGAGGTGCTGATGAAGAAATGAGTCCGCCTGCTTGTTCACAGCCCTGTATCAGGCTGCAGAAAACCTGACAGAGGCTGAGAAAAGGGACAAGCCTTGGGGGTGGGGAGTATCACTTCACTATGCATGTGAAAAACAAACAAAGAAATAAAGAAAGAGGTGAAATCCTACGCCAAATTTCCATGTTAGAACCAAGTAGGTACATGCTGACGTCACTTCAGTTTGAACAGGTCAGAGCAGCGTGTTTGATTTTGTCTGCAACGCTCATCTGGTGTGAGGTAAGTAAAGACAAAGTTTAGAGAACAGTGAGAAGCACTGGCTGACAACAGCTCACAAAGAAAAGGGAAAAGGCGAGAAATTAATTTTTAAACAAAACTGGTTATGAAGTAGTAATCCCTAGACAATACTACAAAGAATGAACATCATTTGATATGTGAACCACTAATCTGGCAAGACAAGACGGTACGGCAAAGAAGGTTGTTTCAGGTTGCTGCAGTGTGTATTCAGCTTTAGGGAATGCACATTCACAGTCCATGCAGAGTCCTCGCAGGAAGCACAAGTACTTTGACTCCAGAATATGGGTTAGCCTAGCTGTTACACATGATATTATTTGGTCCTTAGCTGTTAACCAGTTACTAGCGAGCATCCATCAGCAGTGGAAGGCCACCTGCGACGCTGATGACACAGCCATATCCCCCCCTGCCATCACAAGAGATTACCGGAGCTATTTGGTGCCCTGACGATTCCCAGCTAACCACGGGACACACATGCTTTCTCGATCAACACTGGTTCAAGCGCTGGTCTCCTTCTCGCAGGCCTACATTTCCAGATGGGAGAGCTGGAGGCACCTTCACTGCGCGCACACCGTGCACAATACAAAAAGACATGGTGTGATTACACATACCGGCACACATTTCAGAAACAATAGTATTTCTTTGCAGATAATGTGCAGTGACAGTTGGGCTCCTAAACCACTAGAACATTTAGATTCATTATTGACATTCGTGTGGAGAGTAAATGTCACAGGGGCTCAGCGCGAGTGTGATAATGCCTGATTGATTATAAACAAATTAATTAGTAAAACACTTCCTGGAAGAGCACCAGCGAAATTGGGTTCGTCAGAGAGAGAGGATCATTTCCTACACATAAACACTGGCACATGTTACCAATCTGCCTCCCCTTCTTCAAATCCGCGCCCTCGCCAACCTCATCACCTCCCCACCTCTCCCTTCATGGTGACTACCACCCACATAAAGCCGCCTGCAATGCTTTGTCACACACTGTCATCCATAACTGCTGTGAAGTGACTTGTTGGAAGACTCTTTCTTTGGAGGACTTAAGCAGAGAGGAGGGGGGGGTGGGCGTCTCAGCCAAGCAACCAGACTGAACCCGGTTCAGACCGGGCTGCCCCTCGATGAGAGCCATCACAAATTCCCATATTCAGATGACAAAGACGGTGGAGAGAATAGATGAAGACTTGAGAGGGGGCAGATAAAGAGGAGAGAAGATAAATGAAAGGAGAAAAGCTGAGGAGGTGGAGGAGGAGGAGGAGGAGGAATAGGGCATTGTGGCTCAGCGCGGCATTGTTGAGTGCCACATAATGGCCACTTATGGAGACCCCAGCAGCTTGTGTGTGTGTGTGTGTGTGTGTGTGTGTGTGTGTCTTGTCTGCTTGCTACAGCAGACAACAGACTCATGTCTAAATCCTCTTAATCTAAACCCATAGACACCCCGCTGTTTTGTCTGTGTGTGTGTGTGTACACATGCATGTGTGTATGAGTGAGCTTCCGATGAACTTTACATTAATGGGATTTGTGTAATCAGACCCCAGGGCCTCTGTCAGAACATAATTAAAAAGGTAAAGAAAAGAAAAAAAGACTGAGAGAAAATACAATAAAGACTGGCGACTCCAGGAGCCCGGGAGATAGTGTATAGATTTTCCACACACAACCACAAACACGAAAGAAAGAAAGCACACAATTACATTTAATGACAACAAATTAACTGGACATAAGCCTTCATCCTGCTTTAGGTTGTGTAGTGTTTCACGTAGCAAAACATGCTGCAAAAAAAAACATTCCAGAAAAGATGAGGTGGAATTAACGATGCACAAGCACTTCATGGCTGCTTTGTACCAGCTGGAGGCCGAACCACATCTCGTCTGAGTTTAACAAAGCCGACAGAAAACTTCACATCAGCCACATCAGCCTGTGTGGCACGCACACATGCAAACAGACACACGCGCACACACTCACTGCTGCTAGGCTCTATCCAGGCATGCATATGATCCCGTTCCCCACCTCAGAGCCCATCAGCCATCGTCTGGCTCCGATTTAGCCTCTGGGGGCAACAGACAGTTTTTCAGGGCTTCCGGTGCAGCAGCTGGATGCTCACTTCCGTCTGAGTTCTGTTTCCATTTCTTTTACTGCACGAGTTGAGCATGTCTCCAAACAATACACAAACATGGACACTTTTCGTTGGTGTTTCAGGCCCCAGATTATCCCATTCCTGACTTAATACAGGACAAGGAAGAGAGCTGCCTACTGTGTAGGGTGGGCACTATGGAGGATGAAGGAGTGGCGGTGTGAGCTACTCCTGATATGACAGTGGGTTGGGGTCATTTCACCAAACAGCTACTGCTACTGTCTTCATGAGATTTGCAGTTCTTCTTGTCATTGCCAGTAATTCTTTGGTAGATTGGCCAGAAAAAAAAAAAAAAAAAAAAAAAAACAGGGAAAAAATTGCAAGTTTTATGGCAAAAAGCTGAAAGTGACCAAAACAACATGCTTATTTTCAGTATTTTAATGCCCCATAAAAAAAAAAAAAAAGCCTTTGCTTAAATTGCTCTGGGGTTGTAGAATAATGACGCTAACACTGAGCATCACAGCCCCTCCAGCAGGGGGATTTTGCTCACCAGAGAGAAAGACTGACCATGTGGGAATAAGTGAAGGCCTTATGAATAGATTTGTTAAGTCATCATCATACACTTTGGTGATGATGGTGTAACACTGAGAACTGAAACCAAAACAGCTATTCAGGTATTCAGCTAATTCTCCACTGTGTTGGAACACTCAAAAGGGACTTACCATTTGTTTGTCTGCCAGTAAAACAAAGAAAAACACGTCATAAATGACTTTGCCCCGGCTACCCTCGAGGGTTGAACATTGAGGGAAAAAGACAGATTTTCTTAACGCCGGTTCAAAATTAGCCTGGCTTTTGAATGCCTCTCAAGTACACATTGTGCTATGAAAACACAATAGTCTTGACACAGCTGGGACCACAATTTGATCTCTTTACCTCCTTGGAAACCTCACTCCAATGCCAATGACAATTGCCATAGAAACCAGTTTAGAAGCTTAAATAGCCAATGTACGCCATAAAAATGTTCATTCGCACATTTAAAAAAAAAAAAAAAAAAAAAGCTGTTCAATCTGAACGACATCATCAAGTGACAGTTGCAGAGGGGAACAAAACACACAGACCGGGAGAACAGGTTGTGTCTTTTTGGTCTTGCTGTTGGGTGGCATTTCAGTGGCTTTCTAAATAATAGAGCATTCAGTGCTTTGTAACTGATTTAAGAGCGTTATTTGCGCAAAGTCAATGTGACAAACTCTGACAGTTTTAGCTCTGTTTGCATTGGAACAACAGCGGCCCACATCCTGTTTGGTAAGTGTACAACAACATCCCTTAACGTGCCATTAAGCAATCCAGCAGATTTCCTGCAAAATCCAACTGTGATCCGTTTGGTGGTATTTCTTTATGGTGATCAAATGTGGTAATTATTTATTGGCGTTAAATTGCTACCTGTGGCATGTTTAATTACCCCAGCCCCAGCCTTACAAATTCAGGAGAATGGCCAAGAGCACTCCTCAAGTGAAAGAAAGGGGAACGGGGTTGGGATTGTCATCACTGCCTCTCCCACCCTGCTCAACTCCCTATCATAAATTAGTTGGCCTTTCTCCTCTTGTGACAGAGTGTGTAACTTCAAGTGCCAAGTGTGACCGATTCCCATTCACGCTCAATAAAGCAGGATACACTTGGGCTAATCAGGAAGAGAAAGGCCCGAGATGAACAAGAGGAGGGGAGAGCGTGCATATAAGTGTGTCTCTGTATACCTCTTTAGCCGAATTACAAAAAAAAGCACAGCATTAGTGCGACGACAACATTTCATGGTCTATTTAGTTGGTAACTGAGTGTCCCTGCGGTGTATTTAAAGGCAGAGCTAAGCTGGGCACCGAGACGCACGCACAAACACAAATAAAACTTAATGCAGGCGCGACGCTCACACACATGTGAATTCTATCTGTCCCCTCACTTTCGCTCTCACATACACACCCAAATTGAAGCCAGAGATCTTTCCTAAAGCCAGGCTAGGAGAGGAAGTGAAGTCGTTCCACCGCTGTCAGAAAACACAAAGGTGGAAGAAGGGCTTGTGTGAGGAGGGGTGTCCAACTTCCTGCTGAGAGAGAGGAAATAAACACTTCCATATGCAAGCGCTGCCAGAAACACTCACTCTCACACTCTATCTCTCTCTCGCACACACACGCATACATACACTAACACAAAGCCTGGAGTCAATACAGCACTACAGTACTGTAAATCTGAGCGGGAGAGGCCTAGTTAACAACTTGCACTACCATATGAAAGAGAGAACATTTTCTGCTTCCAGAAATTTACAGCGGAGTCCAGACCCACTGAGAGGGCATCATTCATCACACCAGCTCTACAATATGATGCAGCGAGGAAAAAATAACACACTGGCACTTTGCAAATGAACAAAACTGGCTCTCTCCTTCAACATATGCGCCTGACTGAGAAAAATGCCAAAGCAAGTGCATTTTAGGAGTCTCCTCCATACCTTTACAGACTCTTCCACGGCAGCTCCTCACTTCCTGATTAGTCCGGGAGGAGAGTTGGATGGTTTCACGTGAAAAGGACTCAGACACTGTAGTGTGTGACAGCCCAGCCGCACGCAACAAAGGCTGTTGACTAAGGTAACCGAGACACAGAATATCTCTAGGGAAACACACAGAATATCTCTAGGGAAACCATGGGCTCCTTAAAGGGAGATTTCACCCAAAACACACAAAAAATATATGTTTTCTCACTTGCTCCTAATGCAACCTACCCGTCCCAGACAGTTTCTGTGTCATTTGGTGAGGTTTCTTGTCTGTTACGAACTTCTCCGTCTCCTGGGACTGGGTGGGTATTCAATTGTCAAGCTCAAATTGTCATGTGAAAATCTGTATTGGTGCAGCCCTTAGAGATGAACAGTTTTGTTGGGGCGACTATTTTGTGCTCAAGAAACTGATGTCTGCATTCATTCTTGGCAGGCAGATTCAGTCTGGGATATCGCATGAATCCGAAAGGGCTCAAATTTGCATTTGGGGTGACAGAAGACAATTTGGGGTGACAGGAGTCAGGGAAGCTTGTCTACTAGAAGTTTCCCAGACTCCTACTTGTCATATCACACAGAAACTATCTGTATGGACAGGTCACACTAAGGTTATGGGGGAAATAGGGATGCACATTTTGGATTTTTTTTTTTTCTTGATCGATTTCCATATAAAATTGGCAATCAATGATTCATCATACGCCTAAACTTACAACAAGTACCTCCACACATGCCACACTAGACGGCCCTCTTGAACTAATCTCATCTTAACATACAATTGATCCTGATAAACATGAACAGAACAGTGCCCATGGGCAGCGATGATGACGGCACACCCTGCGCTATTGTTAAAAAGCTCCCAGGCAGTAGAACCACGACCAACTGAGCCCTAAGAACGAGCCCTGTGTCTTTGAACAGAGAGCTGCCTGCGTGCAATGTATTTCCATTTACATTCCATATTTAGGAATACTGTCAAATTGTATACAACGCTGAGTCATAAACTTTTTTTCTGAATTGCTTTAGTGCCACAGAACAATATTTTTCACTTGTACTATCCACACATCACTATTACAACATTCTGCGAGAGAGCCTTGCAACAGGCCGTGCCATTGCCATGGTAACTATAAACAAGTCATATCAAGCATGTTGTCGGGCTATAGAGATTGTTTTACACATGCATGCAGTCACACTTTCACCTGTGTTAACTCAGTGTCAGGCAGTCTTGGCTGGGATTGTTTGGTCTGCAGTGTTGCTGTCAGCTGATTGGCTGATAGTCATTTATGGCTGAGCGAGGCAACATTACAGTATCAGATTTCATCACAGTAAGGTGACTACGCTGACGTGCTGCCAGAGTGCCCTGTGGTATGGACCTCAGATTTAAAATTAAACAAAGCCTAGCCTGTAGTAGAGCCGCAAGTGTGGGTGGCTGATAGTTAAGGATGATCAAGGTAACACTTAACAATCAAATGATTTTTTTCATGGACATCTCTAGTTGTAAAATATCTTTTTTTGTATTTTGGAGTGAATTGTTCCTACCTTCCTTCCAGCCTCAAACAAACACACATATGCATTTGAATTATTCCCTAACCTTTGACTTTAACCTTAGCCTTCCCCACTCCACAATGCCTTAACCCTCATCCTGATATACACTTAACACCGATTCTAATCTGAGCCCAAGGCCCAAGTTTGAACCCTGTAAGAGTCCATTAATATGTATGGACTGTTTAACGTCCCCACTTTATCCATGTGAGGTCATGCAGTAAAAGAATATACACACACAAACACATCCTATGATAAAAATCCCCATGCTTATTAACATACTCAGTGTATTTACAAACACTGGGGAGAGCATAACAAGCACTTAACACTAATCTGCTCTCATAGTAAAACCTGTCTGTGTGTGTGCGCATTTGCATGTCAGTGGGTGTTACCCAGTGATCATTTTGCATAATGTAGAGCACTAGGTCATCTTCTGATGAAGATTATCGACAAAGAGTTTACAGGGTTTATCTGATTGACAACTTTAGGCATAACATGCCCTTCTGTAAATGCAGCATGCTGTTGTGAAACCTGGCATGCTGTTGTCACAGCAGCACAAGTGTTTCTGTGAGGGGCCATCTCTGTGCGACAATAAAAACTTAAGTATTACTCTAAACTGTGAAAAGAACAATATTTCATAAAGGTGATCCTGTATGTGAAGGTCAATAGCTGCTTGTTGAAAAAGGTCAGGAATCAGAGTGTGTCTGTGTGTTTTAATGAAACTAACAGAAACACACTCTCACAACCTTCATTACATGATCCAGTCGGTGATTTTCCCATAGCCTCTGTCTGGATCGATTCACACTAAGTGACCCCTGTCACAGCTTGGGTGCACTAGCAGCACTGAGGGCGTGAGTATCTTGCTCTTTTTTACATAACAGCTCCTAATGAAACCCTAAGTAAACATTACAATCGCTGCAGTAGTATCGGTTACAGCCTCTTATCAGCCCTGTCCTTGCATGTGTGTGTGTGTGTGTGTGTGTCCACAGACATTCTGATTTGACTGAGGAGAGTGGTGGAACATTCTGACATCACACTTTTCACATCTCTAAAATGTTGGCGGTCAATACCAACAGAAGGCATGATGGATATCAGAGAGCCAATACACTGGGGCAATAAATATCCTCATATCTCACTTTATTAAAATTGTGAAAATGGCACAAGCTCTGGGTAAAATTAGGTCACTTAGATTTTACAGATGGCCCTTGTTGCCAAGCATATTTCACCAATTAAGGCTGATTAGGGAGGGAAATTCCCAGACAGCGTGAATTATTAAAAATTGGAAATGGAATCTGATCACGTGACGTTGTATGGCGGTGACACCCGCAGTCCCAAGGTGGGTCCTAGAAAAGGGGAGCTGGGAGCCCCAAGACTGCTGATTGGCTCAGAGAGAGAACTGAGTTTTCTCATATTGTCTAGAGTCATTAATAACAGAGGGACTGGGTGGCACAAAGCCAACACGGGTAGATAAAACAAGACAAGCACAGTGCCTGGAACAACTACATATTGTTTGGACCAACTACAGATGTTAATAGCTAACAGTGATGGATGTCTATATCCTGTGAGGCTGCTACTGTTGCAGTAGTTTATCTCATTTTTATTGATACATAACTAAAAGCTGATTGCAAAGTCAACACTGGAAGGACATTTACACTTTTGTGTAACAACATTAATGTTGTTGTAAATAGCCCTGTTTAGACATCAAGTTCTCATGAACAAATTAACTGTGTTACCATGACACATTTGGCTTAAATAAGCAGTGGACAATGATGGACCATGGACAGTCAGGAAGTGAGAGTCTGCAGGTTCTCATTCAAACAAAAAGATACACCTGGTTATATGACTGATTACTAAACCTTCAGCCGGAGAGAAAAGTCTTTGATTGGAATGAAAACCTGCAGAACCTGCAGACTCCATGGCACATTGTTGTCCAGCCCTGCCTTAAACAAATGAGAGCTGCGTAAAGGTGACTGGTCACATCGTAGTGGTATCGTAAGCCAATGAAGCCGCTAGTGCTGGAGTGTCTCAAAATGAAGACCACATTTCCAGTAAACCCCATTACACTGCAAAGAGCATCTTTAATTCTTCAGTCAAAACTGTTATCTGTCACTTTGCTGGAAAAGACAAATGGCTGGGAAGTGATTTTCCCATTTGCCTTTCACTTGCTCCACCATCTGCCTCTGCCAGAAGCTCTGAAAGATTTACCTCTGTTTGCCTTGGAACGACCGTGTCCCCTTATTTTTTGTGCCATAAAGCAATACAGCAGAGTTGAAATCCTACTCAGAGACACATAATGTAATATATGGGTAGAGGCTGCCAATTTATGTGGCAATGCCCTCATTTGCTTAATGCTATTGATACAGATGTTTTAAAATTAATGTGCTAACAATTAATGACGGTAAAATATTACACACAGCACCTTTAAAAAGCCTAGTATTGCTGCTGAACAAGCCTAGGCTATAACCCCACCAGTGTTTACAAGGTTATAAATATGTGAAATTGTCCTTGAAGAGTTGTTGCTCTTTTGTCTGTATCTTTAGGAAGTTACTGTGGCTGTGACTGGCTCTGAGCAGCCCCTCAGCAGTCTGCTTTGCCATGCTGGGAGCCTGTCACAGTGGCTCAGTGTCAAACTGCATGGCCTTGCTGAGTCAAGCTGACCATGAACCGGCCAGGCAAGCCACACTGGCCTGATGTTCGTGTTCCTGCTATCTGCTAGAAAGACTGCTGGGTCTGGTTAGCCTATCTGAGGAGTCAATACACATAGCTCTGAGGGAAACAGACAAAAGAGGCTCAGGCAGTGAGCTTAGTGTCTGTTGTTTTAGTAGTCAGCCGAACCCTAACAAAAATCACAATGTTATTCATATTAGCACTAGTGTGTTTGTGCCACTCAACAGTGAGGTTAGTGGCCTTATCCTGTGTTGTGGTAGCCTATATTTCATCTCCTGTGATAACATTATATAACTCCTACATGAGTTCTGCCATATTTTTATGTCAAGCTTCTAAAAAGGCTTTACAGCAATACTGTAATTCTATTTTGTAAGGGTATGCCTATTAAAAGGATTAGACACTTGCATAGAGATTATAACTTTAAGTGCCGGATGTCAAAGTTGCGGGTTATTTTGAGTAAAAGATGATGGCTAATGTAATGGGCTCACATGTCAGAGGCTTTCAGGCCGTTTCATGTGGGTGCAGAGGGGGAAAAAAGTGCCCTAATAAACACTGTGCACACGTGCCTGTGTTGTGTGCATCACTTTAGCCCCGAGACATGACATTCTCTTTTGTCTGGAGAACTTGGAGAAGCCAAATTCAATCAATCAAAAAACCTGACAATTTAACGAAGCGTAACTCACACAATTAAAATATGACTCACATTTCATGAATTGTTAGCACCCTGTACAACATTTATACTGGCCTGTTGATTGGTTCACACTGTTCGTCGCCTCCCACCTTTCTGTATATTTTAGGGAATACATTTTTTAATAATCTTACTCAAAGTAAATCTACTTTGTGGGCTATGTGTATGCCGAATTGTAAACTGACCCCCACTGATTCAGAAAAGGATGTGAGTCGTATTTTCTGAGCAATGTAAGTTTCATGAAACCCAAGGCCACATTAAAGGTCAGATTTTTTAATAGAATTTGGTGCTGCCCCGGGGCTTCACCATCACTGGAGCGCACGTTGCAGGGCGCCGCTGCCTCTTCCAGTCCTTACCTTGCCTGACAGTTTTCAACCTGACGGGACCTTTGCAGTTCTTTATTACTGTCTGCACGTCGTAAAGGGGCAGCCCGGATATCGAGAGGTTCTCTACCTCCAACAGCAATTCACCCTCGGTTAGTTTTCCACTTTTGTAAACCACGACATCCTCATTAACTGGCCCGATGTAGGCGAACTCTCCGTTCTCAGCGCCGCCGCGCAGTGGCACATTCAAGTCACCACGGGCGTCCTTACAGACGGAGCACTCGTTCACTTTGGAGGTCCAGTGGTTTTTCTTCAGCACGGGTTTGGACATTGTGATCAGTATAATCCGACACCTAACAGGTGGTCTGTCCGACTGGGATCAGAAACAGACAGAAGCAGTGCGTCTCAGAAAGTAGTGCATATATCCGAATCAAGCGCAGCAAACTTTCTTTCTCTCCCACAGAAACATGAGTGCGTCTGACAGTATTCTCCCACCGTCGTCCTGTAGCGAGGAATCAAGCCATTCCTGTCCGCTCAAACATTTGAGAGGGACTCCTTACAGCGCAAGTATTGTTTTTCTCATCTTCTTAACATCTTCGCCGCTTAATCCCCCATTGTCGATGCAATTTAATATCTGCCACGGTCCCACTCGTGTGTCGCGTGTCCACTTATTAAATCCTCTCAGTTCTGCGGACAAACTCACTTTGAATGGGGTCTCCCGTCCCTAATTACCGGCTCCTGGACTCCTCCTTCTCACTGTCCGCTGACTTTGTCCGTGTTTTGAGGCCGTCCACGGCTCCTTTAAGCAGGTACACCGTTGTCGTGTGTTTTGCTGAATCTCATTCCCACTCTGAGGGCTGCTGTGGCGATGGATGTGTTGCCGCTCAGGTGCTGCCTTCACGTGCTGTCGGAAATATCAAACTTCTGACATGAGCGCACATGAGCAACCCAGGAAAGTTGCTTAATGCATAAAATACTTTCAGTGACATCCGAGTTGTCGGGGAGTGAGGTTTTAGGAGATGTGATGGGAAAATGTGAAATGGTGGAAGCTATGTCAACAATTGATGTTAAAAGTATTTTTTTTTTTTCATTTATGTAGGTGTGTATGTATGTATTTGTATGTTGTATGTTAGTGTTTGTCATTCTGTATAATAATAAGTGCTAGAGTACGTTTCATGTTTCATTCTTTGTTTACCTTATTGTCACACACTTTTTTAATAATAATAATTAAACAATCAGTTACATGCCTCATGTACAATTTCCCTTCTTCACAATGCCACAGCACATTATAGTCTGTGGTGTATGAGACGTGAAATAAAACAACAGCCACCCCAAATATAATTAGTTTTATGATCTGTTATGCCATTATTCTGACCAGAGATGTTGTTATGGGTAAGCTGACCAAAATTCAGTTTATTCACTTGCTTATTTGGTAGGCTGTGAAATTTATAACACACGTCACAGTATGTATTTTAACAGCTGTGTGTTAATAAACAAATATATCGTTGATTTTTAAGAGCTAGATCAGAAATGTATTTTAATACGGATTTTCATGTATTTATTTAATTTTTGCTTTGTTTTCTTTTGTTTTTGTTAGGCCAAAGTCGTACTTTTAAATTGTTGCCAGGAAATTAGAGTTTACGAACAGCACTTGAAAGCAGCAATAGTTCCACGAGCGCATGCGTGCTGATTTCTCCAGAGGCGAGCGGGATATCCTCCTGGCTACTATTACAACAGGGTCCTAAAGAGCTTTCTGCTACTGGAATCTGCAATCATCACACACAGACGGGGCTTTAAATGAGGATCTGAGGCTAATTTAAGTTAATTTGCATCAGTTGAAAACACGAACTTGAATTACCCATTAAAAATCATCCATTAAATGTGAAATGTATTGCTTATGTATTAGGGACTAGATATTCAACTCTTCAAGTGGCAATGACGGATCAAAGGTTTGCATGGGGTGGCAACTGCCGCCCTAATTTTAGGCAATCTAAAAAAAAAAAAATGTTTCTGTGACCGCAGCATGGTGTGTAGAAGCCTATGAACAAATGTAGGCCTATGTAGTTCATTTAGTGGATTTCTTGCAAGGATCTGTAGGTAATTATTATTACTGCTCTTTCAATCTAATTCAATTTAACTAATTTACATTAAAGCTGCCTGATCTACCCACCATCCTTTAAGCCGCCCTGCCAAAACTCCATGCCACCTCTTTGCCACCCGGTGTAAAATTTTCTAGATCCGCCACTGGCTGGTAGGTCTAACAAAGATGTTTATTTTATATTAATTAAAAGCATCCATGCCACTTGAGCTTAATACTGAAATCAAATAAGCCATCAGCTCAGCAGGTTTGATTTGGCAGGATGATTAATAATGTCTCACTAATCTCCCTTTGATGGGTTCATTTTTAATTATCACGAGAAGGGAGTTTTACTCTCACACAAACACAACCAAAGCATCCTATAATGACTTGAGTAGCTGAGGTGATGACCATCTAGTCAGTCAAGGTTTCAAGCGTTTCAGGTTTGACTTGTGGTGCAGTCATGGGTGAAACCTCCGCCCTCTGGTCCAACACGTGTGTGTGTGTGTGTGTGTGTGTGTGTGTGTGTGTGTGTGTGTGTGTGTGTGTGTTTGAGCATTAGATTAGATAACCAGTGAATCAAAGTTTGTGTTTTTACACCTGACATAGAAATGTCCACAGAATTCATTGCATTCCTTACATCATATCCATATTCTGTGAACCAAAGCAGTGAGAAAGCCCTAAACCTTTTTTTCTTTCTGCTAAAGATTCAATTTTACACCTACACGGAAGAAAAGCCCAACACACTGACAACACTGTCAACATCAACACAAATAAATCTTGCTTTCTCCCTTTCTTCATATAGAGGAGATGATGGAAGGAAGGGGGCCAGGCGGTGAGACAGAAATAGAACAAGGGAGACCAAAGAAATAATAAGAGCAGGGCAAAGCGTGAATGAGAGAATCTGAGCAACACTGAAGGTGAGAGAGCAAGACAGAGAGGCAATCAGACAGACAGTCAGATAGACAGTCACTGAATGTGCACAGGCATTAGACAGCTGGGCTGAGGCAGCAGGGATGAGCACACACTGCTTGATGGGATCAGATGGGCCGGGCCTCTCACCTAGGGAACGGCAGATGAGCTTTTCCCAACCTAAAAATAACATTCAAAGTACTCTTGGTCCCACAGGAGGAAAACCATTGGCCTGGATGGGACAGGAAATTGTTAGTGTGCTTTCAAACCCAAACCTTGTAACTTTCCCTCTCACACACACACACACACACACACACACACACACACACATCCAGTGTATTAATACATATACAGTTTAATACAGCCAGGTGCAGATAAGATATACAACAAAAAATACAAAGTACTTAAAACTTAGCATGCGACACAAAAGTCCAAATTATGAACATCTTTATTCATCCATATAGAACATCATTATACTAAAAACTGCTAACAATGGAGTCTTAATTCTTCTATTAAAGATGCATGTGCCAGAGTTCCAGAGTTAAGCCATTAAATGGTACAGGAAATGAAAGAGTTTCTCACCCTGTTTGCCCTTTGCTGGTCTAAGGCTTACACCAGAAGGAAGATAGTCATGTTATCCATCAAGCGAATGAAGGAGCGACTTCAACAATGGCTCCGGCTTCCAGACAAAACCAGGTACCTGACACGTGCATTTCGATATCTGATCTGACAGCAGGAAAAGAAGATGGCTAGTTTTCCCAGGACAGCACACAAGGTTTTTTTTTTTTTTTTTTTTTTTTTTTTTTTTACCTCTTTCAGAGTGTCTCTTTTGGGTACCGAATGTGTAATTTCTCCTCCAGGATTCAGAACCATAAAGGTATTACAGTTTGTGTCTTGATGTGACCCACCATGCATAGCCTCATGACCCATTTTCACTCCACATTCCCCAGCTTAAAGGTGCACCATGCAAAATTGCTGAGGGTCGACTGAAGTGAGGGCCTTTAGACTCAAATGACAAAAAAACGTGGAATAAGCACATAATTTATTAGTGAGACTTATTCCGCGATTTTTGTCAGTTGGCTCCAAGCGGTCCTGACAGTAATTTTGCAGAGTGCACCTTTAAGAAACAAGTTCCACATTAATGCTATTAGCCAACAGTGGCATTATGCCGGCCTGTATTCAACTGTTAGTGGATTGAAGGCTGTGAGGGGGAGGATGACAGAGGGTGAGAGAGTTGGAAGGCATTCTGCAAGTGTGGAGACTGGGCTTGGTGTGTATGTGTGTGTGTGTGTGTGTGTGTGTGCCAGTCAGTTCTACTGACTGGCACATGTGGGGGGGTGGGGGTCACCCAGCTCTACTGCGAGCTTCCTGTCATCCAGTGTCACCCAAATCAGATAGACAGAGGCAGACACACTGCCATGGGCCCAAAATTTTCTATTCCCTCTCCACCCATCCATCAGTCTCTATGTGTGTTGTTGCTAGCATTTGTTGCCTCTTTGAATTCCACTGTCATGCTCTCTCTGTCTGTCTTTTACTCAGTTGCAAAGAATTGTTAAATGCAGATCTTCGTGTGTCCATTCATACATGCTTTCACACATGCACAGAACTGTTTCTGTCCACCACAATCAAAGTCCTAAATCAAATTCAGTTTACACTTTCTACAATCACAGTTTACCAATTGCAGTATAATCAGCAGCTAGTGTTATGTAAAGTGCATATAGCATCACCACCATTGACATCATTACCATCAGCAATAATGTTGTTGTTTTGTTTTGTTTTGTTTTGTTTTTTTACATCATGCATAATGCAACAGCTTATATAACAACTCCAGTGATGCAGTAATGTACAATGCTGGGGGATCTACATAAGCTTATACCCAGAGAATATGTAATAAATGTCAGTCTTGCTCTTTAGGAGTTACAACCTTAAAAATGTCAGGACCCCATCAATCACTGTTTTTAAAGTTTCTGCCATTGTGCCGCAGTGTTATGACAGCATATTTAATCAGAATGAACTGGATAAGACCGGTTTGTTTATCATAAACTATTATTAGCCATAATTTCCATCAACTCTCGCTGATGCACCCGGTGGCTCTGTTGACAAGTTATGATGGAGCGAACTTAATGGCCAACAGTCTTGAAGTAACATATCCCTCAAATGAGACAGCTGAGGACTTTGGTGATGCACGTTGGCAGTCCTCCACCATCAGTGCAGCTGATCCATTCATCATTGTTATTTCAGGTTGGACTATGTGATACAACCATTGTGCCCATGGATTATTTGTTAGGAGCTCAGGAAGGAAAGCTTGCTTTAGAGTATTTAGGTGTGGGCCCAAGGATCTATAATGATATTGAAGGTGTTGACTGAAAGAGAGAGAGAGAGAGAGAGAATGCAAGAGTTATATGAACATGAAAGAGAGATCCACAAAGGAGAGAAAATCAAGATAAGTGAAGAAAAGAAAAAGGAATGCAATGCTCATCAGCCTGCACACCTGCAATCCATCTGTTCAACCAAGCAATTTATCAACCCCGATTCTTCACCCAGTCACTGCCAGACCATTGCTCCAGCGAGTGTGGTAGCTAACCTTCCAGGCCACATAGAATTGTATTTTCTAAGTTTTTCCTCATGCATGACTGGGACTTTGTTCTAACCTTTGTCTCCTTGTGCTAACGATCACCTGCATGCCAGTCCTCTTACCTGCATGTCTCCCAGCCTGCTGCACAAACCATCCTCTACCCTCTGCCCTCACCTTCTACCCTGAGTTGTGGTCTGCATTTCTGCATTTGCATCACCTGTTGATGGTGACACTACTGTTCCTCCTGCTTCTTTACCATGTTAACCACTGTGAACAGAAATAAACACATGCAGCGCCTCAAAAATCATCGATCTTCACACCCTCCCCTCACAGCCCCTCAATCCACACTTCACACTGCTCCTAACTGGTCGCAGGTACAGTTCCCTGACCTGGAAAATGCCATTGTAGCATGGAACAAATTCCCCTAATAATTGTCATGTGGCTATCAACTGTGTGTATATCTATCTGGACTGAATGGCTGTATTTATGTAAGGCTCTGTACAAACTGTGATAATGAATTTCCTTTTAAGGTGAATAAAAGTATCTATCGATCTTAAGAGAGAGAGAGAGAGAGAGAGAGAGAGAGAGAGAGAGAGAAATTGTATTAGAGATGGTGAGGCTTTGAATTAGCCGTGGCTGTCACAGATGGAGAAATGGAGAGGGCTGTATAATGTGATGTGGCCCACGGCTGCCAGCAACTGACCTTTTTACTACATCTATCCTGGAGTAAGCCCCTCTTCTTTACTACTGGTTTTACCTCAAAGCCCCCCTCTATTTTTAGATCTCCATCACTGTTCCTCCACCATTTCATAATTCAATCTTGAATACTCTTGTTAGATTTTCCAGACCTTTAGTATATAAAGTGACATGAAGTGAGCTTGCTTGCCTGACTGTAATTTTCAAAATTGTATTTATGATATTTAATTAATTCCATATTCATAAGCTCATACTTTCCTGTATGCATTCAGTCCTAATACTAACTGTGGAGTCCTGCCTCTTTGATGCTGTGCATCTGAGAAACTGCGCCTGCATCAGACACTCATTAAAACCGTACAATCCTTTTACCTCTGAGGCTTATTGCTACGCTATAGATTAACTCTCCAAGTGGTCCCCATATTGTGTAACAGGCGAGTTTCGCTTGAGTCATGTTCACTGGCCCATGACTTATCTGTGCTCATCACTTAACGTGGGCTCTGTAAATGAGGAGGTCGTTTTTCTGCTTTAGATGTCACTTTAATCTACTTTACCTCTGTGCCCTGATAATGCCTCATTCGTCATAATATCCCGATAGAGGGAGAAAGAGAGAGAGAGAGAGAGGGAGAGTGAAAGAGAGGGAGGGAAAAGGAGTGAAATCCCTCTTTTAACTAAAGCAGTGCTGCAAAGCTCAGTGTTGCTCTGGAAGATTAAGGATGAATGGCTCGGCACAAAAAGGCCAACAGATTATCTGACTGTGCTTCGGAGAGCTGTCATATCACAGCCAATGACAGCGGCTTTTCAGAAGGACTAATGAGGTACTTGGTGTAGTCAGGACTCTCGTCTTTACTGTAAACTCTACTGTACTATAGTATCTTTTCACTAGAACTCTTCATTTTTTTTTTTTATTTGAATCAGGAGTGGGCAACATAGCCCTGAACTCTTTAACAGACTGCCAGGAAAGGAACAGGCCATCGAGTGAATTATACACTTTATTCAGCATATTTAACTGCCTCAAATCACGTCAGCACATTCTCAAAGTTGGCTCCGTTCCCAAGTAATAAAATATCTGCTGGATCTGGATGCTGCAAATGTTTGGTTCCCCCATAACTTTGATATATCACAGAACAGCCCGCCCCATCCTCCTCCTTTCTTTCTCTGAGTGAGTGAGAATGCATTACCCATCAACAAGGAAACTCTTAAAAGCCTGTATGTATAAAGTCCCAAAACAGTAAAGAGACATTTTATATTTATATATAAATCGGGACATTTATATGATCATTTGTGGCCATTCTGCCTCTGATATGTGCTGTTATTACATCAGAGCGGACTGTTTGGTTTACTGTTGTAACATATACACTTCTTATTGAAATAGAGGTCCATTTACTTGAGGAATGTCGACAAAGAAGCCGCTTCACCCGGGCTTTAAGCACAAGAAACCCCGCTCACCATCAGCCTGCACTGCTCAACAGGTCTGACAGCATTACTGACAACATTGCTGATGCCCTCAGACGTGTGACATGTGGGTCAATGTGATAGGAACGCTCAAAGTTTCCCTTCCAAAGCTGCTCCCATCATTGGAAAACCTGCGAGGATCATCTCCTTTTTTGGACCGGCAAAGGAGCAGAGTTAAGCATCACTTGAATTAATGTTTTCAACGCTGTAGAGAGGGAGTTGCCTGTGTTTAGATGAAGTGAAGATTGGTAAACCTTTGACCGATGGCATTACAGTTGAGAAGTTCATTTGATGACCTGTTTTTATAGCAATGCGTAGATACTTAATAATGCTCATCCAGCCACATGAGATTAAACACGCTAAACACAGCATCATGTGTGTTTTGGGGTGTCAACTTTTTTTTTTTTTTTGTGGAGCATTTCAGCACCATCAACTTTGTAAATGACAGTTTTAGTTAATGTTTTGATTCAGCACTTTTGCCAGAAAGTTATGTCCAATAATAAAAAAAAAAAGTTTAATAATGTAAGAGATCTGAGATGTGAAAAAAAAAATCAGACAAAAGAATAACTAACATTACTTATTCTAACAATAGCCAAAAATGTTGCAATTGCACCTAGTTAGGTCTTGTTTAAAAAATTGGGAATGATTCAGTTCAAAGCGTTTTACATCGCTTCAGACCAAAGTCAGATCAGTTGATTTCTTTTAGCCGATCAGTGCAGTTTAATCAGCAGAAGTTGTAATTTATGCATTGTTGCAACTGCAGTTGAACTGGCTTATAAAACAGCCAGTTGGAATCAGTGACCGATGATGATATGGTTTGGGTACTTGATATTAACTTTCCAATGTAATGTCATCAACAGCAGCTTGTTACAACTGGGCCCAGACCACAGTGGTTTACTAAAGGGCATACCTGGTGTATTGCTCCCTGATCTATAGATAGCAAAGTTATGTAGCTGTGCTCCCTCTGCAGTTAGGTTTCAAAACTAGAGTCAGCTGTTCCAACATCATTAAGCCTTTGGTATTTGACTTTGAAATGTTTAGTTATGTTTTGTTTTTAAAAAATGTTTAGTTTAAAGTGTAGCATAGTTAATAGCACATAAATATGGATGAACACTGATGTTGCATACAGTTATGTGCAGCTGCATACTACTTAAAATGAGTGAACTACCTACAGGCTAACATTGGAACAGTAGTGCTATAGGCAACTATTAATATTCTGGGCCATAACATCCACATTATGGATACTGATTTAATTACAGTGCCTTACATGGTTTATAAGAGGAGTTCTGAGAGGCTGGAACTGAGTAAGTGCATCTAACTAATCATATTTTATATCAAAGTAGGCTGGAATCTGCATGCAATTTTTATTTTTATTTATTTATTTGTCTTTTTTGGTGTTGGTACTTCTAATAATACATGTGGACATGGGCTGAGGCCAGTGGTTTCCAAACTGGTGTCCAGAAACCTTCAGGGGCCCTTAAGGGAATTCAGAGGGGTCAACAAAAAGGGGCAGCAACATAATTTCACTGATATTTCACTCACCAGAACATATTAAGAGTATGTATATGCAACAAATCTTTTACTTACAGGTTTTACTGTCTGTTGGTATCACCTCACCTTCAGTATAGTAATATGAATATGTAACCAGTCATAGCTAAAAACAAAATTCTCTATGATGTGGTTCCAAAATTATGAATCTCATTAAATGGTGTCTGTAAACCAATTAAGATTTGTCTGGAGTGTCCTTGATATGAAAAGTTTGGGAAGCCCTGGGCTGGGGGATTCTGGCTCCAGATTACTCCAGGTATTCTATATGTGATCCCAACTTGCTCTTCCTCTTCCCTAAACTCATCTCCATAACTGCATCATCACTATAACCACAACAGTGTGACCAAGCATTCTGCCATCATCATCATCCCTGTCAACAAGGAACTCAGGAATTGTTAATCAATATGCATGCATATGATGGCTAATGAAAGATGTTTATGCTGATAAAGGAACCATCAGTGAAGAATGACAGAGGCTGTTGTACTGTGCAGTGATGCTGTCATATTGCATGGATAAGTTAGTGTGCTTGTGTATTACTGAAAATGGATGGATATTCTTCTGTTGTCCACAGGTTCCTAAAAATATATAATATAATACAAGCCTTTTAAGAAATTGAGGAACATATGCATGTTTTTTTTTCTTTCATTGATCACAATTCAACATTACTACATGGATTCAGTGAACAATCACCTTATTAGCCTCTTTCTACAGTGCTCCCACACATTTTCCACACAAACCCACTTCTTCCACAAAGTGCAACACTAGTTTAACACATTCCTCTCTCATTCTGCATTTGAGCAGCCCAGTCAAGACCAAGGCACAAGAAAAGAATGAAACAGGGAAAAGATAGAAAGACGAGTGCAGAGGGAGGGGAGAGCACATGATGACTCGCTGGGTATGACTAGGTCGGGTCATGTGGGCCACGTTAAAGCATAACTGAATAATTCAATGGAACACAACACAACGCCAGCAGAGAACAGGGTTTCTGAGTGCCCAGCTAACACACACCCACTCAGCCTAACTGCACGCTGGCATGAGCAGAATCACACTGCCTCTAATAACACAGAATCAAGTCAAATGGACATTTTAGGGTTACAGCCCAGCTGTAGATGCTGAAAATGTACACTTCATGTTCTTCTAATTGGATATTTATGACGAACAGCCGCCATAAGACTTATGGCCTGCTGTCATTAAAAGAGATGTTTCCTTTATTTAAACCTGTGCTGCTTTTGCTTTTGCATTGTCAACCGCTTATAAGATTATGTTCAAATCACAAAGCAAGGACACAAAATGAAGCATAAATGAATCAAAAGACAGCGAAACAAAAAAAGGGCTTTTGAATGAGGGAGTGTGCTGTGTTCACAGATGGATGGTTTATGTCAGGCCCACGAGTCGCCCACGCCAATTTAACCCTAACCCTAACCCTAACCCTTGCACTCTCGCTTTTGATCTGAGCGAAGCATCAGTTCAGTGTTTTAGAAACAATTACTGGAAGATTCTTGTCCAGTCCACATCTGAAATGAATGCTTCCTCTGTGCTTGTGCTTTTGCACTTGATACAACAAATATGTCACAAAAACACACTCTTGAGTGAATGATTTTGATTTATGAGTGCAGGTCACATGCCGTTTGAAACTCTTAAACTCTTTCTTGCTTTCTCTGTGTTTTGTTCTCCCGACCTTACACTCTATCTATCACTTGACTGTCTCTGGGCACCAAGCATGCATATTTTAATGGTTTGAGCTATTTATTTCTTGCACCATTGAAGTAATTGATTTGTTCTGTTGAACACTTAATATACTGCATGGAAAACGTTGCCTCTTGAAAATGAGAGCGGCGCACGTCACAGTGTGTTAGAGGAGTGTGACATTTGTGTGATAAAGCATGCTAATGTATTTACAGTTTTCACACAAGCTGTGTTCCAGTGCCGGCTGTAGGATGAAAGATCACAGTGGTCGTAACACAGCAGAGTCAGTGACATCAAAACTGTCCCTCCTCCTCCAGACTGCACACACTGTCAGCTTTGAAATACCTGCCATGCTGTCACACGGCGGAGGAAAAAGGGAGCTATTGTTTGTGGCTGTGTCCAGGTGCTCCTTTGTTTGCTTGACCTCGCCGGTTTGCATGGCATGACGAAAGAGAAGAGCACACAATGCCAAGGCTGGAGGAGGGGGGGCGGACTCGTGGTGGGCGGGGCAGTGGCCTTGGCAGATTCCTCTCCACTTCAAGCGTGACTTTGTTCCTCCTCCACAGCTCTGTTTGGATTTGGTGGGAACCTCATTCCAGAGTGCCAATATTATCATGACTGACAAAAGTGTTTGGAGTGTTTGGATCATCATATTGAAAGGGTAACTGCTGTTTTTTTTTTGTTGTTTGTTTTGTTTTGTTTTGTTTTTTTAAATATATTTGATGCTTCTGATTCTGTTTGTATTACATTTTAATATCAGTCTTCATACAAAACTTAAAGGAACAGAGCTAACAAAATGCAAGCAGATATGTTCCTCCTCAGAGTATAATCTATCCCTCCAGGTAGTTTCTCTGTGATTTGGTCTGCCTTGTCTCCCCTCACCCCAATACAACAGGCTGGGTGGGTATTCATTTGTGGAGCTCACACTGTCAAAAAGCAGCTTTTCCCCAAAACAGTGACACACATACTTGACATGATCCGCATCTCTCAGGGGAAAAGAGTTTTGTTGGGAACTTTTTCATGGCAAACAACACTGTAAAACTGTATCAGTACAAAGTACAAGTACAAATCAGAGATGGATGGATACATTTTGTCAGTTTTCGTGTAGATCGACAGAATACACTTAGAGTATGTAGGAAAATATCTATTTTTGGATTTTGAGTGAATTGTTCCTTTAACTCACACCCCGCAAACAATGTTTTATTGATTGCTTTTATATAAATCTGAATCTTTTACGTTGCTGCTGCTTTGCCTTGTTCTGAGCTTCTTTATGTCCTCTTCTTTCTTTTTCTTTCTTACCCAGCGGACCCTTGTTCCATGGTCAGTCAAGTGTGGAGCACACTGACACGTGCGCACACACACACACACACACACACACACACACACACACACACACACACACACACACAAAAGTGCTCCACCTCCCTGCAGACTTCACAGGGAAACCAGTGGAATCTGGATGTAGTCCAAGGCGCATTGAGAGGAGCGGTTCCTATATTTTCTTCATATATGGCACTAATGTTCATTTCCTATGAGCTGGACCTGGAGGCCCTAAATCAAGCTGTTCAAAGTGGCCCCTGCTACAAACACACTACACAGATATACTCAATCTTGTGGACGACGTGACTAAAATCAGATTGCTTTCTCAAGCACACGCCCGTGCTTTTTAGCCAAACAGCGAGGGGAACTTTTCTGGGTGTCAACTGTGAAAGCATATAGGCCCCATTTTTTTTTTTTTTTTTTTTTTTTTTTATAGAATTGAAGTAGACCGATTGTCTGGCGGAAGGGGGTTGTAAATGGAAAACATTTGTTCTGTGTTGTGAGGAATCCTGAGCTTGCATGATTTCAGCCGGGGGACACGGCTAGTTTGCCTGAGTGTGTATTAAACTCCACTGGAGGAAGCATATGGGTCCTTCTGCCAGAGTGCAGGTGGTTCCCCTCTCACTAACTCAAGCAGAATGGCCCAGCTCCATCAAACAGTCAAACAAAGAGCTTTGTTCCAGAGCGGTGGAAACTGATATAGCACTGGCTACATCTGTTCTGCACTCCATAAAGCCACAAAGTTTATGATTTATCAAGGGTGCTCCATGTTATACTGGTCGATAATGATCTGTGATTGACACTGATGCCTTGCGAGTGCTCCAGTGACTATGTGGAACAAATCCAGTTTGACATTGTATATGGATGGTGTAGCAGCCTTGAACAGCTAAATAATTTTGATGATGAGTAAGCATGATGACACATTCTGAATATAAAAACACATCGGTTCATAGTGCATGTATGCGCTCATGCACATTGATTTACTTGACTTGGGGGTAATCTTGACTGATTGACCTTGAACTGGATTGTATTCTTGTCTGAATCGAGTAACTGCAAACTCTCTTGTATTTGCAGAATTCTTGGCAGCAAATCAAAGTTGCTGCTTTGACTTGCTGGAAAAGGAAAGAGCCAGCACACTTCTGTGCTGCAGCACTTTAAATGGATAGTTCATAATTTTTGTCATGAGGTTATGCGAGTTAGTGATGTTGCAGTGTGGCCAAAATCTCAGGCAAAAAACATTTACAACCACAACAAACAAACAAACAAAAAACACTTTTAGTACACCAACAAAACACAACATAGTCTGTGTGTTTTTGCTGTAGTACTGTCACCACACTTTATGTTGGGACTATTTTGTTTGTTATTTTGTTGTTGAAGAATACCTCAGCTGACATGCACCAAATTTCTTCTTCTTTTTGGCTTACCAGGTCTACAGTGATGTCGACTCCGAATGGCACAATTCATGTTTAAAGTATGCTTTTTAAACAGCAATCTGAGCATGGACGCCATTGCCGCCACGGAGAAAAGCCTTTTATGACTAAAGTGCCGTCTTTATTTTGGCGAGGTAGTAAAGTGTTTTAAAGCGCAGACAGTTCAACAGCAGCAGTTTACTCTGTCTCTTACAGGGCGGTGCTGCAGACAGTATAATCAGCCAGCTACTGCAGCTAACGCCCTGGACCAGAACTAGATGCCATGTGGAGTATCAGGCATGATTGACTCTGTTGTTATGGGTCGGAGGTTTTTAACTTGATGTCCGTGACTTAAAGGAATATTCCAACATTTTGGGCAAAATAGCCTTTTTCCAACTTTCTCAGACTAAGACTTCCCGGAAAATCGTTTTTACCTCTTTAGTGTTTATGCCAGATCTACCTGTACCTTCAGCAGTGTGAGGATCTCTGTGATAGATGGAAGGACATATGTGTTCAGCACTCACAGTTCAACCATCTAACTTCTCCTAACACACCTTGTTTTTTCTTAAAAATCCAAAAATGTATGTTTCAAATACACACGATGACAAATTTGAAGTTGCTGTCAGGTTTTGTTTTTTTTTTTCACTTTGACGGAGCTAGGCTAATGACTCCTATAGACGTCAAGTCTTTATGCTAAGCTAAAACAAAACCCATAGGAAATGAACCACTGGATGTTCATAGGTGAAAAATGGAATCAAACATCTTGCCTCAGTCTGCGTACCCTAAGTCAGAAAAAGGGTATACCTTTAAGTTATTGTCATTCTGTCTACATCCTGCTTCCAGCTTTCACTATCTCTATATTCTCATCTTGATTTGTTGATTTTAGGCTTTGATTCTGGTGCTACGATGATTGCAGTCTCCACACTGGGGATCTTAAGCATCTCATCTCACCTCATCTCATCTCTTTTTAGAAGTGTTGTTAATGAAGGCAGAAATTGGATGATTAAGGTAATGTTTTATGTAGACAGTCTTGTGCTCCACACAAATAAGCCAACACACACACACACACACACACACACACACACACACACACACACACACACACACACACATACTGTTCTGAGGGATGGACAACCCCAGTGGCCCAGTGATAGACAGTGACAGTGTCTTCACATGCCCCTGCTCTAGTGTTTTCTTTCCCAGTCACCCAGTCATCTTTGTTCACTTCTGGTCCTTCACCCGCCAGCAGGGAAACCTAAGATATGACCAGCTGGGGGTTGACAGACTGACTGACAAGAACAACACAGATGCAGGCAGCCAACTACACTAACAGACTCGTGGACCAAAATACACTTTGTGCATAATTGATAGAAAAGAAAGCACGCACACAAGCGGGCAGATGAACAAATGCATCGACAGACAGACGCACAGACACGACCAGCCCCACTTTAAGCCAGCTGAAGTGCCTGCAACAGCTTCAGGCATTCCAGTCATCCTCAATCTGCAGTGCAGCACAGAGCCATGCTTTGTGCCTTAAGTTACCCCTGATTAGACGAAGGTGGAGTCACCATCGAAAGACATTACTTGCTGTGTGTTCTCTGGCTGGGGAGCTGTTTGTGTTTCTGTTGTTGTTGTTGTTGTTGACCGTGACGATGCTGATGAAGTCAACTATGTGCTGATGTCCCAAAGCAAGATACGAAGTTCACAAGACATGCTTGTTGCAGCAGTGTTTTGTCTTCATCAGTATGCACCTCATGTCAAGATTATAAGCTGAATAGATGAAGTGTGTGAAGCCAAATCATGTGTGACTGGTTTGGACAAACAATAATCAATAGATTCCAGTGTAGTCCTATAGCTTGATGTCTGTTCCTAGGGCCCTTTTGCTCCTTAGATGTCATTTTTTTCAAACTGAAAAGAGCTCCATGTTTCCGCATTCCTATGTTCTCTCAACATAAAAAATGTAATTTTTATGCCTCTGTTATGTTACATTACAATGCATAATCTGATGGCCTGATGTCTTCACTGAATAATATCTAAAATGGTGTTAATGGTCAAACCTTCTAAGACACTCTCCTATCCAAACACACTTTTTATTAATATTAATATTAACAAAGTTGGCATTAGCAGTGGCATGAACAATCCTATGTTACTACAACATAAAAAAAGAGTAATGGTCCTCTAATATATTAAGAGTAATGCATAACCTGACAGTACAGTTCAGTAAATAATATCTGAAATGGTGTTTGAAAAAAAAAAATGCATTGAGGGATATGTTT
Organism: Myripristis murdjan; assembly: GCF_902150065.1. NCBI lineage: Eukaryota > Metazoa > Chordata > Actinopteri > Holocentriformes > Holocentridae > Myripristis > Myripristis murdjan. The sequence goes on from NC_043984.1 coordinate 26,205,629, forward strand.
AAGTAGGTCAAACTAGACTTACTGTACTGGTATGGAGATAAGCCTGATGATCCATCTATTGTGTCTTTGATAATCTCATGCCCAAATTACAATATTTTTGTATGAAATTACAATCAGATATGATCAGTAGTTCATGAAAGCACATATTCATGGATTGAAATTTTTGGTATGGTCTCTTACTTATTATCATGGTTATTTTTTTCTTTATTTTTCAGAGCTGTCTCTTAAAATCAGATTAATCTGTGGTTGCTCACCTGAAGTAGTTCCAAAAAAAGGTTACATGTGCATTGTTGAGTTACGGAGTTTAAAATGTGTGAATCTCCTGGTCAAAAGAGATATATACATTTTACATATACTATTTTTTTTTTTTTTAACATAGAGGGTCAGTCTTCCCATGCTGGTCATATAAAACCACTTAAGAAACTGTTGGCATGTATTAGCCCTGACACACCATTAGCAAGTGTTTGCATGAAGCACTAAAACAAGTAACCTTCTGGGGATACATGGATGACTTAGGTGCTCATGGCATTATGACTGAATGAGTAAAGTTACCCATCTCTAAAATATCGTGTATTCCTTGAAGTAGGTGATGTTTTTTTATTCAACTCTTCTGAGTTTAGCCCCTGCACACGGGTATAAAGTAGTATGTGCTAATGTCTAATTTATGCCTATGTGTCCAGCTGGTGTTAATGTGCTCCTCTGGGCCCTCCACTAAACGTTTGCTTGCTCTCCTAGTCCAGTGTTGAGTGAAACCTTGGCAGAGCTCCAGGAAACGTAGTGGGAGACTGAGGGAGTTGTCTCCCAGAGAGAGTGACTCTGGGCTGGGTAGGGCGAGGGCCACGGGGCCTGGGAGTTCCTGGTTGTTACTATGCCCCACTTCTGTTTGTCAAGGCTGTATAAAGTTTCACATGAGAGGCAGGGTACTGGCCTGGGAGAGCCCCCCACCCCCCCACTGCAGGGAAGTGAACAGTCAGGAAGTGAACAATAATTAAAAACAGAGCCCCAACAAAAGAAGGCCTTCGAATGTGTTGACTTCAAACTGTATCATATATCCATACATCCATAGGCTCCCTGTGGAAAATATATCACAGCACATACACTATATAGCATATTTGCTGAGAAGACATACAGTATAGAGCACAAAGTCTTAGTGAAAGGTTCATTCCGAAAAGCTACATATCAGTTTTGGAAAACATACCTGATGTCTGCTGCTTAATATCCAAAAATAATACAAAAACTGCATGTCATGAGTTGAGTTCAAAGCTCGCAGCTCAAGTTCAAAGCTCAAGACGAATGTTAACATCAGTTACAGACTACTTCATGCAATAATATTCTCATAGTAGGAGTCACATTTTTCTAAAGGCAGATATCTCATTTTGATGTAAAATGCCCCACATCAGAAGTCATATTCAACCCATGGTTATTTAGAAAAAAATTAAATAAAAACATGCACAACCCTGACTGCATAGGCACAGGCAGCAGAATTAAGTGGATTACTATAATGTTAAACACTGTGTTACAAAAGACACAGGTTCTGCTCCCATGTAAATGGAATAGTTTCTGCTTCTTAACAAATCGTTACCTCCAGCACAGTGGAATGCAACATCCGTCTCATTCTCATTTTGTATGTATGTATGTATGCATGTATGATTGTGTGTGTGTCTGTGTGTATGTGTGTGTGTATCATGGAACACATTTTTTCAGTTGTATTCAAGTCCTGTTCAATGGCTCCTCTCAGCTTTGTTGTAGGTGGTTGTGATTGACAGTTTAGCATCAAGTACAGTGGAGGTCAGCAACTGGCTGAAAGTTAACTCTGAAAATAACTGAAAATAGGTCAAAAATATGGCCATTTAACTCTCTGAATGGTGTGATTATTCTACCAATTACACCATCATCCCACTGCCAGAGAATATGGACCCTACATATTACAGTTTATTGTTTCATCATTTATTCATGCCTCGACTTGAACCACAGCACAAAAGAGAGTGAACATTATTGTACAACAGAACGTCTTTTCTCACATCGCCGATGGTGTATGGCATGACATTTGTGAAACAAGGCGATGAAGTGGCTACAAGGCCATGCATGTCCACCTTAACACAGCTGTAGCTGAATATTTTATGTTGTGGTAAAGCGTTAAAGTTTATAGGGCTCTGAAAACTGTTCTCGCCAGAAACACACACATGCATGCATGTGCACAGTGCAGCTCATACGTGGATTCTTGCAGGGACATACAGACATGCACACATGCACACACACACTATACTGTATATACGCTTCATAACCCAATCCATCCTTTCCACTTATATGGACACAAACCATAAAAACACACACACCTAGCATGCGCCCGTACCCACACACACACACGCGCACACACACACGCACACACAACCCTCTCATCATGCTTTTTATATAACTCTGGAAACAAAATGATCCAACTCAGTGAGCAGTCAGTAAAGCGTGAGCTGCTGAGCGAGAGCCCTCCTGCTCCGTGGGTTGGGAAAACTGTTGTTCTCCGTGTTGAGCGCTGTAGTCTGTTCTGTCACAGCGCCGTGCTGCGCAGTGTGTTGAACAGGGCTCTGCCACACTGAGATGCTGACTCCGAAATGCTCCAAAGCTGCCAGGTCTTCATCTGCCTGTCACCGGGAACCACTGTGACACAGCTGCACTGACATGCCTGTATGTGTGTGTGTGTGTGTGTGTGTGTGTGTGTCCATATCTGTTTGTATACAGGGAGAGGGTGAGTTTGGTTTACATTGGCCCATCCCAGTTTTATTCTATTTTTTTCCTATTACTGTATGTATTTCTTGGGATGTTTTTCTTGAGAGGCTATTCGGGCTCGGTAGGCCTGTTATGTCTTTCCAATGTTCTGCTGGTTTCTTGTTCTAGGTTTTTACTTTTATTTTTTCTCCATGCTGTACTACAAAGGGGAAAGGAAGAGGAATCAATCTATCCATCTACAGAGTTTCTGTGTAAACTGGCGAGGTTTCCAGTCAGCTGCTGGATCCCCTGTCTCCCAGCACAGCGATACAAGGGGGCTGGCCGGGTATTTGTTTTTGGAGCTCAGACAACCGAACATTTATATGTGAGCAACAGCTCTTTCCAAGAACAATGATACAGATACCTGGCATAATCCACAACCCTCAGGGCAAATAGTTTCTTTGGGAACTATTTGGCTGCCACAAGAACACTGGCAAACTTATATCTGTACGAACCCAACGGGTACCAGCTAGAGGCGGTTAGATACGCTCTTCCAACCACTTGTATTGGGGTTCTGGGACACTGGAAACGTCCCCAGATCACACAAAAACCATCTATATTGACAGACTGCACTGAGAAAATGTGTTTCTTTAAATCTAGGTTAGCTTATTGTGTGCGTGTGTGTGTGTGTGTGTGTGTGAATGAGTGTACACCATATGGGGTTATGGGTCGTTGAAGTCAAAGGTCATGATGACTTAAGTCGCCACATTACCTAATCCTGCTCGGACACTCATCTCAAGCTGCCATGCTGCTATGGCTACCCAGCCTCTTGGAGGAATGCCGCTGCCATTACCAAGTGTGGGAAGACATCAGTGCAGACAGGAACTTAGTCACAACCAAAAACAAACTAGCCCAGCAAACAACACAGACCTTTGTATGACCATTTTAAGAAAAATGATATCCTTGGATACTCTTACTCTGTTATACATCATCAGTCTGTGATGTTTAATTCATTCCAGGAGTGTTGCAATTTAGTTATTCAACAATCCCCAGGGAACTGATGTGGACTTGTTGTATATGTTATATTAGTATATAACACTGTATAGGTAGGTTGACAGAGCAATAGTTTGAGCAGCAATATAGTAAAGGCAAGAGAGCAAGATTTTTTTTTTTTTTTTTTCCCAAGTGAGAAAAAGTGACAGCTCTGCTGCGTTACATTCTGGTGTTTTGAGGTTACTGTCTGTGGATAAATGTGTATGTCCTCCTCTTCTATTATGGATTTGTCCCTGAATGATGTTGTATGTTGGTGGAAAATGGTGAGCCTGGAAAGAAGCTCTTTGTCTTGGATTCTGACGAGCTGACAGCAAAATCTGATGTTCATTGCTGAAGATTTCTTTTCCGCTATTATGCTCTATTGGAAATACGTTGATGTGACTACACTACGTTTGGCCAGTTATCTACACAAGTAAGAAAAATACACCAAAACAAAAAAATATAAGGTGCATTGCTCACAGCCTGTATCTTCATATGACATTCATGTGTTTGAGCAAACACAAGAACAAAACATGATAGATGTGTGACACTTATACCTCAGGTTCCTGCTATATAGTTAATGATCTGACTAGATTTTGGACCAACTTGCTGCATGTACTTACATATTGATAAGGATTTTTTTTTCTAAATACTATAACTCCTCAAGGCTTTGATCATATTAAATCTCATTATACGGCCCATGTATTACAGTAATGTGCAAAAAAGTATGTTGGAATATCTCAGTCATCTTAATTAATACCCTATTCTTAATTAATGATCTCATTTGCTTAACTTTCTATGTTTAATACATGATGATGCCTGTTAGCTGAAGTGCCTTTTGTTTGTTTCAGGTTAGATTTTTCCAAATTTTTCCTCATTTTCCTCATCATTGTTTCAACTGCGGAATGAAAACACGGATGAAAATCCGTCAGAGATAGGAAGGGCTTTCAGCGCTCCCCACGTCATCACTTCATTTATTTATGATGCGCATGCTTTATTTATTCTTTTGCTTGCCAAGTTATCTCATGACTCTGACAGCCTATCCACCTCCTTGTTTTGTTTACCTTTTGGTGCCTGGGTAAATGATATCTGTGAATCAGAGACCTCACCACCTGAACTGTAAGACTTGTGTTGAATCATGCTTCAATACAATCAGCGCAGGAATAATCTGTCACATGAGGCTGTTGCTTCCTCCAAACAAACAGCAATCTAAGTGATGCCTTTCTACTCGATCCCTTGCCACAGCAGCTTACACATATTGATCTCCATAAGCATGCTCATAAACTGACTTTAACACCTCTCGGCCCTGAGGCTTACTCAGTGCCTCTAGGGACGGGACTGGAGATTATGTGGTTTATCTAATAACCTATATAGAGCACCCCCCCCCCCCCCCCCCCCCCCCCCACCCCTTTTCACTTTCTCTCTCTCTCTCTCCCTCTATTATTCTATCTAGATTAGAGGTCAGTATTCACACTCCTATAATGCTTTTTTCCTTCACTTTTACTATTTCTATCTCACACCAGCCCTCCCTTTCTATCTCTTTTAACTCTGTCTTTTGACCCCATCCCCGTCCTCCTGCCATCATTGCTCGGCATATGGATGGGTGGATGCTCTTTGTCACCATTACTTATATTAATCCCCTTGACAAATCACACACACACACACACACACACACACACACACACTTACACTTCTATACAAACCAGCATGCAATCTCAGGCACTCCACCCTCCCTTGTTTGAGTGAACAAGGGTAGCTGGTGGAAGAAGACAAACTATACAAGAGGTAATGGAGGTGTGTGTGCAAGGCAAGGTGTAATAGAAGCTGTGAGCAATGTACAGTCTTCCCAGTGTGTATGTGTGTGTGTGTATGGGTGTTTTCATAAGTGTGGGGTGCGCATTACAAAAGCTCACAAAGGGCTTCGCATCCTGATGTGACCAGAGTGGCAGATATGAATAAATAAACAAATAAATGAAGTGCTTTGTACTTCATGCATGCAGTTATTTATGATACACACGTCTCCCACACCATGTACTAAAGGTATGCATTTAATGGACACATCGGACACGAGCAGTTGCTGAAATTCTCAAGAGTAAAGTGGAACCTCCTGAAAACAGGAGTAAATGAGATCCCAAGGGACTGAATCCACTACAACACTGATCATCTGTGTATAGTTTACACACAGTGCTGTAGAATACCTCTGCAGTGTGGGAAAACTTCACATAAGACATCATATATCTTGGCCCCCACATTCACTGTCAGGTAAAAACGTATGTGGACACCTGCCAGGGCCTTTTCTGTTTTCTGTTCATGGACACTGGTGCACTTTGTGTTGATTCACACTATAAACAGTTAAGTTGGTGTAAGACTGTACCATCAGTCTTTCGCTCTCAGAGAAAAACAGCTGAGGGCTGGTGCTTTTTGTCTGTAGGAAATTAAAATACTGCCATCTGCTGACAAACGTGCATCTCCACACTTTGCACTGGCGCTCTATGAAAGACTAAGCACATTGTAAGTCTGTAAGATGTTTAAGAAATCATCTCTGTGACTGGATACTTGACCAGTCATGGTAGTGGAAGTGGACCGTGGTATAATTTGGCCTTTTAGGCAAGTTATCCCCAAACCCCACAGCACCACTTTCTCAAGTGGAAGTGCGCAAGTGCATCTGTTGGGGATATTCATCCAACAATGCTGCTTAACACACTGGCCACATTCTCCTCTTTGTCCACAGCCTTTCGAGGCAATTACAATGTGAACCAGCCGAGGAGGATCATTGCATATACTCACTATTGAAGTTGTTTAATGAGATTAGTTGTATTGTATCCTATTGCCTGCGGACGTTAAGCTTTGTTGGTTCATTCCTGATGCAGTGTGATTGTTCACTGGGGCGAACTTAATAAGCCAAAGCCGTTATTTGAAGATGAGTGGTTGAGAAAATATGCCAGGAGATCATGAGAAAGTTTTCTACCAAGACACTTTTGACTTTGAATATTTAAATGAGCTCTAGGATCATGCAAATATGAATCACGTCAGCAGCGAGGCTCTGTCCTCCATAAGGAATTCACACAAGTGAGTGATAACAGTGGTTTCTATACCTTAGAGGTCTACTTTAACTTGGGGTTGGAAAGTGATTTCTTTACAGCAGTTGTGCAGTAGGTTAAATTTTTAAGCTGCTTTAACATGAGAATTAGCATATCAAACTGCCCCGCTCTCCGTATCAAAAGAATAGCAATCTGAAAACTACATGAAATATTTTTCCCTGGACTTTAAAGCTCTCTGGAATGGCCAGTCAGCCTTGGTTGAAACTGGACCAGAGATCAGAGTGAAAAATGTCATCACAGATTGAAATTTTTCACTGAAAAAAAAAAAAAAAAAAAAAACATTTTTAGGAGAGAATGACTTTTATGTGCCTGGAAACGGAAATCATCTTGCCTTATGGCCTTGTTTCACCATGTCAACACATAACACCTCAACATGTTCTCAGACTTAGGAGCGGGATGGTGAGGGCTCACTCATACCATTAGAAAAGATCAGCTTTTAATATATCTATTCATCTCTCTCTCTCTCTCTCTCTCTCTCTCTCTCTCTCTCTCTCTCTCTCTCTCTCTCTCCCAGTGTCTTTCTGGGCAGGTAAAGAATAATCCTCATATCCAGCCCATTAGTCACAGAGGATTAGACCCCTGGCAGAGACAAGAAGAGATGGGAGGTGAGCGGAGAAATGGAGACAGATTAAATGCCTATGGTATTATGAGGTAATATTCTGGGGCCCCAAGGCAAACTGTCCTTCATGAAACTGTATAGTTACAACAATAAATCTTAATGAGAGAAAATATTTCCAAGATGATGCTGAAGCAACGGCTTGCTCCACAAACTACGGAAATAATTCAGTTTGAGCTGTGCATTAACATACGAACATGTATTACATGGCGTGTGTATCTGTATATGTGTGTGTGTGTGTGTGTGCGTAAACAAATATAAGATCCATCCTAATGTTGCAAAATATCAGAATCCCCGATGAATTGCAGGCCCAAGCCAGCTTTATTATCAGCATGGATAGAGATCTCTCCACCTCCAACCTTTCCAGAAGCTCATTTGAAAGTCAAGACTCATTTATCAGCCTTTGATCTAATTAAACATCCTGGAGCTGGGATGAAAGCTGGGACCAGCCATTATCTGACTCCATTATCCACAGGCTCAGCATAAAAAAAAATCCCTCCCCATCCTTCACAACTTGAAGCCAACTCTCTGCTTGCTCTTTCTGCTCCTCCTGTGGAGAAATTTGATCTTGTTTTGACCTCACCTTTCATCCCCTTTGCAACTTGCCCTACCTCACACCACTCCTGTCTTCCTCTAGCTCTTCTTTCTCACAATCCCCACTCTGCAGTCTTTTTTTTCAGTCTTTCTCATGCTTGTGGCATGCCCGACTCTCCTGTGGCCAACCTTTGAGGGCTGCAAATGCTCAGTTTCAAGTGTTTACTTCTTCTGACCCTCCGTAACCAGAAAACAAATTGTGAAAGTCAGCTCTCCCTTCTTCCTCCTCTTCAAGGAACATCGCAGACTGAAACGGAGATTTATGATTGGCTGCATGGAGGAGGATCAAATGAAGGTCACTACAAGCCTGAAACTGGATCATGAATTATGTTCTCCTGTCCGAAAGTGAAGTATTTTTATGAGGTCCGTGTGGGAGACATCACAATAGTACATGAGAAGGAGCCTATTGCTTGTATGGGATGTATGATGAATGAGATTCAGGTGGATTTGTGATATCAGAAGGGTTGAAAGAGAGCATAAGACAAAAATGTATCAATGTGCACTGAGGTCGAGGTCCATCCCATCCGGAAAACCTGCTCCATCCCGCCAAGAACAGAATGACAAGTATAACATGTGCCCTCTCTGCTGGTACTTTAAGGTAATGCAGCATGGCTCCCAACCACAATATGGGCCTCTTCAGAGATGAAGCAGTAAACATCACGAAGACAATTGACTGCACTATGATTACTGATCATGAGCATAAAAAGTTTGCACCCCCCCACCCCAAAACAATTCCATATGCAAAATCCTTGAGCTATAACTGTTTGTGAAATATCTCTGAATAGTAATACCAAATGGCTTGTGCATTCATTATTATTACCATGCATAATGACATAGCCACCGGCAATCTTTTATATATGTATAGCCTCTTGTGTTGATTGCTCATATGCAGTCATTGCAGGGTGCCCTAGCATATTCAGTAATCACTGAACACATAAAGGGAGCAATTTCCAATAGGCCTGCAGGCGTTTGGGGAACACTACCATTGGGGAAATTAGGTGGCAGCAATTTCCTAAGATGAGAGATGGTGAGAGGTCCAATTAGAAAGACTCATGGCAGTCCCTTGTAGGTTGGGGAAAAAAAAGCATTGGAGGAAATGCACCGGAGCAGCGTTCTGTAATGGGCCGTGTTTATTGTCCAAGCCATTAGCACTCATTTATGATGCTATGACAGACAAGTTGTAGGAGGTAATGGAATTTTGCCTTGTGCAATAAAGTTAATAATGCCACTGCCTTGTAATCTGTTACGTGGCTAGTCAGCACATGACCCAAGTGTAAAAACAGACTGACCGGAGACAGGACTGATGCAAAAGATGGTAATCTATTGTAATGCAAAGTGGTTTAGTAGAGCCAGGTGTGATCCAGAGAGCCGATGCAGAGCAGGGCAGGTCCAGAGTAGAGTCTGGAGGATCCAGGGAACAGGGTTATCTGAGCAAGGTCCAGGGGAAGAGGAGACAAGAGGAGTAGGAGACAGAGTCTAGAGTCAGAGCAGACAGAACTGCAGGGAGAACAAACAAGGTTCAGACTTCTGGAGCAGGCAACAAACAGAATGCAAACTCTCAAACAGGAATGGCTCAAAGCATAGTTACTGAGAGTGACAGAGATTATGATCTGGCAGTGTGGAGCTGGTAGAGCTGAGTTTATATAGGGGCGTCTGTAGGATGTGAAGCAGCTGGTGACGTCCTGCTCTGACTCCAACACACCTGTCTCTACTCAGGCAATCACACACACACACACACACACAGAGAGAGAGAGAGAGAGAGAGAGAGAGAGAGAGAGAGAGAGAGAATGACATGACAGAGGAGGCTGCAGATGCCGATGTGATATACTGTAATCCCACATGTAATGAGTATAGTAGATTCAAGCTTGACTTTATTTCATGCCTTTATTGAGTGGTACTGGGGGAAAAAAAAACAAGCTCACCAAGAGAATTTATGAACAATCAACCATTAATATTGAATGCTCCAATGACTTTGTTTTGAAAATCTGTTTTAAAAGCACAGCAAAGCAGATCTAAGTAATATTTTCTGTCCATTCTGTGTACTTTGCAACACAATATGTCAATGACAATACATTTTCACACAACACATGCTGTTAAAAATATGAATACAAAGAGAATTCATTTTTGGTTTTGGTTGAAGACCAATATTAACGCCATAAGTCAGTCCTGCTCATCTCACAACTAATTGCAGAACTGGAAAAACAGGATAAACAAATAGAATTAGCCAATTTACACTGTGGACGCCTCATTTTTCAACAGCCGTTACACTATGCTGTCAAATTAATTTGAAAATGTTACTTTGAGGTAAATATTCCACGCACGGGGTCTTCAAAGCCAAACAAGACAAGATTTTTATGTAAACACACACCTGTCTCCACAGTTTAAATCACAACGTGGGCCTGCAATACAGAAAAACAACCCATCAAAGCAACGCATTACACAGTCCATATATTCCCCCTATTTGCCCAGCTGATATTCTGGTGGTGAATATGGTTGTTCCTCCACCCACGGGAATTGACAAATTGACACTTTAAAGGCAAAAAAATGTGTGTCTCCTCAGCAGTCAGCAGAAAGCTGGACTGACCATATTAGATTTTCCTCTCTTGTTCCTTTGGCATCTGTTGATATGAAGGGATCGCATACTGGCAAGGTCAGTAAACACCAGAATGCTGGGTACAATTTACAATTTACATTAAAGGATTTCTTGGCATTGAGGTTCAGATTTTTCAGTCACCTTTTGTTGACTTTCAGTGGAAAAAAACACAACACTGTTAGCAACAATTAAAGCCGAAAGTTGATTGCTCTTCAAGTTATATACGTTCAGCACAATGATATAAATTGGGACACAGGGTAGAATGCTGCCAGACTGAACAGACCATTTTCTAAAGTATTCCTCGAAATGCATTGTCCTTCATCTATCTTACTTTCATGGACCGAAGATATCAGCGTGTGTCTTCAGTCCACTGTGCCAGTCAAAGCCTTTGTCAGCTGATTTTCGATATTAATCTCCATGTCTTTTAATTAAAGAGGAGAGGACTTGATCATGATCAATCAGGGAGCCTACCGTTCGATATTGAGACCGGCTTGAATAGAAAGATTGTTTCAGTCTCCTTTGTCATCATTTTTATTCCTAACGGACTTAACTGATCATTACATCAGAATGTTATGTGCTCGCTCACTCACTTCAAAGAACAGTCACTCGCGTTGTGTTGTGTTGCTAAATACCCTTTACAGAAACACGGACCATAATGGGCAGTAAAAACTCCAACACTGTGCTGTACAAATGAGGCCTGAGCTGTCTCGGTTTATATTGATGGAGGCAATTATTGTAAAGATGAATTGTGAAATTAGCACGTTAATGGGTTATTATCACACAAGAAAGTACATGGGCCCCAAAAGGCGTTCCACCTACCAGTGGCTTGATGAGAACACTCCCATTTGTTGAAGAGGAATGAGCACATGCATAATGCTTGACGGCTGATAAATGGGAAGAATATGAATAATAAATGCAGGGTTAATGAAGGCACACAATGTTTTTACTCTATAAGAGTGGATCAACCAGGTTAGACACAGGAACCAGGTGAATTGCTCCAGGTTATGAACACTCATGAAAGCTGTACTTCAATGTGTGAAATATAGGTGCCATATTGCTATATTTTTGCCTTCAGCTGGAGGGCATGCAATATATTTCATTGAGATTTGAGATGCAATGTGTTTTAGAGCATAAAATAATTTCTAATTGCAAATAACCTGTGCCCCATATCGCCTAATCATGCATTAGCAATTTGTCATATACTGACCTGTACCGTTTAAGTTAGCTTTGCTGTGATTTCATCAGTGACCACTAGGTGACACTCTAACACCACAGTAAAGTAGCCCAGGCTGTCCAGATGTTATTCAGATCGAAAGGTTAGCATGTCCCTCAGCTCTCACTCTCTGCTATCCAAAAGGTCATCATTTGCAAGCGGAAGATAATCTGATGTAACATTATTTTGCAGATACATGTTCATCATCTATAGCAGGATATGAAGCTGATCAGAGTTGGGATGAAAACCTGAAGGTGAGTGCCCCGACTTCAGGATATGGTTCTCCCCCCCAAAAGCATCCCAGAAGTGTGCAGAACAATTTTCAACACGATAATGCTTCAGTTTCAGATTCAGTTTCAGACACAGCTCCCAATTTTTTTCCGAGATCTCTTGAGGCTAAAATTGTCTGTGTGTCATACTGATATCATATTGGAGCCAGTATACTAGCTTATGAATGGATGAATCAGATATCTCAGTAACATCTGAGAGCTGATCTATACTTCTATTAGGCTCCACAGACAGAACAGATAGGATTGGACTGGCAAGCATGTTTGTGCATATTTTACAGTAATGCATCTCCTCCATCTTCATTGACCTACAGAGTCGTTGATAGAGATGCCCCTGTGGCTCACACACACACACACACACACACACACACACACACACACACACGCACACACTATCCCTGTCTCTCACTACCATTTGATGCGCATGTCCTGAATCGATTTGTACAAGCTGAATAGATCTGTACAGGGTTTTGCCACAAGAGCCACTCAAAGACTTCTCATTTTTGCCGAGACAGGGGACTGGTGTTATTGATCCATGTGAGGCTGCCTGAGGGGAATAACAGCCAGCAAAGATGGAATCTACTTGTTCACATCTGGTCCCTTTGCTGCAGAGGCCTTTAGCACTGCACGGGCTATTGGCAGGTCACACAGGAACTATAAGCTCTCAGCCCCAGATGACACTGTTGGATACTTACTGAGTCCTGCACTCTGAAGTGCAGTATCAGAGATTATATGAGGTCCCACTGCTACCAGAAGCAAAAGTTTTAGCCCTGTGTGGTTAAGAGATTAAGTGCCAGGAGGTTAAAAAAAATCGAAGAGACAAGCAAGAGAAACCTGAGGCTGACTGGTGGTTTATTAGTTCAGCCTGCAGGGCATTACTAGTAACTGCTATCAAATCAATGCAGCAAGTAGCACATTCAAATATTACCTAAGTAAAAGTGTAGAGCAGTAAAATGCACTTAAGAATGAAAAGTAAAAATACTCATTTTGAATAACTGTTCCTTTCAGAGGATAAAATTATTGATGGTTTGGCATGGAATCATTTTAATCTTGTAGCTCTAACTGCTCCATAGTATTAACTCCAACAATGCATTGTATTTTATGCTTTGCATGTAAATACTCATTCTATAAAGCAACTATGGCTGTCAGGTGAATGTAGAATTGTAAATATTATGATATTTTCCTCTGAAATGTAGTACAATAGGCTTTAGGATGGACTGGTCACCTGTCCAGGATGTTGCCATGCCTCTCACTATATGCATGCTGGGATAGCTGGAAATTGGAAATACTCAAGTAAAGTAACAATGCCTGACAACTGCACTGAAGTACAGTGCTTCAGTAAATGTATGCAGTTATTTTGTACTTCTGACAATCACTAACAATCATGGGCTGCTTTTGGACAAAGAGAGATCAAAACATAGATTAAAGACTCCTGCTGAGCAGAAAAGAGGGAGAGGGACACTGTCTGCCTATATTAACTGCAGTGTGTCTCACAGAGACAGAGAGAGAGAGAGAACGAGACTAAAAAGAAGCAGAGTCATGCATGAGACAGAAGTTAAAACAGAGCTGAGCCGTCAGCCACGAGAGAGCAGTCAGGTTTGGCAGGGATATCTGTCACTGCAGCTGTAGAGAGAGCCTGACATGGTTGGAGTTAGTGTTGTGTGTGTGTGTGTGTGTGTGTGTGTGTGTGTGTGTGAGTGTGCGTGCGTGTGCGTGTATGTGACACATACAGTGCACAGCACAAACACGTTGCTGAATAGCAGGGGGCATATTATGCAATGAAATATAGAGGGAAATAAAAAAGAAACTTTATTTCTATGCCAGAGCTTTTGTCCCTTCTTGTCCCTGGAATTGTTACCTTTTAACATTCATGCATGAGAGCCAACCTTGTATTCCTCTCCATCACCTACTATATGTGTAACCTCATCCATTAGATAGAAAAGTGTGCTGTTGTCCATAGAAATATGTAAAAAGGAGCAATAGCAAGAATTACATAGAAATGAGACTTGGCGAAATGATTTATCAGATGGTACAGGATGCTGCTCGCAAAGCTCCCATAATTCATTTTACAGCACTTTGTGAAGTATTACTGTTTGGGTGCACTCACCTTCTCCTCCTCAGCGCTTAGGCCATGACAAATGCAAGTGTCATGTGTGACTAGGAGCCAAGGTAGTGAAAAGCCAGTCAGTTAATGCCAGTAGAGGGAGGAAGTCAGCCACACTAGTTGTGATGAATAGATCCCGTATCTCCTTTGAGATAAATAATTTTGTGCAAGTTGCTCCGTGGCTGCACATTTGTTCTCCTTTCACACCGATCAGCATATCGCCTCGGTGAAGTTTCAACCTGTTGGCTTGTCCTTGTCTCAGGTCACACTTACTGACACTCACGGCTTTTTTGTTCTCCTTGGTTATTGAATAGTGCATTACAGATTCATTTCAGGTTGCTCTACTTGTTGCCTTTTCTGCCCTGGACAAATAAACTTTGTTTTTATTCCTAATCATACTTTTATCATTAAGGAGCAGGGAAGTGAGCTTGTTGACCGGAGCAGGAGATCAAAAACTGAGTGAATGAATGACAGTCTCACCTCCCTCAATACTTATGACTCAAGTGCCCTTCATGTATCTAAAGCGTTCTGTCAAAGCCAGCGTATGATTGATGGCATATATTAATCAGTGCATTATCTCCAGTGATTTCTGCTTTCTGTGTGACAGCAGTCATGACAGGCGATGCTTCTATTGTGGCCGCAGCAGGCAGGCCTGTCCTGCTGGACATCCGTCACTCAGGGGCGACTACAAACCTCCTTAACAATTGAAGGCCATCACAGTTCAGCTTGGGTGACAGTTCTCCCCTCAGATCACCTGCTTTTACCAAGAAAACAACAACAACAACCGGAGCAGAAAATCCATCAGCGTGTGTTGTGGTGAAATTCATCATGGCAATCAATAGTAACCAGCGCGGCCATTGGCACTGATGCAGATGAGGCATCAAGGGTGCTTTGCCTCATCTGTGATCTATCTATATTTAGGCAGGAGCTAGGCACGGGATCAATATGCTACAGGCAGCTCATATTTCACCGGTGGCCCAGCAGGGATAGGAGGGCAGTGGGGAGAAGGGGAAGGGGAAGATGGGATGATGACACGGCCTTGGAAGGGCTCTCAGGGGCCAAAGAGCAGCTACTGTGGAGCAGAAACAGATGACAGAGTGATGTGCTTTCAAACAAAAGGTGAGAAAAGGAGAAAGAAGTTTCAGGTGTGACGTAAAAGTTGATGGCGTAGCAGAGGTTTACACGCTACATGGATGGCAGCGCAACTGTTTTACAGCCTGACAGCTTGTCGATTCAGTGAATTTATAATGAATGTTCTTTTTGTGCTGCTCTTTCTCTCTAACCTTCCTCTTCCCCTTTAGTCCCTTTATCTCTCACCTCTCTCCCTCCTTTCCCTGTCACCTTTTCCCACACCTCTTTTTGAACATCACTTCTACCCCCCCTTCTCCCTTCCCTCCTGCTCTCCCTTCCTGTCACCGACTCTTGTAGCCTATCCTCCTGTGAATAAAAACAAAGACTTATATGAAAGGTGCTTAGTCGTATTTCTTCCTACCCCTGCTGTTGCAGTGTCCTAATGATGCAAATGTTAGGCTGCCTAATGAGCAAGAGTAATGTCCGGCTCAAGTTTACGGCGCTGCTCGACCACCCTGTCTCATGAATAATACCACTGTGTGTCAGCGCCAGAGTCAAGATGTGTGTTCCTTTCAGCTCACAAATAATGACCATTACAGATGGTGCTTTCTCAAATTGCCCACAGTAAAGCAAGAAAAAAAAGACGATTGTTATTGGTCTACAACTGTGTCTAAAGGAGCAACTCGGCCTCTACACCTGAGGTAATGAAAATTCATTTCTAAACAAAGAATTCAAATGCAAACAATCTGTCCCACGGATACACGCAGACACACACGCACACACACACACACACACAAAAGTGGGGATGAAAAGTGTCTGAAACTTTTAGTGGAACTCTGAACTCTCGCTCACCTGTGCAAGTCACACAGCCTTTTGACTTGAATTCATTCTAGCTGTCACTCGACACCAATGCCTCCAAAGGAGTGCGAAGCGTGGGCCAACAGACGTCAGCTTTGTGTTATTACAATAAACCTTATTGCTGCTTGCATTTCTCCCCCTCCCCTCATGGCTTAATCCTCCATGCTTCGCCCTTCAGTTTTTCAAAGACAGCCTGCAGGCTAGACTTGCCCTTCGCTGACAGTGAGTAAGTTCCCCTCTCGTCTCCTCCGTTTTATCTCTGAGATCATGCTCTGAGCGGGTCAAGATCAATGGTGCTCCTTGCAAATCTACTCAGACTCTGGGTGCTTTTCATTGACCTTACACGGGGGTAACTGAACGCTCTCATCCAGCCACCTTTCCTGTTCATTTCTATGGATAAATTCATTTATTAAATCTAATAATTTTGTTAATTAGTTACGGCCCATGTTGGTGAAGACCACTTTCAGGACTGCTCAATTTTTTTTTTTTGTTTGTTTGTTTTTTGTTATCTTCCACCTAAAATCTGCACACCAGGCATGTGTGGCTCACCGGGTTTAAGTCATAGTTCAACACACCCACACACACTCACACACATACACACACACTGCTATGATGACAAGTTTCACTTGAAGAAGGCAGATGTAGCCTAGGTGAAGCTGATCAGCAGCTAATAAATTGTTGAAAAGGTGAACTCATAAATAATATCCATGACTGCTATTGAAGCCATCTTGCATAATGTGCATATTCAGTCTTGTTGGGATAATGTATCTTTGTAGTAACAGTTTTTTTTCCTGTATACTCTTATGTATATTATAATTTCAATTTTTAATAGCAGTAATTAACAATTAGTTAAGAATAAGGTTATTACTAAGTTTAAGATGCTCAGTTCTATTATTTGGCAGTGATTATGTCTGTAAGCTCATACTGTGTGTGTGCTCCACTAGTCTGTCCTGCTGATTGGAAGATTATCATCTAACTATTCACATGTCGGCCGGTAGACACAACATAATCTATGAAGCAGGTTATGCAGTGTTAGGTCGTTTTTTTTGTTTGCTTGTTTTTTTTTTGTTTTTTTTTTCTGCTGAGCCCATTATGGTTTTAAAGTTAAAAGGTGACTTATTATTGGACTCAGTGTGGACTTTTTGTTTTGGAACTTGGCAGTTTGTGGAATAAATCTGTTTATTTTTTGTATTTCATTCCTGCCTCTTTCTTTTCAGAACATTAAATAAATGGGTGACTGGCCAGCCAAAAGGGAACCGCAGCTTGCTGCTGAAATCAGGCAACCCAGGGGCTTTTTCGGTGTGTGGAGCTATTCTTTGTGGAAAAGCTCTCTGATGTGGAAGTGACACACTTGTGCCCAACTAATGAAAAATATTATCCAAAGTGATCCAAATCATCATTTTTTTCCAACTTAGGTTGAAGTAACAGTCCATTGAGACAATACGAATATACAGATTTGGAGTACATGACTGACATAGGTCCCTATGGCCAAGGACGGGTTCTGACAGGGAGACAGATGGCTTTACATGATAAAACAGGCAGGACTCTGGACACTGCGAACTTCTCAACAGCACAGCCACAAAAATCAATAGCAGCCTTGGCATAGAATTAATGCACCATATTGACTGAGCTGGGGTACATAAACTCAGGTCCTCCTCAGGGATGGCTGTAATGTAAAACTACCAGCTCTAGGACATGATCACTTATGTACTCATTTCATCACAGATACTTGTTAAATAAATAACAATAAATAAATCCGGTAATAATTTTATTCAATTCATAGGAGGATCTAATACGATTAAAAACATTTGACCTAAGCAACAAATAATTCTGTGTTCTTGCAAAGAAAGAAGTGTTTATATGCTCCACTTATCTCATGAAGAGCAGCATCAGGACAATAGAGGGGCGATACCAGGGTGTAAGTGGAGCTGTTGCTGTCCTCAGGTCTAATACAGATCAGGAGTAGAGACAGCAGCCCAACACAGACCCAGCTGGGGCTCGCGGCCAATGGGATCCCTCTGAGACACGCTTCAACAAGATGGATGTTGGGCAACGGGCTTCAAACTGGGCGCACTCAGCCCAGACATCATTGGGTCCGGGCTGAATAAAGAGGTGGTGGCCCTTCCCCTGCTCTCCCCTAATAGGAGGCGCTGCCTGGCTGACAGAAACCCATAAATAACCTAGTCGGTGTGTCACAGGAAAAGAACACACTCACCTGAGCACACTCACTCACACCATCACAAGGGGGAGGTGAGCCACACGAATACAAGGCCCTACAACTCTATAAAGACACGGAGAGTGTGTGTGTGTGAAGCTCATTTCTTGACATTCTACTTTTACTTATTCGTGTTATTTTTATATCACATCACTCTGTAATCTTGTAATCTTGTCAATATAGACCCTAGCACACAAAATACACAAAATTTCACAAAATTCATAGGTAAGACACATACACACACACACACAACTCAAGTGAGAATGAAAACATAGTATTTTCATAAATGAATGTTGCCATGGTGATATTCCAGATGGTGAAATGTTTGTTATTCTGCACCAAACTGTGCATGAAGCATAATTACTACTACCTCAATACAACTGCAGCCAACTTTAAACTGCACAAATGTGTCCAGCATGGATCTGACCAGTCCACCAGCCAGAACACTGGACACACACTGTCATGTTTCCCATGGTGTCCCATCAAGCCCAGTGACCAACCAGCATCAGTCACAACCAGTGGACCAAATAATGTGTTGCATGTCTAAGCAGCCTGCAACAGCTCACCAGTCACCAGCTGAATCACCAGTCAACACCTGTAAGCCAGTGGAAGTGGACCTGCCACAGGTTAACCAGTCACATGACCCCTGCAATCCACCAAAGGCTGATGAGACAGATGACATGGAAGCTAACTTTTAACCAATCAGTACTCCTTTATTTTCATGACACGAACATGAATATAAACAATCAAATCAAGTGTCTCTGTCATCTCCAAATTTACAAATATATACCTGCATTTTTAAAAGATGTCTAGCTGCACATATCAATACAGCAAAGTTGCTGGTTTTAGCTTTGTTAAGCATCATATTAACAGTTTATGATGATTATCAACACAAGTAATCGCCTCTCCGTGTATATCATATGTCACGTCTAAATCTACTTTCAACCCTGCCAAGACATATGAATTTTACAATGTTTGCAGGAAATCAGTATGACTCTGGACAATATGACTCTGGGCATGGCTAAAATACACCACACCACAGACACAAACACAAATAGCTTAACATATAAATGTGATGCATTTGTGAATTATGGTTTTCTTCTGATTAGAGTGGGTGATAGAAATGGAAATGATGACAGATCTGTTGGCAGCAGTTTCAAATATTGTTGGTGAGTCCAGCTTTCTCTAAACAGAGTATTCATTTGCGGCTGTATTTTAATCTT
The DNA here is from genome assembly GCF_902150065.1 of Myripristis murdjan. Classification (NCBI taxonomy): domain Eukaryota; kingdom Metazoa; phylum Chordata; class Actinopteri; order Holocentriformes; family Holocentridae; genus Myripristis; species Myripristis murdjan. Next base: position 26,225,236 of record NC_043984.1, read on the forward strand.
CTATTTTTTATTTGTTTTTTTTGCCAGTACCTGCGCTTACATATTAGCCTGCTTGTAAACCGACAAAGCTCAGTCGGTTTTATTATAGAAAAAAAAATGAAGGCATAGTTACAAATTGAAGAGAGAGAGAAAGCGAGAGCGAGAGGGGGCGTTCATGTTCACGTGATCAACACGCGTCACGACGTCACGCGGAAGTCATTCTGCCAAGATGGCAGCGTCCTTGATAAGCATGTTTTGATTTCAGAGGAGTGTCAAACATGAAGCACACCGGCAATTCATGATCGACACGGCTGACGAGAAGCTGACAGGATAAGACTTTGAAAGCGGAACATGGAAAGAAGGGAGTTCGTCGCGTCCCTTGTGGTAAAGTGACGTTTTTCTGTAGATAATGTAATCCTCTTAATCTTGTCAACCAACCAGCCAGCCCACCCCTGCTTTTAACTACTTGTGGCCATCACCTTAAATTGTTACATGCATTTAAGGGCACCCTTACAATTAGTTCTATATTTAAAATAACGAATATGTTAATGTTTGCTACATTTTTTCAGTCCCCATGCAAACAGCTGATCCTCAAAGAACAATAAACTAATAAACCATTATGTGAATACAGCATACTCACTTTGAATCTGAGCACACACAAAACCAAGCTTGAACAGTCAGCATGGAAAAATAAATGAATAATGAATAATAAATAAATACTCTGACATCATGAAGTTGGGGGATTGGTCAAAATATCCATTTGCATGCTGGAAGTCAGGACTTTGTTAATGTCACTTTATTCCAGTATGATTGTCACACGGCAATAGATGTACAAAGAGCATGTAATTTGGCACGACTTCCTCCTTGGTGATTTTATTTCAGTCGGGTTAGAGAATGAATGCCGCTGGTGTGTGATCGCAGTGTGTACCTGTACAGTAAACGTCACGTCCTTGTCACGTCCCAGGCGGGAGGCTGTGCGGGGATGTGCGTGGATCTGACCCTCTTCCCGCTGGACACCATTAAGACCAGACTGCAGAGCCAGCAGGGCTTCAACAAGGCGGGGGGCTTCAGGGGCATCTACGCCGGGGTCCCGTCCGCTGCCGTCGGCTCCTTTCCCAATGGTAAAGCGCTGTTTACACCATGTTATTCCCTTACCTAATGATATATAAAAAGTTCAAACGCTATTGTAGCCAACACCTGACATAGACCAGCTGACATTGTCTTCACAATGAATGTCACGGAGCGGCATAGTGCTAGCTAGTGTTAGTTGTCAAGCTAGCAGAAGATATAGATAAGAAAAGAAAAGATAGAAATAGAAAAGATATTTTTTGTTTATTTGCGAAAAACCGAAACTATCCAGGCATGCAGACCCAGACGGTAGCAGCGGCCTTTTCGGCAGTATGATATGTACAATATACTACTATCTATTTAATATATTATACAGATAATGTTAGCTGAAACATGTAGTGGCTTCTTCTTCCAATTCCGCTACGCACCCTGGTGGTGTGGTGGTGAAGTGCAGCCATACTGTCCAGTCTTCACGACAGAATATGATGCATTCAGGTCTTTTGGAAAACAAATTTCTTTTAGCCTATTTATCTAATTAATGTAAATAATACTCATTACATTAAAAAAATGCATTATTAGTGATTAAGTAATGATTTTCGGTGATGTGACCCCCAGAGATGTATGATTTTAATGCTTGCGCGGGAGCTCAAGCCACTGTTTCTGGGAGCTCAGCCTCAACTTGCTCCCACATAATTTGAACCCTGCCAAAACAGTGACACAACACACAAGTAGCACAACCAATCTGCTAATCCACATCCAGAGACATCATAAAGTCACTTTGGGTGTCGGAGCGACACCACCTGCATCCTCAAGCGCAGGAAAAAGTAGCATTAAAATGTTGCACCACACCCTATTTCCCGTGCATGGTCAAACTCTATTACCAAAGCCACCGCACTCTTCATATGAAACAGTATGATCATGATATCCCCCTGCAAAAAAATGCATTATGAAGTATTTAAAGTATTGTATTGTTTGCACTGCATCATATCATCGTGACAAGGCTGAATCGTATTGCACCGAATCACTGGCTACTTAAGATGGATTAAGATGCATCATCTCGTTGAATGTGTATTGAGATGTGTATCGAATCAGTCTCAAGGTCCTGTAAAACTGTCTATGTACATGTGGATGTGGTTACTGGACACAGACAAGTGGACAGGGATGCGCATGAAAGACATGTTTATAGTTTGTGTCTGAATGTTGATGTCCATGCACTTGTAAATGCAGACAGTCTGTGTGGGGTCACAAAATCTAGGAAGCACACAGACAGGCAGGTAGTGACAAAATTTTTTATTACACTCACAGACTCACAGCATCAGAAAGTATAAATCCTAGCTTCAGTGTGTTGAGATGCACACCATTAGTTGTGAGTAAGGACAATTGTTCCCCAAAGCTAGAACCAGAGAACCGAGACTCTTTTTTTGTTTGTTTGTTTGTGTCATTAAGAGACAAAATTTGGAGCTATGTGGTTCTCAAATCCACCCTCAAGTAGGCTTGGGTTGGGTGGAAAGAGTTTAGCTTGAACATCCTAAAGGTTTTTTCTTAGTGTCATTGTAGTGCGGGCAGTTACAATACATTAATCATGAATTAGGGACTGACATTTGATTTTGGAATTTGTGGGTTTATTGCAATATGATTGTTTGGTGCATGGATCAGCTTTGCGGGTTACAACCGTATTAGCTTTATTACACTGAATTGTTTCATGCTATGAGATACAGACTTCAAACTGAGCCACTCACAGTGAAATTACCTCACACACTGACATTCATTTTTCATAGGGTTTGTTTCTTGATGCCATCACTAAGAGAGTCTTGGTTCTTTATTTTCTAGCCATGGAGGGGTAATTTGGTCATGTTTATTTATACAGAGGCACATTTACCTGAATATAATGCAGATTAATAGAGATTTTCAATTAAAGGTAGACTTTATGGGGGTATTTGTTTTAAAAGGACACTACCAAGGTGGAATCTGAATAAATGACTGCTGTTCTGGGTAAATAAGACTGTCTTTTAAAGGTTAAAGGTTAAACAAAGATCTTGTGTCAAGACTGCTGTCTGTACGACAGGATCGCTCAAAAGACTTACCCTTCAGTCTGTTCATTTGTGTCTGGTTTATAATCAATACACCGTGCAGTCAATGTTGATACTTGCATCAGCCAGTATGTTACCCCCCCTAGGCCCGAGCTCTTGGCTTCTCTCACATTTATATGTTAATGAACATATTGGAGATCAAGAGAGAGTGAGCTTGAATGTCACAGTCAAATGTTCTCTGCTGCAGTTTGCTAATGAATTCAACACCTCCTGACGCATGACTCTGTGTTACTAGTTGGAGTTAGGACTGAACTCTTTTTGTCTGGGACACACATCATTGTCTTAATTTCTACATCTATTGCGCACACACACACACACACACACACACACACACACACACACCCCTCTGCTTTTCCCCTGTCAGTGGTAGTGAGGGATATTAATTGCTACATACAGGTTGACTAATGGTCCTTAAACAGCTGTGGTTCTGCTCGGTTTCAGCTGCTGCTTTCTTTGTCACCTATGAGTGTACGAAGTCCCTGCTCGGCGCTGGAGGACCGCTGGCAGCACCACACGTAGCACCTGTCACTCACATGTTGGCTGCCTCCCTGGGAGAAATAGTAAGTCCCATGTCTTCTTCCTGTCCCCACTGTCCTGTGGATTTGTACTCTTTTTTTTTTTTTTTTTTCACTCTGCCAATAGAGCCTCAAGTGAAGACAAGTTTCTCTGTAATCCCTTAATCATTCTTAGACGCTTTATTCTTAGAAAGCCAACAGCCTTTTAGTCGTATGCACTCATTGCTATTTCCCTCTTTGCTCATGTTCTTGTTCTCATTCCCTGCCATTCTAAGTTCCACAGTGAGCACCACCAGCGCGGCTCTTAATACGATTGCCCTGCGAATTTCACAGACAAATATGCCAAGGGGAACGGCAGAGGGGTGTGTGGGGTGGTGGCGGTGGTGGCTTCAGAATGTGGTTTTGGCTTTGGGCCCCGGGGTCCAGCTGGGTGAGTTTAGGAGCCTTTCTCAGCACTGTCCCAGCATTTCCCCCACCAGCTGAGTAAATAAGATCTCATTACTGCCTATTGACTTATCTGCTTTCCCAGCTCAGGCCCCCAGGCTCTGCCAATTTTGTCAGGGGAATTTGGGCCTGAAACTGATGAGGAGCAGCGCAATTTCCTCAGCCTGTCCTCTCCCAATCACTCGCAGTGAACCACAGAATCCAAGCTCCTATGGGGGCTGTGGGTATTCACATTGGCATGAAAAGGGGGGAGAGGGATTGGGGTGATGGTAAGAGGGATGCCCCCTGCTAAACCGCCTTGGCTTGCTGCAAAATACTAGGTTTTCAGTATTCATGGCTTTTGGATGGCTGTAATTTCCCCGAGTTTTGCATGTTTATGAAATGGGATTTTTCCACGTGGGTGGGTGTTCACTGTTTTTGAGTATTCTGCGTCTTGGGTTCTGTGACTGTTGAGAACAAGAGTGCCACATTTCATGTTGGAACAAACTGAATAAGGCCTGTATTTAGTCTTGTAATCCCTCCTCACTCTGTGTCTTGCACTCCAATTGTCCCAATGAGTGTATTAGTTACTGCAAAATGGGGCATATCCATCACAATGTGTGACTTTTTCAACTTTTCATCTGTAGCGTATTCTAGATGAGTGTGAGAGGTGAGGCTGAGGTCGAGGCTACCTTTAACCCCTTTCCCGCTGACAGGGATTTGAGCACATCAAAGGCAGAAATCCTCAGAGTGGAGCTGAGCAGAGCAGGGGCGGTATCCCACTGCATTCTGGCTAGCGGTTGCGTCTTGTTCAAAGCAAGTAATCTTCAGGCTTAGCCATGAAAGGCCTACCCCAGGACTGCCCTGAGTTGGATGCAAGGCCTAAACATCCACACGATGATGCAACAGCTCCCACATATGACTCTGTTTCAACATTTTCCCTGGTAATTGTTTTAAATTAGAACCAATTTCACAAAGACACACACAAAGAGGGACATTTTCTCTATTGTGTCTTGTGGGTCATGGTTCACTTGTTGGCATTTTGATTCAAGAATGATTTTTTTTTTTGTTTTTTCGTAACAATTCAGTTTGAGTTTGTAAACCGCGATGCAAGTTAAACGATTTGGTGCCAACATCATTTATCAAGTCGAATGACCTTTCTCTTCCCAAAATTTCAATATCAGTATCAATTAATAAACATATGCAGTAATGAAATGTTGCAGATCAATTCAGTTGACTTGGCAAACTTTATAATCAGTGCATTGATGCAATGATTGATGTAATAATCTGAATTTTTTTTCCCAAAATGCTTTCTCCATGGGCCTACAGGTTGTGGGGAGAGTGGGGAGATGTATGGGAGTTGGTTCAAACTAAAGCTGTAAGCTATTTGACCAGAACAGGCATCATTACCAGCAAATTCAGAAGCCAATCCTGTGTATCCTCCAGGTTTAAGCCTATAGCCTCTAAAGAAATATATGCCTCACTAGCTGGCTCTGTATCATCTGCTCTGTGACTGAGGAGGCTGACTTCCTGTTTCAGTAGAATTTAAATAGAGAGTAGGTACGGTTCTCTTATTCGCTGGCATTTAGTCTGTGTAGTTCAGGAATTATGATGGTTTCACACTCATGAAATAATACAGTAGAAAGCAAGTACAGGTACACATACACATATACACTATACACACAAACACACACTGGTCTTCTTTTCCTATTTCCTACCTCAGGTCCTTCCTCAGTCCCTACCTGCAACGTGTGAATACAAATCAGATTTCCGTCAACACAAATGAAAACTCCAGATTTTCATTAGCATTGTGTTTCATTTTCTATTCTACAGTCTTTGTTGTAGTCTGGCAGTGTAAGACAGGGTCACTTGTTTCCATTTTCTTTCTCTGTTGCTCGCTCTCCCCCTGTCTCTCTCTTGCTGGGAGCACCTGGCTCCAGGTACGCTTTGACACACAGCAACTTTCAGAAGTGGAGAAACAAGTCACCCTCCTCCCTACATGCACACACAGACTCACGCACACACACACACACTCATACACATACACACACACACACACTGTTATTTTCCCCATGAGTCCATTTTGTTGTGTTTTACCAACTGTGGCCACTCCGCATCCTTCTCAATACAAGTTGTATGAGGCTTATATCTTTTAATCCCCTCCCCAAGACTCCCTGGACAGAGGACACACTCGGCTTGGCACTAACATACAGGACATGGACTTTAGTCAAAGTCTATTATATTCATACCAAAGGGAGATGTAGCTCTTTGCAAGGTATGAGACCAGAAATTCTTGAAAATAAAATAAAAAAGAGCACGTCTGCCCACTTACATCCATGCAATTACAAAATGTTCAGTCCAAAACATGATCATCAGAGCAGATCGGCATAATTTTTGAGCACATACAACAGCAAGCTCCATCACCTTTATAGGAAGTATGCAAAATAGTTGTGACTAGGGTTTGGCAATATGGGCAAAAAACAAATATCATGGTATCTTTGACAGAATCCATCGATATTGATAATGTAATGATAGTGTCGGGATGACTATTGTTGCTTTCATCAGATATTTACACACAACAGATATTTGATAAAGAGTCCTTAGTAATGTGAATATGATGACCAAACAGCTAAAATAATAAATAACAGAACAGTAAACAGAAAAGTTCAGAAAATTGTGTCCCTTTACTGTTATTAAGTGTTTAAAACAACACTTATGATATATCATGGTATTATGATATTCAAAATTCTAGATGATATCTAGTCTCATATCACAATATCACCCAGCCCTGCTTTTTAGAATCACCACAGCTGATGGTAATTGTATAGAGGATTTTCAGCAAATTATTATTTTTTTTTTATCTTAAACATCAATAGTGAGGTTAAATTGAGGGATCACAGGGGCAGAAAGACATAAAACAGAAAAATACAATACGCTGTATGGTGTTGTTAAAATGTCATTTGGAGCCGATGTAATTTGTATAGTAAGACCTCGATGAGGCCATTTTTCTACACCTGGCTTAACCTCTGAGTCAATTGCTGTTTGGCAAAGTGCTCAGGAGGAACTGAGGACAAAGATGGAGACATTCAGAAGTTGCAGAGAGAAGCAACTGGAGATGGACAAGCTGATGAGAGAATGCCTCCGCATGCGTCGTCCTGGTGTTTGTGTGACTGCGGCTGTGGGACGCCCCCATAAAGAATGTATAAGCTGATGGTGTCTGTCAGGCTTGAGCAGGCTGTTATCCAGCCATTAGATCAGATTTATCTTCATTCCCATTCGCCCGACGTCTACCCTGAAAGCTCATTTGTCAAGGCTAGGCGGCGGGTTTCTCTCGCATCTGTAACACCCCCCCTCCCAACACCCCACCCCAACCACCACACGTCTGTAGGAGGATGTACTGGAAAATACAGTGTGACATGACAAGATAGGGGGACAGAGGGAACGAGGGGGAGAAAAGTAGGATTTTTAGGGGAGAAACTGGCAGCCACTTAAATTGGCACAGAGAAATAATCCATGCATCGCCTTCAAGCACTGCCTCGCCCTGTGATTTATTGGCTGTTGTTTCGAAGTGGGAGACACTCGGTGTCCTCTTCTCTTCCATTCTTTTCCTCACCTTTTTTCTTCCCTCCCTGTCTTGCTTTTTCCTTCATCGTCTCTTACGTGACTCTCCCTTGGTGTCTCCAAGGCATTGGACTCCAGGACTGGGCATAGGATCAAAACCCAGCAAGTCTTGGGAAATTGGTTTTGCCACGTTTAGTATGGCTCATAAACATCAAACAGCATCAGCATGTTGTACTGCTGTTCAGAGGCAGTGATGTGGTTTGAAAAAAAATTAATGAATTCTTTTGAACGAGTTAGATGTTCATGTCATTTTTGTTGTTTCTTAGTAGACTTTATTGCTGACATACAAGGTATTTTGATGTTGACATAATTTTTTTTTTTCATAGGGTTTGCCTTTTAATAGGAAGTCTGTATGGCCATAATGGAAGAGTATAACATTTGATGTAAGAGGATCTCAGCATTTGTAAAGGTCCTGTGATGAGTTATTATAATAAAAAAGATCCTTTGAGACAGACTTCAGTGGAATTTAATTTGTTTATTGTTTGTGCTGTTCCAGCCTATTGTTTACACAGACAAAAACAGCTCAGTTGCTCAGTTGTCTTGTCCAGAAAATTGGACATTTTTCCCCGTGCTCCATCCTGCACTTCTTCACATGCGTTGCACAGCTGCTGTTCAAGTGCATTGTTGCAGATTCTCTGTCCTGGTGCTCAGTGCCAATATCTTTAGATGCCAAAAAAATCCAATTAGTTGAGTCTTTATGGGGTTTCAGGAGAAAAGCCCTTAACTGTTGTTCTTGCTTGTATGTTATTCTTACCTGTTGTCTCTCTGTGGTGCCAAATGTTAATCCTGGCCTTGATTGACCGACCACTGTGTCCTGATGGCCATGAGCGGGAAAAGAGCGATGTAGTATAGGAGGACAGGACAGAGGGAGGTAAAGACTCAATCTGTGGATTGATTTGCTGGCCGTGCCGATAATGTGCTGCGAGTCTCTGTTAATTTCCCATTCCGTACCGCGCTTTGCCCATGATTGAGTGTCAGCTTCTTACCTTGTTGTTTGGCGGCCAGTGCTGGAAACTGAAAACACGGTCTGTCATTTGGATTTACAGCGACAGGCCAAGGGAAACTCACAGGCTCCAATCACAGGCAGGCAGCCCCCTAATTAACGCAGCTTGACGACTCCAAATAGCTTGTAAATAAAGATGAATGGCAGCGGGAATTTAAAAGACCGCCAATGAGTTTATAATAGGTTTACAAGCTAGATAGAAGGAGTAAAGCAATGAGAATGAATGGCAAGACGAAAGAGGTGAAGAGACAGACGTCTGTCATCCTGACAGCCACCCACCCACAGCACTCCCCAAAATGTAACAAGTCTGACTTGTACCAAGGGACACCTTAATCTGCCCTCCTGTTTTTGTTTCCTTTTCCCTTTCTCTTGCTTAAAAGTCATAATGGCAAGCTGCCTCTAGAATTTCCATGACAAGCCTTTATAAACCTTATTAATTCACACTTTCTTGGGTCCCACCCCCAGCTTAGTGCTACCTGATTCATCAGCATCATTTTCCCGATTTGTCGAAGGTTTCAAAGATCTCAACTCGCCTTGGATGCTGCTCTCTTTATCCTCTGTCCTCTCACTATCATTCTCCCCACCCCGAGGCGTGCAAATTACTCTCAAATAAACAATGTCCCTAATTTATTTGGTATAATCTCTGGCTCATTCTGCCCTCTCCTCTGCAGTGACAGGAGAGGAGAGCCATCTCCACTCTAGGCCCCCCATCCAATTACATCAGTAATTACTTGTCATAGCCACTTTCTTTCTATTTAGCCTCCTTATTCTGGTCCTTTGGAGAATTGGGTTGGGGAAAACATGATGTACTACATATCATAAATGGTAACCCGGCCAAAGGGAGAGCAAATGAGATATCTGAAATGGATACTGCCAGACTAGTTATCACGAGGAGGGCATGCAGATACCATTTTGGCCTTTTGGTGGTACTGTTGTACCACGGTTAGCTTAGGGAACTGCTAGAGAATGGTCGTACTCACCTGCAATATCAATGAGAATTGCATATTCTCTGACACTCATTTGAGGTCCTTTGTTCTTAGGTACTATAATGCAGTCAATGGCTAAAGAATGAGGCATACAGTATCTGTTTATTGTCTGTTGTCTATTGAAAGAGGCCAAGATTTCACTAAAGCACTCATCCTGTGGCAACGAGTGCTTTCTGCTACAGTGAAGCTCAAAATGTTACTAGCAATTAGACATAATTACAAAAAGCCTGTAGGGTTTTCATAGGAGAGCTTTTTGTGAACTCAACCCACACATGTGCACATGCGTTTGCTCTACAGGCTTCAGTTTGTGATTTAACTTAACTTCCAGCAGTGTTTGACTTCTCCTTCCTTCCTTCCTCCTGTGTGCTTCTGATCTTTGTGGCCATGTTCATTCAGGTTGCATGAGATGCCCTTGGTATTTGGCTGACAGAGGCAACAACAGAGACGATGGGTAGCTTACGAAGGCAAGTCCTCCAACAGCTGTCAGAGTTGCCTACTCCCCCTCACAGAGAATGGTATAAGACCTCTGTACCTTCTGGGGTCCATCTCTGGCACCTTTGGTTGGAAACAAATCCTAGATCATCATGGAAAGAGGGCTTAACAGGAAAGAGGTACATTTCATCTTTATTGCAGTGCCTCCATCTCGCTCTCTCTATCTTTTTCCCTCTCCGTTCGTTGTGATGCTGTGACGAGGTTGGCACTGGCAGACTGGCATCTGTACCACTGAGGGGAATCGCAGCGGGGGGGCAGCTCACCAATTGCTCTGTAAGATTGCTTGCTGTTAGATGGTATTTCCGCTCCAATGCTGGATAAATGGGAAATCAAGTCGCCAGGTGGGCAGCCGTGCCTGCCCGCCTGCCTGCTCGCCTGCCTTTAGGGTGATGGGAGTTTTGGAGCATAAATATTCATGTCCATCTTGAATAGCTGTTGGCAGTCCATATTTTTGTTGACATATGAAGGTTGGATAGGAATTTGTAGCTGGGAGTGGGGTTACAGAGGTTTGCATACCTTAGTCTATCAGCGTGTTTGATGGAAGGGCATATGCTTTGGACACAGATGCACAGTCAACCTGCTGACACTGCGACCTTTTCAGCTGTTGCTCAGGTGCTGTGTGTGATTCGTGATGGTCTCACTATGCTGGTTTGTTAATTGGCCTACAGGTACACAAACTTCAGCGATTGTTAGCCTGTTAGCTTGCTGTAATTGCTTTCCTCAGGCCGTGTCATGTCATGTACGCCTGCCGCTTTCTCTGAACAAACACTGGCTAGCGTTATGTACAACAAAACTCCGCTGTACCTTTTAGCTGCCCTCAGTGTTCAAACATTATTTCCAGGATATTTCTGCACTGAAATACGCCGTGTTTATGAAAATTTGAGGTATGTGCTCAGTTTATGTCATTTTCAAGGCCCTCATGTGCGTGTCTTTGTATGTTGGTGTCTGTAAAACGCAGGTATATATGCGTTTTGTGCTTTTGTACGTATGTTTTTATATGTATGGGGGGGTGAAATCACTAACTAGATGAGTTGTTTGTTATATGAGGTGGGGTGAAGAGTCTTGTAGCACAGACTGTTTTACAAGGCATGTTAAAGGCGGTTTTCTCTCCATCCTGCAGGTGGCGTGCCTGATCCGGGTGCCCACAGAGGTGGTGAAGCAGAGAACCCAGGCTTCCCCCTCCAGCACCACCTACCAGATGCTGCTGGCAACTCTCAGAGAAGAGGTAAACTACAGTCAAAAGTCATTTTTTGTAGTTCCATTTAATGCTGTCACAGGATGATTAAAACAAAAAAACGTTTTCATAATACTTTAATGTGTTGTGTCCTGGGGTTAAATATTCAGAATGCTAACATACACCTACTCATGATCCACGTATGCTACAGTACACACACAATCTACAATTATTCTCTTTTCTTTGAGCAGGGTGTCAGAGGCTTGTACAGAGGATACAGGAGTACAGTTCTCAGAGAGGTAGGATTCATTCGGACATTTTTTCCCCTTTTTCTCACTCTTTTTCTCACTCCGTTTATTTCTCTCTGTCGAGAACGATCCCAAACAAATCAACACAGTGTGTGTAACACCTGCTAAAAACCTTTCACACCCTTGGCACGCCTGTCTTCATATCTTGGCTTCTGATAAAGTTTGAAGAGTTTAGAAGCACATGCATGCTGTAGAAATCAATTTCATGAGCTGAGATTGAGGACAATTACTTGACTCCTTGAAGGCTATGCATTCTTTTGATTGGCTAGAGGAATACTGAGGCTTTCCACTACTTTGATTGAAGGTATTTTAATTTCTCTGGGGCTTTGTTCAGGTTGGAAATATTGATGTTAATTTTTTTCCCCCTCACTTTCATCTCATTCAATTACTTGTGCCAGCTCAAGACCAGCTCCCTCCTATTGGAGCTGCATCTGATTAATTAATGCAATTAGTGGCGTCATAAATGTAGAACAAAACAAGGCTAAATGAGCATTGGGCTGCTTCCTCTTTAGAATTGGGCAGTATGGCAAAAAAGTCATATCACAATATATTTTTTTACGATTCTGGCGGTTTCATGGCATATCACAGTATTTTATTTTATTTATTTTGGGGCCTGGGCTTTTATGTACGGTTGTTTGTTTTAGTGGCATATTCTACTGTCAGGAGTACATAATAAACAACCAAGCAAAAAAAAATCTCATTATGTATGTTCTGAAGGCTTTGATTACTATGGGGTTTGCTTGGCCACACAAAATGATACAAGATATGAAGGAATCAGAATGATTCATGCAACACAATGTTCAGTACTTTTGTTGGTTTGGCAAATATTATAGCCAGCTCATTCAAATGTTAATAAAAACACCATCCATTTTTTAAACATTAACATCCAAAATTTTAAACATTAACTATACCTTTAGGCTGTTAATAATATAATTTTTTCACAAATCCAATTTGTTTAATATACAGAAATATTCATATTTACCTATGGCAAGGTGAAGGAGTCTCAATCACTCAGCCGGGCTGCCTTCATGATGTTGGTACCACTGCCAGTAGCTGGGACCACCTGCCTCTCCTCTCCCAGTCCCCAGGAGTCGAGCACCTCTCTCAAGCCTTGTGCAGTTACTGCTCCGGTGTGGTTGTCCGGGAAATAAGACATCTGCAAGCAGTGGTTGCACAACGCCCATTCATCACTAATGAAATGTACTGTTATGCTGAAGTATGGCTTCATTGTGTGGCTAGACCACAAGTCTGCTGTTGTAGAAAGTGGGTGACTGCACTAACTCTGCTTCCAGCTTGCTTCAGTGTTATTGGTAAAATGCTGGGGTAGCAGTATTTTTAATAGAAGTACTTTTGCCCCAGTAAGACATAGCTGGAATCTAGTGTTTTAATCATTCATTTGAACCCGTCTTTCTCGACCACGTCCTTGAATAGGTGGATTGTTATGGCATTCATAATGTCGCTCCATCATTTGCTTTGCCTGTTACACACAGTGCCTCGAGAAAACGCCTCTTCAAGTGATGTCTGACCCTCTGGTTTCAATGTTTGACTGGCACAACTCCAACAAGTGCAATCTCTTACACTCTTGGTGCTTGGAGTAAGTGCTGTGTGTTATGCTTACCACCGCCGGCAACAACAGTGACTCAGCAAACTTTACAATGTATAGTCTTTTGGCGTATATTGTACTTTTTAAAACCAAAGTAAAGCTTCTAAACAGCAGACACGGTTACTCTGTACGGCACAGGTTCTTCTGTCTTCTGTTCTTCTCTTCATCTCTCTTTTCCTCTCTTAAATGTACCGTGGCGACGGAGCCTCTCCCAGGTATCCACAGACTGTAACGGTAGCTGGCTAGTGTCATGATACTGCAAATATACAATTATTCATGTTAAAAATTGTTTGTGTGCCTCAAATTGCTGTGTGCCATTGTGTTTGTCCCTGTCAAAAAGAGTTAGTTGTGGGTTATTTACTGTTGTGTTTAAGTTATAACAGTTAGTTAGAAGAATACGTCGTTAATAGGATTTCCTTTCAGTACCCTCTCAATCATTTGCCCAGACCATAGTGTTCTCTGCGATGTGCAATACTCTGTCTTTGGTTGCCTCTTGAAGATTTGTTCAGTTATGCACAGGTATATGAAAAATTCATAACATATGGAAAATTAAAACTGGTATACCAGATGAACCAGTATACCGCCCAGCACTCCTCTTTTTTTTCTTTTCCTTTGCTACACCACAAGTGAACAGTATTTACAGTGTATAGAGGTGTATAACTACAGGACAATGGAAAGGCAGAACGAGACAAACTGAGATAGAATGCGGCAAAACAAAAACAACACAGTAAAGGAAAAACACAGTTAAGCAAAAAAAATATATATTTTTTTTTCAGACAGGAATATAGTTGCCACAGTAAACCGCATTTTATAGTTGTATGTGTAGACGTGAATGTTCTGTGTGTGGGCGCTCACCTCTATGTAATGAAATGGCTGCTCCAGTTCTTTGATACATGATCATCTGTTTAATTGCACCTGCACTGCATGATAATACAGAATCAATCTGGTCAAACCTTATAGATCTCTCAGTTTTAGCTTTCCCTGCTCTCTCGAGTGTCAGTAGAACTTGGGAAGAAAATGAAAATGGGAGAAAGAGAGGGAAAGAGGTGTATGAAGGTGACACTTGTCTTTCCATCCTTTTTGGGGAGGTGGGTGAGGGTGTAATCTAGTCCCCACTGCTGTGCTAGCCTGTACTTATTTTCTGCCTCACTAAACTGATGTTATTCACGCAAATTCCATCTGGACAGCTGGGGAAAAAAGGACAACAAGACACTGTGATTTCTCCGAGGGGCTCTGAATAAATGAATACATTTCGAGGCTGGTGCGCGGCCCGTGTGCATACTAACACTGGCAGATGAAACACAGCGGCGGCGTCAGGGTTTTACGGCACAGGAACAGCAAAGGAGCGGCCAGGAACCTCTGTGGCGATTGGCTTTGACGTGTGTCAGGAAGGTAATTCATTTCCTCCCGGCCTCTGCCTCGGTCCGCCTATCTCTCCTCTTTTGGCCAAGCGACCCTGTCAAAATAAGTTTGTTTATGTGGTGTGGCGCAGCTCGGCGGCCCCCCCCACACCTTTCTGGCCCACTAATTGGGGTCCTCTCTGTGCTGTATATTCATTAGGCAGCCTTCAGAAGGCATTTCTGATGTGTCTAATATCACACTAGTGCAGCATGGGAGTGTAGACCATGGTGGGCAGACTGGACTGGACTTGTAAAGTAGAGTGGAGGCGTTACTTACATGAACACAGTCTTTTTCACATTGTAGCACCAACCCACATCCAGATCAGTGTCGCTGCCTGCACAGGTTTCAAATATCTTTAGTGGATTTTACACCGCGCAGCTGAAAAAAGGTCTTAGGTTTGCCTAAAAATACTGTACTCTGTCAGCTAAGAGGCGTTAAACACTTTTAGCCTTTGTACCACATTAATCTTTACTGTGGTCTCCCCATCCCTTAACAGAAACTGCCAAGTTGTGTGCTGAGTAGGCAAATCTTGGGTTCCGGCTGGATAGAGCATGAAATCAATGAGATTCAGATTGTGGTGAATAAAGCTGCTTGGTCAAAAATTGCTTAATTCACCTGAACAAAAAGAGGACACAGAATTAACATCAAAAAGACTTTGTTTAGGACTTTCACAAAGAGAACTTTTGCTTGCAAGAACTGTATCTGAGTTGTTCTGTTCAGTGTCTAGGCATTCATGTAAGCCCTGGATCAACATTCAGTTAGTCAAGTATTCCTTGTATGGAAATCATCAAATACACTAAAACATAGGGCGTCCCAGTGGCTCACCTGATCGAGCGTGTGTGTGTCGTGTCAAGGTTAAGTCCTAACGCAGCGGCCCGGGCTCAATTCCAAACTGAGCTGTTCGCTGCATGTCATCCCGTCTCTCTCCCTCGCCTATCCTGTCTGTCTCTACTGACACTCTTGAAAAAGCAGAATTGCTGAGAACATAATCTTAAAAAAAAAAAAAAAACTTAAACACTAAAACATATTTTTGAGATGTTAACTGATATCTCTGTGTTATTTGAGATAGAGGACAACAATACTAGGCATTACCTTCACATATACTTACATTGCATTTTGAATAAGTGGGGAAGGCAGAGAGGAACTGAAACTTATGGTCACTCTTCATGTGGAGCTCCATTTACTGTGCACCATCTGATTGTATTTGTCATTTTGGCAGGATCCCTAATTTCAGCCCCCGCTCGCTCTTTTTGATAGCATCACCTTTTGCCACTAGATGGCATGCTAAGATTAGCGCTACCCAACTCCAATCCGTATGCCTGATTTTTTTTTTTTCTCTCTCTCTTTCTCATTGCACTCCTATCCCTACTCTCCCTCCGCTTTTTCCTCCTGTCCCCTCTGCTCCCCCACCTCACCAAGCCAGCTCCATGACATTTATGAGCAGCAATCACCCCAGTGAAAATTATAGTTTTTTTTTTGTTTTTTTTTTTTGATGGAGTGCCCCATATTTTTGGCTCCAGAATGGTTTGATGTGATCTAGGATTTGATCTCCACTTCACCAATTTGCAATTTGAGTAATGAGTCTCAGTCAGGTTATTAGATGGCAATTTAGTATTGGGTGGTACAGGGACTGGGCTGTGATAGGTGTAAGTGAAGCTGACAGTCTCTGACACGGTGGACTGAGGAGCCAGGAACATCCTTTGATTAGTATATAGCATTTGATTTGCATTTGATTAGCACATAGCATACGGCCACACTACTTCACTTTTGATATGCCTCTCATTATTATATATTACTGTGCTTTGTGTACACAGTATGAGCAGGCTAAGTGTGAAAGAACAGTATTGGGAGGATAAATATGTCCATGGTCTTCCTTTCACCATTACTTAATTAATTTAATTTAATTTAATTTTACTTTTTTATTTTTAGCTACCCTCTGAAACAGCCTCGTAGCATTTCCATCTCACACCCCAACAGATGGGACCTGGCAACCCAAGGTACAGGATCTCGCAACCTCAGACAGGGCTTATGAAACACCTCTCCGTCCAGGCTGCTTCCCACCACACTGCACCTCTTACTTCCTGTCTGTCCCTCTCTCCTTCAATCCTTATTTGATCCCTTCTCTGCTCTCTCCATCAGGGGGTTTGGCTGGAAGGAAAGACTCGCTGCCTTGGGCTTTACCTGGCACTAACACACCAAATCACATCTCTCCAAGTCTGACATGTTGGCACTGGTTAGCTGTTTGGTTTACAATTTATTTTAAGTATATTTACTGATCAGTTTTAAAGTGCGACTTGGTCTGGCTCCCAGCTGTTTGCCAATGCACAGCCTCAGATCCTCAAGCAGGACTTTTCTGGTCACTCCGGTTGTTTCAGATGAAGCGACAGAGTTTTAGGCGCTGGAATCACCTGCCAGAGATGCATATAGACTAGAATCAGTATCATCACAAATCACAGATTAAAGTTGAAATCCACTTTTCACACATGGTTGCTGCTAGCACTTTGGAATTCACCCGGGTTTCTCTAGCTAATCTGTCTGTATCTGTGTATGTCTTAGATTTCCACCGCACATACAACAGTGTGTGTGCTTGACTGGTTGGTTTATAGTAAAAAGGCCAGAACAGAATCCAGCGAACTGATTGATAGTTTGGACATTTCTGAATAGCAGAGGATGGAGAGATTCTCCTAGCGATTGCAGATGTGCACATTTCAGTCTTACCATATTCCACTAAATACACTGATATCATATGTGATATATTAATGAGAAAAAAAAAACAAACAAACAAAAAAAAAAACAGTATGGATTTCAGCTTAAAACCTGTTTTTACTAGTTTGATGTTTGCTTTTATTTTGATGTTAAAGTGCTTTCTAAACTCCATTATTTTACAACTGTGTAACACAAATGTATATATTATTGTTAGGTATATTTTTTACTATTAGAAGTATTATTATTATTAGTAGTAGTAGTAGTAGTAGTAGTATCATCGTTGTTGTTGTTATTATTGTTGTTATTATTATTGTTATTATTATTATTATTATTATCGATATTGTTATTGTTATTGTTGTTTTTATGGTCACAACCCTTAACTCAGAGATAGTGACTTGTGAACAATGACTGAAACCCCTTAATCTCTCTCTCTCTCTCTTTCTCTCTCTCTCTCTCTCGCTCTCTCTCTCTCTCTCTCTCTCTTTCTCTCTCTCTCTCTCTCGCTCTCTCTCTCTCTCTCTCTCTCTCTCTCTCTCTCTCTCTCTCTCTCTCTGTCTGACAGGTCTTTGGCCCCCCAGGGCCCTAGTCTAACCTCCACCCCAATTTGTTTGAATTCCCTTGTTGTTTACCTTCCTGCTCAGCCTTAGTCACACTGGATTCTGCTTCTGCAAGGTGGAACAGTGTGTGCGCTTGTTGGTGTGTGTGACAGTAACCATGCGTTTCATGATCATCATTTCCTGTGCGCAAAGGTCTGACTGGTTTACTTATAAGTGCAATGATTTTACACATGTGTTCATTGTTGTGTATACACCGAGTTGCATTTGTCGGAGTCCATTGACAGCTGTAGTGAGGCTGGTGGGGGGTTCTGTTTCATCGTCTGTGGTATTAAGGTCAAAAACCTCTCAACAGACGTACAGCAGAGCAGAGCTGACCCTTCTATGGCCCTTTTTGGAAAGGAGCCACTTTTCGCTGTCTGTGACGCAGGTTCAGATGGGAGAGGTGAGGGGGAATCACTCTCATATCCTGTCCCGGTGTGCACTGATCCACATAGGCTCATGTTTATACACCCTCATATGACTTAGACAGAGCAGAGGAGAGACAGGGCAGGAGGGATGAACAGTGTTTATTTTCCTCTGCATATGTAAGGGCAGGATTTGTGGGGCACGTGTGAAGAAACAGAGGCTTCCTCCTGCTTTGTGTTTAGAGTTGGACCTTGGCGGAGGAGCTACCATTAGTTTCTCAGAGCCAGGTGGTTGACCAGAACTTTTCTAAATGGCTTCAACACCTTCACAAAATTGGATTAAATGAAATGGAAAAATCGCCTTGGAAAAAAAAAGCAAAATTATACCAAGGAAAATATTTAGCTGTGGTTAAAAAATTAAATAGAATATGTAACAGTGGAATGGCTGTTTTCACTTAAACTCTGCTCTTTATTATATTGGCCTGTTTATAGTTGCCACTTTCAATTTGTAGCTTTGTGCAATTATACAGGAGTAGAAAAAAATATCTTTATCAGGCTCTCCGCAAGCCAGCAGAATAACTGTTCATTATTGTGAAATTGAAGTCAGCATTATCCATTTCAGGCATGTAAGTGAATGTTGTGACAATGTGTGCTACTGACGCTAGCTTATCTGCTTTCACTGTGATCAATGAGTGGCCTAAGAGACCCGAAGAAACCTGTCAGCCTTTGTAGATTTGACCCTTGACATGACATGACCTGATACCATGTGGCCCTCCACATCGTATCAGGTAGATTGTGTGTGTGTGTATGTGTGTTTATTTATATACATATATATATATATATATATATATATATGTATATATGTATATGTATATGTATACATATATATACATATATATATATATATATATATATATATATATATATATATATATATATATATGAGACATGGAGAAACTAGTATGGACAAAATCCAATATCACAGTATGACCTTTACAACAATATTGTGACAATATTGTATGGCTGACTATTGGTGCTTTCACAGCATATTTACACACAGGAGATTTTTGGTAGATGATGATTGGTAATGTGAATATATTGACCAGGCAAGTAGGAACAAATAATAATGAAGCCTTTAAAACCAGGAAAACACCACTTATCACAATATTACAATATTCAAAATTCAATACCACAATGTTGACATAATGTTGATACATTGCCCAACCCTACAAGAAACAAACAAAGAAAAAAGCGAGAGAGAAATGGGACTTATAGTGAACTATCTGGCTGTTGACAGGACTCTTTGGTGTAAGAAAATATTTGGAACTGGCATTGACCTGGCAGAGCACACACACATATATACACACACACACACACACACACACACACACATACATATACAGACCTTAAATATTGCTGTCTGTTTTTTTCTAGGAGAGGACCCTCTGCACCATCAACACATTGTTTCTTTTAGGATTTCTGTCCTATTTATCTTAGCTATCTTTGTTTGGGTTAGTTTCAGCTGATTTACAGCAGGCTCACATTTAGTCTTTAGTTAAAAACTTTTATTGAGCAAATAGGGTTCAGTAGCCAACACCACAGTACTCCATGGGGTCATATTCATTTCTCTGTTGCATTTTTTTGTAAGTCAGTCAAATCCAAATTATGCAGCCTGGAACTTTTGTAGCTGTTTTTCCCCTTTTCATTTTTTTTTTCTTTTTAACATTTTAATCTAAAAGAGGTCAGGAGCAGACAGCACCGGGCCGGCTATAGGGAAAACTTAGCTTGATGGATCCATTCTCTTTTTGATTTGTAACAAAAGCTAACAGTATCCATTTTGTTTGATGAAACTCGCTATCTGTCTACCCGCTTGAGTTATGGGCCATCATTTGTTAATGCTGACCCCATTTTGGATGTTAACAAGCCAAGCAGACCTTTGTCAGAAGAGCGATGGTCTTCTTTTGCCATAAAAAGGGCTTCCTCTCCATCACTGGTCTGGATGGTCTCTCACACTTTACTACACATGTCACTCCAGGGATTAATGGCTTACTACCACCAGCACTCTGGGAGATGGAGGGATGGACTTATGTGCACAAACACTGGATGCACCTGTCATTCGCATTATGGGTGTGAGTGTGCGTATCTGGGTATCTTCATTTTTTCCTGTTTTCCTGCATCCACCCTGGCCTTGGTGTAGTGCATTTCACTCCCCTCATACAAACACACACACACATATGCACACACACTCCCTGTGGGATGGTCGTTGGTGGGTGGCTTCTGCTGTAGATCCGAGAGTGAAACCTCTGTGACCTCTCTTAGATCAACAAATGCTCTTATTGATGACTTACACAGTTGGATGGGCTTGATGAGTTTGCTGCCATGCAGGCAGACCCCCACGTGGGCCTTCCACTCAGTGCTTCTCCAGGACTTGGCTGGAGGACAGTGGAGCGCTTGTTGTGCTTCCCGGTGAGGATGATGCATTTGAAGGCCGTGCCACTGAGACTCATGGATCACACACTCATGTTGAGCCGTTGCGTCCCCACTGAGTACTTCAATGCGCTCTAAAATCCATCATCGGGGATGTGATTCGTAATGCAGGGATTCTCTTTGCGTATGTGTGTGTCTGTGTGTGTGTGAGTGTGTGTGTGTGCAAAGACTTATTACCAATATTTACTGCCAGACATTTTTCCAGGAAACAGACATAGTTGTTTTTGACAGTTTTAGTGTTTTTTTTTTTGTTGTCTTTTACCTACGTTTTGTCTGTGTGCATGTGTGCGCCTGCTTTCATGTGCACAACACTACACGCTGTGGACGTGACCAACATGGAGGCGATGTTAATGAGTGGTTCTCTCCGGGTCTCGTGGCAATGTTTGCTTCCCACAATTTTCTGCATGTTTGCCTCAATCCGAGCAGAACACCCTTGGCGCACCACATGTGTTTCTAATAACACACAACCCCGTCGGTCTGGCAGGGGACTGAAGGTGGGGGGTGGCAGAGTATTTAAGGGAGGGGCATTTCGTCTAGCAAGGAGACATGAGGCATGAAGGTGGGTTGGATGTGATAGGTAAGGAAATGCGCAAAGATACCAAGTGGGTTGCTGCAGGTTGGAATCGAGCGCCAGACATACATAATGGATTAGAAATGGTGCGTCATACTGCAGACGGCCGTACTTGGATGCAGATTTTGCTACAGCTGGATACCGGTGCCACTTGCCTCAAATGTCCAGTTACTATAATACTTGTCACATTCAGTAAACCCATTATAAATTTGCTGTATTCTATTCATGAGAGAAAAGGGAAGAGAGAGAGAGAAATATATAAATCAGTATTGCGCCATAGCCAGACATCGGGAAGCACCCTGCAATTAGAGGTTAACCTCACGCCTTTTTTCTGCACCACTGCTCTTTCATGAGAGGAAACACCGAAACACCCCCCCTCGGTGATCCAGCTCTCATCTCATTTACTGACGCACTGCCACATTGTGGATTTTCAATATGTTTAGATGCAACAATGCAAAAATGACGTTTTTTTTTCTGTCTTTTGGGAGACAGTGTCCCTGGCAAATTCCTTTGGCTTTTCCAATTGAAAGAATTCTTGGCTCAGGCCCCAAATCGCATTTTTCAAGCGCATTATTCTTGGCAGGATCGTCTTGTAGTTTTTGCGAGGTTTTTTCCGTTTGCGTAAGTGCCCCCTTTCCACACAGTCATATGAGACTCTCCAGAAGCAGCACCTGCTTCAGCCCGCCTTCACCCCCACTGTTCTTCCAGCCACTGCCATTGTCTTGCTCGTGGTGCTTACCCACCAAAAAAACATCTGGAGCAAACCACAATGATGTCAAGGGTCACAGTGTGATGTCACTGCTTTATGTCCAATAGAAAAAGAGCTATATTGTGTCACTCCCACCGCAAGCGTTCACCTCACTGAATCCCGACAAAGAGGTTACGAGTTCAAACCAGTTTATGATTCATCACTCATGTACATTATTGGCTGTCAGAGGTGAAGCTTGTGTTTATTTAAGCAGTCGGGTCACACAGTTCAATATTATTATTTTTGCTCTCTCCCTTACTCATTTAAAGTAACAATCCTTAACGTTTTCATATAAATAAATATCCACTGTGCTGTTTTCTACTGATGATAGATATAGCACAACAGCGATTCAACATATACATAATTCATGAAAGCCTTTGCATTTGCTTTCGTAAACTGAGAAAAGATTGATTGCATCTGGTGTCAGACGGGTCTTTCTGGGGGAAAATCCTCATTTATACTGGAAGTCATGTATTTTGTACGTTCAGCAGTAGCAACAGTGGTTTGTGTGGAATAAACTGAAGACCAAGTGTTTAGTTAGCACGAGCACTACAAGCCACAGTGAGTGAACAGCATCACCTACAGAGGCTTAGTCTGGATTGCAGCACTGGAAACACTGTTTTACTCGTAGGTGCTCTCTGGGATGTGCAGCACAAAAAAATGCCACAGCATTGAGGGTTTAGCATCAAAGTTGTTGCCAACATCAGAAAAGCGATGCACCCAATGACACTAATGTAATGTCACTAATGTAACCACTCAAAAGCGGTGCGAGGGGTGTGTCAGTGTTTAATGGATCAACTGCTTTGTGATGAGCAACTTGGATTACACAGCAAGTCAGTGCAAACATGCAGAGTTAGCATTGTCCTTTTCAGACACTGCTCAGGATAATGTTGTGCAGCCTTCTGTTGAGGCCTGTATGGATTGATCAGGTCCATACATGGCTGTGCTGACTGACTCATGTGTGTGTGTGGGTTCAAGCTGGCTGCGTCACTGCCAATATACACTTCTCTCACTATGACGATCCTGTTATTTCCAGCTGTGCTGCTGCTCTGCTTATCTGATTCCCAGCTGATAAGATGTGTGTCTACGTGTATATATATGTGTGTGTGTGTGTGAGTGTGTGTTAGGGAGAGAGAGGGAGAGAAACATTTCAGTTGGCCTGCAGGCAGTGATTGGTAAGCTGGAATCACTCTGGTCTGTGTTTTATTGCTCTGGGCACTGCTCCCAGAGAACACTGTGTGCGTGCGTAAGTGTGTCCACGTCTGGCATGTGTGTTTTTTAATACGTGCATGTGCGTGTGGGATGTGCCAGGCTGGAGATACCGAACCCAAATCAGCCTTATTCTGGACCTCCCGGACCTCTTGACTTCACGTTGCTTCTATTTACATCGAGGCCCAGTCTCGCTAATGACACGCCACATTCCTGTTAGTAATCAGTGGTTGGATGGAAACGGAGCAAAGTCTGAACCATTCTCCACCACCTCTGGGAGCTCGGCGAAGTCGGCCATATTCTGGACCTTGCCAGAAGGCATAAATGTCTCGCTACGGTCACACCCATCCTCTTCCCATGCCCAGGCCCTCAACACCAGTCTCTGCTTCCAGTCTGCTCCCCCTGTCTGCCTCCCAGCCCCGGCCAGATCTTCAGGCAGCCATAGATCTCCTCCTGTCAACAACTAATTGGTTGACCCGCAGGGCATCCTGTGTCACACCATACCACCATTCATTGGCTAATGTGCACTATGCCATCGATGCCATTCGTCACCGGCTGTGACAGACCCAAATTGTCATGTTTTTAACCTTGCGAAAGAATAAAACCCTTTTTTTTTATGATTTGTGCAAGAATAAGACTTCATCTTGATCTCATGAACATACCAGAAAGTTTACAGAATATAAACTATGCATGCATCAGTGTGCATATTTGGTCTGTTCCTACATTTATATGTTTGCACTTGCCTCCAGTCTATGTTTTCATTTTATTTATTTATTTATTTAGTTATGTCAGAGACTTACATTTTGCTACTCCCATTTTTCTTTTACTTTCCCCACCGCCTTGTTTCATTAGCTGCAGGCTACACTTCAACTCACTTCATTAACAGTTGGGGAGCAACAGTCTTAAACACAGGTGTGTGTGTGTGTGTGTGTGCGTGTGTGTTGATAAGAGAGATTGTGTTTTCTCTTTGTTCCTTTGCCTGCTTGTTGTATCGAGTGTCCATCTTGAAGCAACTGGCTGCGTGCTGGTGTGTGTTGTGGATGGTGGGATAGAAAAAAAAATCACCGGCAGAACGTAAATATTATCCAGAGTTTCTGGGAAGCATTTCTCTCATGTCAATGGAATTGCGCTCTTGAATGTTTGCCAGTGTGCTGATCCCCTCCCCTCCCTCTCCATCCCTCCCCTCTTTCGCTCCCCCTCTCCTCTACACCTTAGAACAAGTCTTAATTTGTCGGGAATATTACTGCCCTGTGCTGACATTCGCCGGGCTACGGGGGCTTATGGGAACCGGGGCCAGCTGCGATTTGATTGGCCGGCGCGGGGATGTGCCGGCGCTCGAACCTCTCCCTAGTTTGGCTTGTTTAAACATACACACACACACACACACACACACACACACTCCGCGCCGCCCTCGGCATTCAAAAGCTGTCAGGTGGAATTCTTCAGCAAGTGCATTCACACTCGTTGTGGTTTGTACAGCGCCGGGGAGCTGGAAAGGCTGGAATGAGTGATTGCTAGTCGCTCAAGGCTGAGCACTCTTCGTAGACACACAGCATAGGCCTTAAAGGGACACATGCCCACGCTGCAGGATGCACACTAGACTGCACAGTGTGGAGCTGTGACAGATTTAGGTTTTGAGGAACTGCGCTGAGCACTAGGGGAGATGTGCTTTGTATGTGTTATAGTTTTAGGTTTGGAAAGGATGATTTGTGAGAAGTTTGCCTGAGGGGAGTGTATGGAGGAATGTGTGTGAGTGTGTGTGCTTGGACTAAGACGGCGTACGGGGGTCTGTTTTCTGTAAGAGGGAGAGCAGGCCTTGGCTTCCACCAACCAGCACTACACAACCACCAAGAGAGAAGTAATCTAAGCCAACCTGCTCCCCTCCTCCTCTCTCTCTCTCTCTCTCTCTCTCCCTTTCTCATTCTCTCTCCCTCTCTCTCTTTCTCTCTCTCTCTCTCTCTCTCTTTCTCTTTCTCTTCCTCCCTCCAGCCTCTCTTATGAAGTGTGAGGCTAAACACAGGCCCAGAGTGCCGGATCAGGCTCCCACTATCGATTGACTTTATTTATGTGTTTGTTTATTTATTTAAAAGGCCCTGAACCCCTATGTCCCTGAGGTGTACTTATGTGCCACACACACACACATACATATCCACACACAACCCTACTGTATACATACAAATACCCCTTGGATCAGTGTGCTCATATGTTTAGCCAGGCTGTGAAACACTTTGCAGCGAGCTTTTTTTTTTTTTTTTTTTTTTTTTTTTTTAATCATTGAAGCAGTGAGCTGTCAGTGCCGTGACACATATCGTCATTAGCGTAACAAGGTGTGACATTAGCTCATATATGGACACAGGATGCCGGCTCAGTGTTAAGTACAATAACACAGTTGTTGAATTAAAAGAAAATAATCAACATCCCTTATATGGTCAAGGCCAAGGAACCATTTCGAAAAGCTCATTAGGCCAGTGCAGCCTAATTTGGCCAGTTCTATTTTGAAGTCGTATCCTCGTGTTACCATTGTTTGGTGGTAATCAGAGACAGTCTGACTGATGTTATTTTCGAGAAATCACTGATGAACCCCGCTCACAGTTGTGTCACTGCTCAGGGCATTGCAACACGCCTCCTTATCGCAGATCTTCCACGCTTCATTAGAACGGCATCAACCGGTAACACACCCGTCAGTGTGTGCGGAACAACGTCTGCGCATTGTTGGCAGATGTTTTGTACATATTTGTTCCTATTTGTACGTTTGATTGTCCAACTTACCTATCCAGATCGCACATCAGCTGACAGAGAAACAGGTCTGACTTCTTCCCGCCCAGTGACTTTTTATGCCTGAGGTTGATCAGTTGGCACGTCGTCATCCAGAGGCATCCGACACCATCTGCCTCGCTGAGGTGATTTATGGCTTTATCAGCCTAAAACAAATTAAAATCTGATTCTTATCTGTGTTTGTTTTGAGCGTGTCACTATATTCAGTTCCTTGTCATGCTTAAGTGACACACAGCAGATGGAATGTAGATGTGGGTGTGTTTGAATATGTGTGTGTGTGTGTGTGTGTACTTGTATGGCTTTGGCGAGTGAATCCAGCTTGCAGCCCCACTGCATTAGCAGGTAATAAATGTGGACTTAGACTTAGGGCTTTGCTCCGCCTAGCCAGTGAGTCCACTTCTCATATGGTTAGTGTGTGTGTGTGTGTGTGTGTGTGTGTGTGTGTGTGTGCTGGTCTTCACATGGCCCATAGTGATCCCTCATTTTGAATAAGACTGCTGCTGATCGCTTCACCATCTGATTCCCATCTTATTCCTCTTAAACGCTCTCCTCCTCCTCTTCCTTTTCCTCCTTTTTCTTCTTCTTCTCCATCTCCCTCTCTTTCTCTCTCACCTTATTCTTTCGGTCTCCTTCTCCTTGTTCTTCTCCTCGACACAACTCACATAATGAACGCAGAGGAAAAGGTTCTTGTTCCCAAATGGCTTTCATTCCACCTTATGCTCTCTCTAACCAGGAAGTGTGTGAGACACCGTTGAACTTTTGTCTGCTTTTGATTGCTTCTCTCTCGGAAACCCCTCAGCAACCAGCTTGGCGAGCCCTCCTCCTCCTCTCATGAACACAGCTGCCACCACACTGCTGGTGAACCTCTGTGCTCCCCCCCATTCTCTCTGTCCCATGTCTTCCTCTCCTTAATATCCTCCTCTCTCATTTCCCCTCATTTTCTTCTCATGGCGTTGAGAGGAAAATTTCTCCTCTTGGTTCTCCGTCTGATTCCAGTGCAGTGTTGTGGCACTTTTATCTGCTACGTTTATAGCCTAAGCTGAGGTCTCCTCTCCGGGGCATGATTTAACACTCCAGAGAGAAAGTATCACAGTGAAAGAGAGAGAGACAGATTGAAACAGATGAAAAACAAAAAGGTACAAGAGTAAGAACTCAAATGCACTTAAAAAAAGAGCAACAAGTTAATAGAACAGAATTGGTCCAATCTCAGCCTGAACTCTTGCCCACTCACCATTTAACAAAATGGCCACTTAGCCTAAACGATCCAAAGAATCACTCACTGTTTTTGTGTTTTGGTTTAATTGAAAATTTTAGAGAGTGCACGGTCTCATTTCCAATGGCTGTTTGGCAAATGACAAAACCACATGCGGTAATGGTCACTCGCATCGAGGGCTGATAGTGTCCAGCACACCGCTTGGCCCCCGTGCATCATACCATTTGTGATTCTCTTTGAGTTCCACATCTGGTGACAAGAACAAACAGAAAGAGTTGCAAGAGTCTAAGTTGGCAGAAACGTTGGATCTGAGATTGCACCATAGTGTCTGGACTGAGTTGGCCTGTGACTAGTAGTTGTAAAAAATATTCTGGGAGTCTGGGATTTCATAATATAGCAATAAAATGCGGGAGGGTGTCCTTTGCTGTAATTGTAATCATAGTAAAAATGCTCTCAAGGGCATCATAGTTTACCAATGTGTGTTTCAGCAGAATTTT
Source organism: Myripristis murdjan (assembly GCF_902150065.1). Lineage (NCBI taxonomy): Eukaryota > Metazoa > Chordata > Actinopteri > Holocentriformes > Holocentridae > Myripristis > Myripristis murdjan. Next base: position 26,253,066 of record NC_043984.1, read on the forward strand.
TCTCAGTGAAGTCGTTTAGATATATACAGATGAATATCAGGAGGAAATAAGATGAGTGCCTCTCAGCTTTCTAGGAGTTTGCATATCAACCAAGGTCAGCGTGTCTTTGACTGATCGGATTGCTCGGCTAAAACTACCTGATGTGTGAAGTGACTTGCTTTAATTGTCACTTCAATTATTATAAAACAATTAGGTCTTGCAAAATAAGCTCTTTTATCAACTTATCATGCAGTTGGTAGTGTTTATTTAGTTCACTGTGATGCACGCGTACCTTGTTGCACATTTTGAGTGCTTAGTGGATGGTGCAAGCCTTGTATCATCTCAAAGGCATCGTAACACACTAAAAACTGCAGATGCTGTTATAAATTGCTGCTGATCTTTTTTTTAGTGGGTAATGGAAAAATGATCAGGGAGATTATTTGCTAGACGGTGTCTGTATTCCTGTAACAGTAGAAAGATGATCTTTACATAAACTTTTAATGCAGTAGGTAAATGTTTCAAATCAGTTAAAATATAGAGTGATGAGGTGTCTGCCGGGAAATAAAAAATCCACTGGAAAAGATGAATAATGTCTCATCTGGTGGATTGGATATCTATACATTAGTCTATTCGTCTCTCTCGGTCTTAATCTCCATCTTCCTTAATCTCTCTCACTTTCCCCGTCCTTCTCCCTTCTCTGAATGCTCATCAGTATGCAGAGCCTGCAGTATGACCTATTAAAAGTCATTTGTCAAATTGCAGCCAACTGGCTTCACTGCAATCAGGCTCAATGTGAATATATTTTGACATGTGTTTTTCCTGCCCTCGGCTGAGCGCCTAAGGACCTGTGACAGCCCGAAGCCTCTCCGAATACTAATACAGTTAGCTCTAATACAGTTGGCACAGACGCACACACACACATGCACACACACACACAAGGACTGGACACACTCAAGCACTGTCAGCAGAATGACACAGCAGACGCAATCTCCATATTTGGATGATATAGTACCTGACAGTCACGGCAAGTGGCACTGTCACCGTTGATCACACGCAAATGTGTCACACAACAAACAAATAGCACCGGCCTTCAGACACGCGCGCATACACGCACGGAAATGCAATTATGGACGCCAGTGAATTCATATAGAAATGCAAAAGAAATGCACACACACACACACACAGACACACACACAGACACACAGAGGATAGCACGTCCATGTGAGTGGTGGTCATGTGTTTCCCAGCAGTGGAATCCTATCCCTGGAGGCCGGCTGGATGACACAGATGTTTGTGGGCTTTCGGAGCAGATGCTGCTGAGCTCTCCTGGAATGGAGAGTTGTTACTTTGTGGCCAAGTTGCAAAGCCGTAGCTTGGCATGGTTTTTGCTGGGGGAAAAAAAAAAAAAAAAAAAAAGTTGATTACAACACCAACCATAACCTTAGGGATGAAAAATTATGATCATCGGGGCAGATCCAACAATTTTTAACTTTGTGGCTTGGCCACTGGGAGGGAGCATTGGAGGGTAGTGGTCAGTAGGGCGGGAGAGATGGATTGGTAGGTGGATGGAGGTCTTTGGAGGACCGCAAAGAAGGAAGATGTACAGTAGCATAAAGCCAGAAATTATAACTCTAGAAGCAGTAACAATGAGGTAGACAAGCATGAGCAAACAATGGAGGTCTGGCAATCATAGGACCAGTGTCCAGATTGAATTTTTTGGGGTGAGGCCTGCCGAATCTTTTTTAGTACTGGACCAGAGCTAAAAGAAAGAATGATTCGGGTGAACGTTACGTTGCAGCATGTTGGTCCTTGTTCAATGGGACACAGTTGCTTACATTCTCAAAATGTGGCTCAACCTGATCATACTCCATTTCTGGATAAGACATAAGATAGAAGGGAGATTGCGTATATCAGAGGTGTTATGAAATATTTTGGAAGGTAATATTTTGCTGAGGGAGGTGCAGGATGGTTGATGGGTGCAGTAAAAGGTAAAATTGTATTTGCTGTAGTTGCGGGATGAAAAGGGATTCATCATCCCTCGCTATGCAATTACAGCACAAAATGAAACCTTTGGTATGTTTTGATTTTAGCTACGGATTTGCACTGGAAAGCCCCTGTTCCACAGTTCTGGAAATGATCTCTTATGCCTCTGTTTCTTGTTTTTTTTCGTGTAGCATATCTACTAATGGGCCGTGTTTGCAAACCTCAACAATGTGTTAATGTGTTGGGTGTGTTCATCTCCCTGGTCTTTGCTATGATTTGGTTGCTGCCCATATGGCTTTGAAAGCATGCTGATCTGCTCAGGCTGGAATTGAGCGAGCTTGCAAACTTTTGGCAAGCAGTGGAAAACCTCAGTCATATTCAATGGACATAAACATCGCTGCTCCGCTTTCAAGGGGCAATGTGCTCAATTTCCCATATATGGCTGTCATTGATCCGTAAAATAATAGTCCTGATTTTAGCCTGTGTGAAGTGTGTGAAAGAAACGAGAAATACATGTGGCAGCCCCCCTTTGAGTCTCCAAGGTGTACCTTTGGCATCCATATTGGATTTATATTTATATTGTTCATCCTTGCTTCCCAAATCGGCTTGGATTCAAACCCATCGATGGTACAGTTGTTGGATTCTGTTTGTTTATACGACTTTATGTCCTGATGATGTGGGAAAGCTGCTTGGTGCACTCCGTGAACACTTCTTTCTCCCATTATGCTCATTGGATTTTATGAAGGGCTGGCTGTTTGTCTGGGATAACATGCGGAGCCTGGCTCGACTGGCCATCTGCACATATACACACGCACACAATGCGCACACACACACACACAAACATACATCCACACAGAGTGAGGATGGTTGGTTATATGGTGCTGAGGAGCTGTGGCTTTACATGAGGCAGGGGGTCTAGACAAGCTCAGTGGAGCTATGTGAGTTTTATTCTGCCCGGCTGCCTGCATGCTAGCCTGCAGTAGGAAGGCCCTGGCTGCCTGCATGGCTGTGTGCTAGTCTAGCGTAACATAGTTGAGTGCATCATGTGCCCTGCACACTTGTGGCTGACCCCACTGAAACTTCAGGATGTCAAAACCATTGGGTTTGGCACAGTAACCTTGCGGTTAGAGAGAGTGTCCCATCTTGACCAAAACAGCCCATGTTCAAGCCATGAATCCATCTCCAAAAATATTTCCAAGGAAGTATCCTCAAGCAAGACACTGAGCACTTTTTCATTCACTGTAAGTTGCTCTTGATGAATCTGTAACCACACTGGTACTGTACACTGTCAGAGACTTGGCTGACTTGGCTTCCAAGGGATTGTGTGTTGTGCAAGAGTCTTTGTTTGCATCTATGTATCGGCCTTGTTAGTTATCAGTAAAAGTATTTTCATTGCTTTGGTTATGTCTTTTACAACACCACATCACTTTGCTGAGTTAAAGGAATAGCTCACCCAAATTGAAAACTCTGTGTATATTCTTGCCCTCATATCAGTCAAAACAACAGAGAACATTTCTCTGTCCCCTCCCGTTTTTGGTTTACACTTTTAAATAAGAGATTTACATCACTCAAACTGAAAAATCTCTGCTCCAAGTGACTTATAAAGTTAATGATTATAATACTTAATATTACCACAAAAATTACTACAGAGATCACCACTGACCCCCGAAATGTCCAATCTAATTGTTTAAATGATCATAATTAGCCTCTTGTTGATGTTGTACTTGCCAGGCGAAACTATTGTTCATGCAGTGAAATCGCTTTGGTAGAGGAACAAGGAAACGCAGAAATGTGACTGTCTGCTAGTTACATGGAAAACCTTCACCAATGGCCATCTGTCTCAGTCATCAGCCACAAGTTTATTGACTGAGTGCACACAAAGGATGAGTTTTCCTGGTTGTTCAGCTCCGTAGGACATGAATGGAACCGATGACTTGTTGACTTGTTGCTCACAGTCTGAACGGGGTAAAGTGTACAATGGATGCATTGGTGACGACAGGAGAATCATCAGTGTGGCTTGAATAGCTCCATTCCTTGTTTTTCTGTCATTGTCTGGTTTTATTTCTTATTTGGCCTTTATTACACCTGCTTTCTCCTTCCATCACTATACTGGCATCAAGTAAAGCTATTAAATATTGGAGTTGCAGCTTTTTGGGATAGGGAATGTTTGAGTAGGAAGCACATTAGAGATAGAGATAGATAGATAGATACTTTATTCATCCCGAAGGAAATTCACAGTTTTCAGCAGTATCCACAGAGTACAAGATTAAGTAAATCAAGAATAAAGAATAAAAGCTGACCCTCGAGATCTAAAGATCTAAGTACCAATGTGCAAAAAAACAATGTGCAAAAAACCAATAAAACCAGTGTGCATCGATGTATACAATGTGCATAGATGAGCGCAATGTGCAAATTTACAGTATAAACAGATGATAAATAAATAAATAGCACCCAGATGATAAATAGATAATAAAAAGCCAATAAAACCAGTGTGCATCGAAGTATACAGTGTGCATAGATGTGGGCAATGTCCAAATTCACAGTATCTACAGTAAAATGTTGGCCCACCCAGACAAGATAATTTGTCCTCTATATCCTCACTATTCAATATTATACACACACACACACACTCGCACAGCTGCAGTCTGCTGCATACAGTTTGCCAGTCCTGGTCAGGTTCGCACATGTATAAAGTGTGTGCGTGTTTATGTGTGTACAATGTGCTTGTGTGTTTGCCCCCAGGCCTCCCATAACTATAAATGGCTTATCAATTTTAATCTGACCACATGTGGCAGTCAGACAGTCCATCTCTGCCAGGCAACACACACACACACACACACACACACACACACACTCACACACACATTGTGTGCCAGGGGTGTCGAAGCAAGTCATAAATCACTGGAGGATCAGACTTCCCAGAACCTCTGCAGAACCCATCTCTCTCTCTCTCTCTCTCTCTCTCTCTCTCTCTCTCTCTCTCTCCCTCTCTCTCTCTCTGGTCTGGAAAAAGGCTGAACTCATCAGGGTGGTAATAAAAGACAGGTGTCTTTTTATTCCTTTTGAAAGCCCACTCTTTTTGCACCACAGTTGGAAAACAGAGCTGGACTCGCTTCTCGTCGTATAACACTCCACTTTTTTTGGGGAGCTGGATACCAGACCTACGTCAAATAGAGTTTTGAGATCATCTCCGAGGACCGTGAGCTGTTGCCTCTGTCTGCGTGGATAGGCCAGATGGGCAGAGTTTCCACTGGAACACTTGTTTGAGCTCCAAGTACCAGGCCCGCTCCGTCAAGCCACGGCCAAGTGTTTGAAAGGATCGCATCTCATTTCATGTGACTTCCAAAATGACGCATAAAAATAATTTATGTTGTGTTTGCAGTATTTGTGGAGTGATAAATACTTGCACATATACAGTGTTCTCTACAGGTGTGTGTGTGTGTGTGCAAGCTTAAATCCAGCAGAAGAAAAGTCTGTACAGGTGAAATGTTAAAAACAACTTGTGTGGGGTAGAAGAAGATGAGTGATTGAGTGGGAAAGAAAGTTGTATTTTTGTTTAATTACTACTAGTCATCTGTTAATGTTTATAATGTTACCTGAATTTATTATACTATACTGCTATGGCAACATAGGAGTCTGTCGTAGCATGCCAAAATGCAAATCAGAGTTGAATTGAGTAAGAGATGGTAATGTAGTGTGTGTGTGAGTGTGTGTGTGTGTGTGTGTGTGTGTGTGTGTGTGTAAGGGAGAGAAAGAGATGTTTTTCTACAGCAGAGACAACTGGCAGAAGTTTTTGGCAGGAAGGTCCTTGAAGACTCTTAAAAAGTTTTAGAATAAATTGTCCAAACTTGTATAAACTTTTCCAAATCTAGGCTAACCTCTTAAAAACAGTCACTGGATGTCTTTTTTTCCACACAATTGCAGATTTCTTTGCATTGCCGGTCCACTCTTAGATTAATGCAGGGCAGGTGGAATAATATGCAAAACACATTTTTCAAAATTGAACACATCTATATATCATCAACACAAAATGGGCTTGATGATGCTTTACAGTTAATTTCCTGGTGTGCTTTTTCTTACTCAGCACATTCATAATTTCAAAACTTTCATTTCCTATGTTCATTTGGAAATAGTCACACCATGCCAGGGGTTGTTTCTTTACTTTGGATTTTAAAATCGGTCGTAAATTTAATTCCAAGTAGGATTAAAAATGTCTTAAAAAGTCTTAAATTTGGCTGTGTGAAACCAGATACAGCAGATCCCCTGTAGGTTACTCCAGTTCAGAGGGAGTGTTTATATGAGGTCAGCTCATGCGGAGTGAGAGCTTATTAAGCCTATTAAGGGACATAAACACTGTGAATGTATTGTCTTTGTGCTGTAGCTGACTCACAGTTGGATTAGGCCGGTTTGTGCTAATGTGCTAACGTAGTCTGATGGAATATGTTGGAAAGGGCCGGGGCAGACGGATGGATGCCGCCGTTTTTTCCAAGATCAAAAGCTGATGACACGACTCACTGTCACTTTATTTATTTCTCTCTTCGGCTATTTTTTTCCCCCTCTCTTCCTTCCTCTCCTGCTCTGTCGCTCCTGCTGTGCAAGATGACAGGATACACCAAGCCCTGTGTGTGTGTGTGTGGCCCTGTGTATGTGTGTCTGTGTGCATGTGTGTGCGCACATGTGTCTGTGTGTGTATGATCAAGTGCATACTGCCCTGTGTGTGTGTGTGTGTGTGTGTGTGTGTGTGTGTGTGTGTGTGTCACTCGCCCCCTGCCTTGGCACCGCCATTGATTTCCTCTCGCTGTCACTTCCTGTGCGAGCTGATCGAGCGTTTCCAGTGGCAACACTCTCCCTCCAACCATCACACTCCAGCCTCCATCCATCTCTCCATTCATCCATTCATTTATCCATCCATCCATCCATGCATCCATCCATGAGCGCCAGACCGCAGATCTCCTCATTTATTAATCATCAGCGAGAAGTAACAAGGGAGCAGTCAGAAGAAAGAGGGAGGAAAGAGAGAAGTGGCTGCAATGCACAAGATTATTATAGATGACAATCTCCATTAATCCATTTTGAGGAAAAAATGTATTTAGCATTCCTGTGTTTAGTATGGATTTAGTAGCTTTTGTTTTATTTTATTTTATTTTAATCAAGGCACTGCGTCCTCAAAAATAAGTTTGCTCTTATGGCAATAATCATTTTGTCAGAGTGGATCTGAAACAGTGAATTTCTCACTTTCAGCCAGAAAAGCTTCAGACCATCTGCTGCCTGTGCCCGTCTCCTCTTTTCTCTCTGGTCCAGTTATGGAGCAAAGTGTGTGTGTGTGTGTGTGTGTGTGTGTGTGTGTTGCTTGGTTCAGGGGGATCGCAGTCATAAGTTCAGTGTTACAAATGACTGTACTTTAGGTTCAGGAGGAGGCAGGTGGGTGCCGATACTGTAAAATATGGTGTCGCAACAAGAAATGGAAAAGTCTTCAGCTTAAATTTCAGACTTGGGTTTGGCAGCAGTAGCGAGTGGCATAGGTTCTTTTCCAGTTATGTTTTTTTTTTAAGTCAGAAATTTTCAAAGCACAAACTATCACCTGTATGGTAAATATCTTTATTTTTTCATAAGCATATTGTGAATGCATCACTCTTTGACTTTGTTTTCCAGATCCCCTTCTCTCTGGTGCAGTTTCCGCTGTGGGAATATTTAAAGGTATGTATTGGATCACTCCATCTCTCTGTCTAGCACATTGTATTCCCTCTCTGCCTTTATTATCCATCTATTTTATTCCTTCTTATCTCTCTCTCTCCCTCCACTTGCCCCAGGCAGCAACTCCACCGCTGCTCAGTACAGTCATTTACAGTAATTATTCGCAGCGATAAACCCCTAGTAAAGTTATAATAGTGTGCTTATGCTCTGACACATTTACAGCCGTCTCACACCCCCCATTTTCTCATATCACTTCCGCAGTAGAAAATTGGAAATTACGCCCTGCTTTAATGGGTCGTCATGGCTTCCATCAAACCAACCTGTAATTTGTCATGAGCTTTGAGCACAGCCAGTCTTTAATCTCTCTCTAATTCTGCCTCTCTCTGTCTCTCAACCTTAGTCTCTCTCTCTCTCTTTTTCTCTCTCTCATTCTCTCAGTCTTGCCCTCTCTTTCTTTTCATTGTGTGTCCCTGAACACATAAAAACCCCCCATTTCTCTTTGAAAAGGCGGCGTTTTGTGGGGGTGACATCATGTCTCAAGGGTGCGAGAAGCGGACAGTCAAACATTCCGTCAATGTTAGGACCTAACGGGCCGGCTAGGACGAACAATACGCCGCACAGCTGTGTGTGTGTGTGTGTGTGTGTGTGTGTGTGTGTGTGTGTGTGTGTGTTTGTGTGTGTCCCTGTGTTTGTAAGAGTTTGATGTTGTCGTTCACAAGTGTCTCTTTGTCCCCCAGTCAAAGGCCCTCTCTCTCCAGGCCATCTGCACGCGGCCGTTGGTGGAGAGCTTAACTGCTGGAATCTGTATCTCCTCTCCTCTCCTTTCCTCTCCTCTCCTCTCCTCTCCTCTCCTCTCCTCTCCTCTCTTCCTTTTGAAACTTCCCGTATACCACCTCTCCCATCCCGTCCCCCTATTTGTCCTCTGATCTCCGCCCTCCTCTTCCTCCTCTTCCTCCTCGTCTTCTTCTCTCTCTCCTCCCGCCCCTTCCAGATGTATAGTCCAACTCCTCATCCTCGACATAAACGTGGTGTCCTGAATGGCTAACGAGGCGATTGCGCCGCACAAAGGAGGAGGACGGCTGCGGGAGGAGAGAAAAAAACAGCAACAAACAAACAAAAGAGAAAAAAAAAAGGCAGCTACGAGCGAGCCAACAGGTTTTTATTGTCGTTCCTTGAGAACGATCAGGCCGTTGGGATGTTTAGTGGCTTCCACGAATGAGAACAATGTGATTTAGATTGAATAATGCCAGAGTGAAGGAATGTGGAAGAGTGTTTGTGTGTGGTTGTGTGCGTCTGTGTGTGTGTGTGTGTGTGTGTGTGTGTGTGTGTCTGTGTGTGTGTGGCATTCTCACCCTGGGATCTCCCATCTGCTCTGTGGGATAGTAATGTGCTGTGTTATGGCCTTTTTCGTTTTGTTTCACACAGAGCCAACACAGCTGTCAGCAAGAGAGAGAGAGAGAGGGAGAGGGAGAGATTGAGAGAGAGAGGGAGAGGGAGAGATTGAGAGAGAGAGGGAGAGAGAGAGGAGAAGAGAAGTGGAGAGAGAGAGGGAGAAAGGGAGAAAAGAGGCCTCTACATTTTGTCCTAGAAAACCGACTAATGACTGCCAATCCACCATCAAATGGTGCAAGAGGAATAAACACTGAAATCGTTCCTCTCAGTGCATTAAACAGCAATCCCGCTGGTCCCTGAATTTTTGGGATGTTTGGGATGTTATGCAAGTTTGTGGGATGTACACATATGGAAAGTCAGAGAATTTGGTAAATTCTCTCGAGAGGTCCGGACAGTTTTCAAACGGTTGACTGTACAGGGATATAACTTGTAACCATGTTTTCCAATTTGTTTCGCATATTGATTACATGAGTTTGTAGGTTTCTGCTGCTCGTTCAAATGGCAAGACAAACTGGCAGACACCACATTTTTCATCCCTTTAGATGATGTTGTCTGACCTGTAAAACAATAATAATAAAAAAAAAAAAAACAGGAAGGAATAACATTTTTAGGATGTGGCAGCACTTTGTCTTGGTTATGAAAAGTTATGAAAACGTTATTGAATTTTATATCCAAGCCACGATGGGAACTCTTATTGCGATGATCACATACACTTACAAAAGGAGTTTCCCAAGTAAATATTGATGATGCCAGTTAGGAATGGACCGCGGGGCTGGACCCCACCTTGGTTATACGGAGTCTGCCTCGTGAAGACTTTACACACAGCGTGCCCAAGGCCTTTGGAGGATGATTCAAAAATACTTAACAAGACTTACAGACCATAGTCTCTAGTCTCTACATATCACAACCGCATTTTTAAATCATATTGGAAGCCATAATGCTACTACATATATGTCTGCCACTTGCACTTCACCTGATGTTGCTTTATCTATAGCATCCCAGACAACAAATTTAATGGATGTGCTGTTACATTTGTCTCGATTATGTCGCTCATTTGTACAGGAATACACTGTTTCGAAAAAGGAAAAATAAAACAGAAAAAAAAACAAAAAAAAAACGGGAAGGGACTAATTGCTCTGCTAACTAAGTATACTGCTTTTTTTTTTTTTTTTCAAGTGAGATTCATATAATAAAATGCCCTACTTTATTCATCTTTTATTTGTGATGATTCCAGAGTTGCCAAATGCCAAGGCCAATATGTGTTTTCAAAACTTTATTATTCATTCAAAATTTTATTTTTATTTATTATATATTTTAACTTATTGGTTTTTAGGTTATTATTATTTATCTATTATTATTCACTGGTCCTGGGAGACACTTTTCGTTCTTCCATGTTTTTTAACAAGTTTGAATGAGGTTAAAGTATATCTGAATCTGAATCTGAAAATGACATCACAAAGAAATTGTAATGTAGACAAATATTTTAATATTTCTCTTTTCCCTCTCTCAAGCTTATTTTAGATCCAGTCCTGTCTTGAGGTCGACTAGTCATCTAATTGTTCGGATAACCCGCTGACTAGTCGACCTTGAGAAAGTGTAATTTCCTCATGCTCACACAAACACACAAAATACACACCTATACACACAAAAACATGCAAACACAACTCCCATGTGTTTGCTGTGGGAGGTGGGCCAGGTGTTCAGCCTGACCCTTACTCCAAAGGTTGGAGGCGGTCAGAGGTCATCGAGATTGTTTTCCCAGGTTTACCTCTTATTATTTATTCGCGAAACAAAGAGCGAGAGGAATCCCCCAGCACGCCGGCCTTTGATGTGGAAAACAAAATCTCCTTTTTAATCTTCCGTCTAATGGAATGCACATGATGCATCGCGGCCCCGCACACATTGTCTGCCCTCCCTGCTCTCTTCTCTGTCTTTTTTTTTATGTGTGTGTGTGTGCCTGTTTGCTTGTTTGTGTTTGCATGTGTCGTGCCCGCACATGTGCACACACGGCTGTTGTGATGTCAGTGTGTGTCTGGGAGAGGAGGAAAAACGAGGGGGCATGCAACAGATTAAACTTGCAGGGGGAGAATGGTCTTAAGAAAATATTAGTAATAGCTCCATGCTGTTGCTCAATTGCCTCTCCCCGAGAAGCAATCATACCTTGCAGCGCCCGAGGCAGCTCAACTGTCCATGTGCATTTTTACAAGAGGAGTAACCCTCCATAGTCGGTCTCTTCATTGCTTCACTAAAACGTGGAGAAAATTTCCCTTCCGGCCTGTGTTGCTTCCCAGGACAAAAACATCAGGTGGTTTTACTCAGTAGCCAGTTGCATCTGAACAAGCAGTCCAACGATGAGGGTTTATTTAAACACAGACAGAATGTGCTTGCCAAATTAATTTCTCCTGTTGGATTTTTTTTTTTTTTTAAGAGAAAAATGGTATGCAACTAGCTTTGTTTTCAGTTAAAGCTCTACTTCAGCCTACCATAGCCAACAGAGCAACAATTTTAACATTATATATGTGCTTTGGAGAAATACAAAACTATAAGTCGATCATTCAGTGTTTCAAACATGTAGAGGATCCTACAAAATGGTCATCATTTTGTCATCCTAAGGACCTAAGGTACTGTCATTTGAAAAGGATCCCCATTTATTTTACATTTTGATCTGCCAATTATGTAAGGGTAAGTGTCCCTTCTTTCAAATGGTGACTATCTCATTTCAGAAATAAACTGTCCACATCAACGCTGGGCTGTTACAGACAGCGACATGGAAAAGTTGAACACATTCGCTTGTGCTGATCCACTGTCCTGCTTAATGCTCAAATGTCAGACTTTATTTCCATGCTCTTGGCAGGATTATTGCCTCTACTGTTGTTCTCAGATGGCCACAGATGGCTTTTTTGTATTTTATACTCTTTTTTCCCCCCCCCCAGGACGAGATTTGGATGCACTCAGAGCCCAACAAGTGTGATATTATTCACATGAGTATTGTATAACTTTATCAACAGCACCGATAAAGGGCGTTTTTGAAAGTTTATTTTCTGCTGAACTAAGCAGCAACGTGAAAATTTCACTTGTGCTGCATCGACTCCTTCTCTCGCCCCGTCCGGGTTCTTGGGAAACGAGGAGCATGACATCACTGGGGAGAGCAGGCAACACAAAAATAGCCGGACAGCCCCGTTCCCAGCTGCGGGCCCGGACCCCAGACCCCGACCAAAGTTCACAATGTGTTTTCAATGTGTCTGATATCTCCCATAACCACAACCTCTCTCTCTCTCTCTCTTTCTCTCTCTTTGTGTCTCTCCCTCTTTCTCACTCTTTCATCATCCCCCTCTTCCGTCATCCCTCCCTTTCTCTCTCCCTCTCTCTCTCGTCATCTCTCTCCTTCTCCCAGACTCTGTGGTCGTGGAGGCAAGGTCACACGCTCTACTCTTGGCAGGCTGCAGTGTGCGGAGCTTTTGCAGGTGCAAGGGATTATATGCTGCTTTGGGAAAGAGGCGGAGAGGGGTGAGGGAGGGAGGGATGGAGGGATGGATGGAGGGATAGATAGGTGGATGGATTGGTTGGTAGATGGCCAGGAGGGCAGGAGACATTTACCCAAGGCCACATTCTTGTAGGGTTCCACAAAAGTTAGCTCAGCTGGCACATTGCATCCTCACCTGCACGGCAGACGCAGAAGACTAGAGGAAAAAAAAGGAAGATAGAGAAGAGAAGGAGAGAAAACGAGGTGAAGCGAGAAGGGGATCATGAATCCCTGCTTATTCTTGTGCAATTAATGTTGTTCCTAATTGATCGACAGCTTTAACTTGACAATCCTCTCTATATAATAACTGCATTGTTATCATGTCAGGAAGGGCTCATTATCACACTGCAGTTCTCAGCCTCCAGCCAACACAAATCATACCATAGCAGACTTTGTGGCTCTGGCTTTGCCTGGATGAGTATCAGGGGAGACACAGATGACTAGGAGAGGAGAGGAGCAATAAGAGGAGCCAGTTCCTTGGTCTGGGCCCCTGCAGCTGTGCGACCTCCTGAGCACTGGGGCCTGAAGTGGTTTAAGAGAGAGGGAGAAGAAAGACGGTGTTGGAAGTGAAGGGAAAAGGGAGTGGACAAAGAAGCAAGACAAGTAGGGAAAAGACAACAACCAGATTGGAATATGAAACAATAGGGATACATAAACACAGGCTGTAAGTGTGTGAAAGACAGGCATAGGTTGGAAAAAACAGAAGATGGAAGGTCACAGACTGTTTGACTCAGAGCCACAGCTTGGAGGAGCTCGAGACGGAGCAGAGAGCCGATTTGAAATACAAGCGCAGACACCAGCGCAAACAAGTCCCACGGCACATCCATGTTTTTCCAAGCTACGGTTAGCAAGCTAAAAGACAAATTTAAAACACACCGTAAAAGTACAAATATCCATCATAATCCATGCATGACAGGGTTTTAAATCGTGACCAAGAAGGTAGGTACAGTCTGTCCTGTATTTCCAACTGTATCCAGATTCATAGTTAAAACTGCAAGACTTTCTTATCTGTTTTTTTTTTTTTATACTTGTGTGTTATGTAAAAGCTTTCTGCACTGCCTGTGCTGTGCTCTTGATTAAAAAACAAAACAAAACTGCATCATACCATCACCCCCTGACACCACTGGCACTGACATGAGTACAAATGCCAAACCAAAATCAGATATGGGCTGTGAGTCTGTTGAAAATGAAGAAGATCTGGTACTAAATAAGATTCTGTATCAGTCATCTGGAAAGAATATGGCTTCAGCAAACATGATACATAGCAACATAGTCACATATAAACAAAATGTTGTTGCAAAATAACCCTGACTATGAAAGGGTACATGAGAAATATGTTTCTTAATGTGAAACACAACCAGGTCGCAGAATACCATGAGTGTACTGCAAAGAAAAAGGCAGCCAGTAAGTGTTAATATGCCTCATTTATAAATAATGTGACTGTACTTAAGTTAAAAAAAAAAAAAACAATCAGATCTTCAACAAAGTTCTTGAATATGCATTATGTGAAATGTTTGCATAAATGTGTGCTAAAATGTTCATATTTCCAGCATTTGGCCATCAGAGGCCTATTGGACTAATGGTAAATGTGGTATTTATAAATAAGAGTTAACAAAATGAATCATCATTAAGGTAATTTTGAGCTGTGTTGTGGTATGGATTGAGATTGTATGGCCCAACCATAACCATCTAATCAGCCTGCCTCACAGGTTGGTGCTGCACCTCATCTGAGAAGTTGTAGATTTGCCCTGTTTTTTCCAAATGAAATTCAAGTGCCATGCAGACCTATAAAAACCTGAAAGCGAAATAAAAATGTTGCTCCTAAACAGTGGCAAGTGAGCAACAAAACAGCTGCAAGCATGAAACCCCCCACAGAGATTCTTTTTTGGGATTTTTTTTTTCACTCACCACTAAGAAGAAATGTGAGTTCAGGATCACCTTACATGATCTCTGGTGATTGAGTCCAGAAATTCAGTTACTGCAAAGTTTGTGCAGCTTTAACGTTATATTTTGACTGAACAAAATGTGCCTCTTGGTGCCCACATTGGACTCCCAATACCCCGTGGTAATCAGTCACAGACATTTGCATTATGCTCTTCAGTATTAGTATAACCAGACAGGTGAATAGGAATCAAAGGGCACAAAATATTCAAAGTACATGCCATGAATCTGAAGGTAGACATTACACACCTGGACATTGTAGGTTTGAATCTGACTCTGGTGATTGAGTCCAAAAGTTCATATTTGCTGTACTGTCACTTTGTTGTATTGTACCTCTTCAAATATTCCACTGTATGCTGTTTAATGAAAAACCAGAGCCACCTTTAAAATATATATCAAAAAAAAAAAAAAAAAAAGTCCACAGACCAATCTATGGAGCAGTTGTTGGACAGTCCCAGCTTTCAGTCCATAACTCTTGCACTGCTGCGACGGGCCAGACAGGACAAGCAGATTGATGTTGGCTGCTTTGGGGGCAATGGAGGGATGGAGAAGGAGGGAGCGAGGGGAGGGGATGAGGACACTGCGCCCCAAGGAGCTGAGACGTGGCCCGACGCCACCCCACCTGGACTCACTCCACGCCAAGAGCAGGAGAAAAAAAAAAAAAAAAAACAGAGAGAAGGGGAGAGAGAATGAAAACAGAGGCAAAGAGACAAGAAGAGGAGGTGTGGAGGAGTGGGTGTTAAATGGGCAGATGCAATAAAAGTGAAGTGTAAACAGTAGGAAATGTACAGGAAAGGTGATATAGTGAGGTGAGGAATGGTTTGCGGCGGACTTAAATTTGAGGTGGAGACGCTTTCCAAGCAAAGAATCAGAAAAGTCTGTTCTGATTTGTCAGATGACGATTATTTTCTTTTACATAAACTAAAGACAGCCAGGGTTGAGCTTTGTATACATTCAGCGGAGGTTGTGGAGTTTCGCGTGATACATGAGTCATATTCACACTCCAGATGATCCGAATTATTCTGGTAAAGATCTAAAAATGGACGCGCACTATATCGGTGCTCAGCAGGGTTTTTCAGTTCAGACACAAGAAGGGTCATGGCTATATGGAGAAAAGAAGGGATCGGGGGATAGACAGGAAAGTGGGAAGACAGGACAGGACAGTTCAAGCCAAAACGAGAAAAAAAAGGGCAGGAGGGGGGTGTGAGGAGGCCGGCGTGGAGGTTTTGGGCGAAGCGGGGTCCAGAGTAGGAATGAAATCCACCTCCCTCCGCGACAGAGGTATCCAAGCGGGATCTTCGAATTTCAGTCCATTTCCTCTTACATTACGCTTCGCATTCTCACTTTCACTCATACATAATCTGCTTGACACTCGACAATACTCAAGCAGACACACTGAGCGATTCCACATCCAGCATTTATCCACCAGGTCCACCCACGTGGAGCGGGGATGGCCCTGTTTGAACCGCCTCGCAAACTGACAGTTCACCTGCCAGGAAGCAACAACACGAGCCCGAGACGAAATTACATCACCGGTTGATTTGCATCTAACGTGCACCTCTATGCCGAATGCATCACATCATTTTTTCTTGCCAAATTTACATCCCCCAATGTCCAACGGGGCTCCATTTGCGAGATTTATAAGGATACTAACATCTTTTACATCCTTCCAGAAATATTACACAATAGCTTACAGTTCGAAAGCTCTGTCTTTGTATTGTTGGTGAAGGCTTGGTCGGATTTTCTGCCTCCCTAGTGAGGAAAACATACATTTAAATCCAATCTCATTGACAGGGAGCTCTAACTAGTAAAAAAAAAAAAAAAAAATCAAACAATGTTTCTAACGCCTTCCTCTATCTCACTTTAATGTCCAAAACCCCATTCTTTCCTCTTGCTCACAGTCACATTGCTCCTTGGTGGCCCATATGGACATGTTTACTGAGAACAGTTGCTATGTTTGTGGTGGAGAGTGATATACACACATACACACACACATACTCTCACATGCACACTCACTCACTCACACACTGCGGCTCAGTGGGGACGCCTCTGGAACGCACAGCTCATCGAGCCTCCAACTTGGCCTGGGACACATGGAGGGAAGTTGGGGTATAGCTACTCTCCATAAAACTCCGAGGAGGGAATGTGTGTGTGTGTGTGTGTTTGTGTGTGGATGTGTCCGTATAAGTGTGCAAGAGAGAGAGATCGGTGATAGGTGTGTATGTGTGTACCTGACTGTGTGCGCATGTCCAAATGTGGATGTAAGTGTATGTGTTTTTCTTTGTTTCTGTGTCTCTGCACATGTATGGGGCCGTAGGAGGAGGGAGTGTGTGTGTGTGTGTGAGTAAGGCGTGGGTTGGACGAGGCAGCGGAAGGCAGGCAATGGGAATAGAAGTGTGTCTGTCTGGTTTTTGTGGTCTAATAATGGGGAATGTCTCAGATGGGGGATATTATCATTTTTATGAAGTTAATGGAGACTGGGGCAAAGGTTCCACTGTTTATTGCTGAATTAATGTGTTACTGTAACTGTGGTTTAATAAATTGGACTTTTTATGGGTTTATTTTTTAATATTTAAAGACTCTGGTGAGAGCATAGAGAGGCCCTGTTATGTTTGCACTTTGCTAAATGTGTGTATGTGTTTGTGTACACACACTCAGTCTCTCTCTCTCTCTCTCTCCCTCTAGGCGCGGTAGCAGCATTTGTGACCACTCCTCTTGACGTGGCCAAAACCAGGATCATGCTTGCAAAGGTACACACACACACACACACACACACACACACAGAGCACACCAGCTACTCTGCCAGCAACTTTTAAACAGTGCTGTCAGGTGATGCCTTGCAGACAGAAAGCTGAGTGGGCTCACAGCCTCAACAAACCTCAACACCGGCAACATGCAGGATAGAGCAGGCCAAGGTTGCACGGGGACAGTAGTGAAACACACACGTACACATAGACACCGACACATGCACACGCATCTATCACTTGATCTGGACTATGGACAGTGTCGGGCGGACATGTTTGTGCGCATGGTTAGTGTTAGTGTGCGGACTTGTTGCCGCTCCAGAGGAATTTCCATCTCAGGGCTTCTTATCTCAGCTGGAGAGGTGAACCAGAAGGCCGGTGTCACCGCTGTTAACCGTTACTCTGTCTGTCCTCGGACTCTCGCCCGCTCTCTCTCTCTCTCCTTGTTTTACATGCTCAGTGTCTCTCCATCATCTCTCCCTCTCCTTAGCACTCGCCCGCCTTCTCGTCTTCCCGCTCTCCTCCTCGTACTTCTGGCTCACTCCTGCTCCTGTGTATGTCTGGCTTCCCTCACTATGTCCTGTATGGGTGTGTGGGTGTGTGGGTGGGTGCGTGTAGGGGGTAGTGAGTTCAGAGTCACCCCCTGCAACTCCCTCACCCCCCCCACCCCCCCCCCCACACACACACACACTGTCCTTGGAGAAGACACAGTGTTCCATTCCTCACCCCCCCCTAACTAATGAGATACTGGAATTAGCAAGACACTTGGACAGACTTGGATCTCTTGTGTGAAGCTGTTGGCCGAACGCGGTGCGGCAGGACACCAGAGTTGCCTGTAAACATTATTCGAAGAGCAGCTGTCGTCATTTACTAGCGACCGACTTGGCTTGCGGCACCCCAATCGCATTATAACTTTATAAGGTCGAAATTCAAATGAGCTAATATATTCCACTTATTTATAGCCTGTAAGTTAAGAAAGTCACAGGGCAGTTTTCTGTTGCATTCTGATGAATAAATAGTGGGGGATCTGATCGATTTAAAAAAACAAAAAAAAACAACAACAACTAAATTTCTCTTTTGTTTACTAAAGACGGTGTACTGTATATGGTAAAACTTTCATGAACTGTGACCTGTAAAACAGAAATAACAAAATTTATTAAAAAAAAAAAAATCCTCAGTGAATTACCAGCTACAGTATTTATTCTGCAGCTAGAGTATTTGAAATCACAAGCATAAGGACTGTGTAGACTCAAAAAATGTGGAAATAATGTAATTATTCTAGCGAGTTAGACCAACTATGTTGACTCAAGCATTACATTCATGCTCATTTCACACACATGTCAGTGGAGTTCAAGTTCAATCGGCTTTACTGGCATGACATTTTCACATGTGTTGCCAAAGCCCAATGACACCTTTAACAAAAAGAATTAGATGAACAAAGATCATTTAAATGGTTTACAATATATCATACAGCAGTAAATGATACTTGCAAATATGCAAGGAATAAACAAAAAAGAACAATAGTAATTTGAACTAAAGGTAGTTTAATGTAAGTGAGTATAACATGGGAGTCAAGAGATTGTAATATAGATAGAACAAGGCTATCAGCTGGTTGATCAATAGTTGATTCTGAATGGTCCTCATTTAAATCATCCCTCTGCAGTTTTCATTATTATAGCTACAAGAGACAGTCAATCAGTTGGGCATAAAGGAAACCTATTTTGATAAAATTGCCATTAATTACGTATGCATGAAACATGTTATCATTATTTTATGACACTACAAGGGTTATATAAGTAAAATATTGCATCACAAAATTGAGTAATCCCAACAAAAGAGCCATTTTTACATGTGGTGCCTCTCCTTAAAGGTTACATGTTGTTTTTGAAACTGTATAGACTGACGTTAAACTCCCACAGCAGCAAAGGACAAGCCCAGGTGAGAGAAAGAGAGAGGGAGAGAGAGGGAGAGAGTTGATGGCTATGGAGGATTAGGAAGAGAAGGAAGGGGGGATGTAGGTGTTGGAACTTGTCACATTAGTTTCCGACCCGGAGTGGCAGAGCCCTCGGAGGACAGAGCTCTTTCTTTTGCACGCTTGGCAGAATGAAAGAGCACCGTTGTACAGTAAGCAGCCTGGCACAGCGGGTCAGAGCGGGCGCATCTCCAGGTCACAGCTGGACCTGTGAAACCGTTCCAGGACAGGACTCCAGCCATGCTGCCCTGGCGGCAGCGTTGGATCACCGCCTGGCACGCCGTGTAGGGTGGCACCCACTCCCGCTACACACCACCTATGCTGCTACCGTACAACATGGCTCTTTTTCCCCAGCCTGGCACATTCCTCGCCAGTGCTCCAAACCGCTGCCGTTACGCCACATCCACCACCCGCCGCTGGAACCCACTGTAGCAAACACACCAGGCGCTGTCGGTTTGCAACCTGCTGCAACAGGCCTCTTGCTGTTATGGTTTGCACACCCTGTTCACACAACAGAGTCAACACTGTCACTCATCTCATACCATCACGCAGTCTCGATGCTGAAGAACATGGAGTGAGGCAAGGCTGTGAATACACTGCAAAAACTCAAAATCTTACCAAGATTATTTGTCTTATTTCAAGTCAAAAATGTCTTATTTCTAGTCAAAATATCTCATTACACTTAAAATAAGACATGATCACCTCAGAAGTAAATTGTTTTTAGACAATTTGCTTGTTTCATTGGCAAAATTTGCCTGTGGAAAAAGTGAAAATTCACTTGAAATAAGTGAAAATTAGCTAGAAACAAGAAACAAATTTTGCCAATGAAACAAGCAAATTTTCACTTGTTTCAAGCAAATATTCACTTAAAACAAGAGACAACTGTCTAAAAACAAGTTACTTCTGAGGTGATCATGTCTTATTTTAAGCGTAATGAGATATTTTGACTAGGAATAAGACATTTTTGACTTGAAATAAGACAAATAATCTTGGTAAGATTTTGAGTTTTTTGCAGTGTACTGGAGTTGGGAATCAGGTAGATTTTAGTGCTGCACTGACACAGTCGTGCCACATTTAAATAACAAGTCTCAGTAAGAGCCACACAAGTAAGCCAGGGTGAAAGTGCTAGTTGGAGCTACACCGACAGATATTTTGCACGTCAGCATAAGTTGCATGTAGACGGTGTGTGTGTGTGTGTGTGTGTGTACGTGTGTGTTTTGGACACCCTGTTCCTCCGTTCCCTGCTTCCACCATTCCATAACTGCAAAGGAAAAGAAAACTTGTCAGACGAGCAAAAGGGGAGAGTCATTTCTCAGCCACCCGTCTCCAACAGAAACAGGGGTGAGGAAGGAGGCTTTTTTTTTTTTTTTTTTTTTTTTTTTTTTTTGGATTCCCGTCAGATTAAGAAAATGCAGGAATCTTCTTCTTGTTTCACCAGTTCTACGTATCACAGTTTACAGTGGTAGACACAACTGTTCACACACTCACACACACCTCGGTTTTACTATAATTGCGGTGACATTGTATTGACTTACATTCATTCTCTACTATCTCTAATCTTAGCCATAGCCAATTTATACCTAACCCTAACCTAACCCTAACTCTAACCTTAACCCTAACCTTGACCAATAAGACAGAAATAGCTTTTTATCTTTGCGAGGACCACCCAAAATGTCCTTACAACCCCAAATGTCCCCATAAGTGGACTCATAACAGCGGTTTCTCAGTAGTTGGTCCTCACAAGTATAGGAAAAAACAAGCCCTCGCATACACACACATATGTACATGTACTCCTGCCAAGCATGGGGGTGATTTACAGTCTGGCCTACAGTTATGCTAACCCTGCTCCCCACCCTTCACTCCCTCTTCCCTTCCTCACTGTAGTCTGCCCTCTTCTCCTCCCTCTCCCTCTCTCCTCTCTCTCCCCTCATTTATCCCGGACTCACCCCATCCAGCAACTTTCATCTCTATCTGCCACTCCTGAGTGATGGATTAAAAACTCTGCCTGGTTTTAGAGCCAGCTAAGCCATATTGTGTAAATAAAAGCGCTGGCTGGCTGAGAAATAGAGAAGCCGGAAGGAGTGAGAAAGAGGTCTCAGGGTGGTGGGGGTTGTAGCAACAGGTGGAGTGTGTGGGGTGGGCAAATGGCCGGGTGGGTGGCTGAGTGGGTGTCGGAGGTGTCACCTGCGCTGACACAGCTGTCCCTCCGGAGAAATGCAGGAATGGAGGGTGTGGGGGGGGAGCTCGCCTGAGGAAGACTAAACAGAGTGTCTGTCCAAGGGGCAGGAAGCGAAGGAGACAATCCGTCCATCATCACACCTCTATTTGCTCTCTCTTTCTCTCTCTCTTTTTTTTTTCTCCATTCTCCCGCTCCCCCCTCCCTCTCTGCCCCTCTCTCTCTCTCTGTTTCTCCAGGCTGGGACGGCCACAGCGAGCGGCAACATCCCGCTGGTGCTCTATGACGTGTGGAAGAGCAGAGGGCTTACAGGGTGAGTGCATGTTTACAAGTGTACGTGTGTATGTGTGCATGTGTGTGTGTGTGCCAGCCTTCAATTTAGACTAAAGGTCAAAGGGCATCTCAATTGTTTGAAAAACAGACGGCCTCCTCTACCTTGGCCCATTTAAAAAAAAATCCTCTTATTTTACATGATTTGATTTAACTTGCCCCGAGCCCTCACATAATCAAGTTTGATGATAGAATCGCTACTCGGGGGACATGAATTTACAACCGCAGCTGAAAAATGAGATGTATAAAAGCTTTTCTTGCCGACGTGGTGCACTGTCGTATTGATTAAGGTATTACAGGGGCCAAGTGGAGGGTTTATTTGAGCGTTTTGATGTGTTTATGACGCGCGCCGGAGAGAAGGCCAGGTCTAATGGGACCGCAAAGGGCTGCCAGCGCTAAAACAAACCCCCGGCCCCGATGAATAATAGGTCTGCTTGTGTACAAGCCGCCATCATTTAGTTAAGATGCACCGCCGCTTGATGTTCATAGCAGATTTGGTTTGGGACCGGGCCAAATGCCAGTGGGACGTGAGACAACTCTCTCTCTCTTTCTCTCTCTCTGTCTGCCTTTCTCTCCAAATCTCTCTCTCTCACACACACACACACACACATGTTAATATACAAACTCAGCCACTACATCAGCGTTTGTTTGTGTAGGCTGCAGCACTGGAATCTAATCAGAGAGTAATTACATTTCTGTTTCAGCCACAGCTCTGTGCTTAATGACCAGCCCAGGGTGATGCCTCCAATAGAGACTTGGGTGGGGAGAGCGAGGCTGGGGAAAGGGAAAGGGACGCAAGAGGGATGCATTATGCCAAGCTGCTCTGAAACATCGGTCATAGCCGTGCAGCCGTGCCTTCGCTTTTAATAAAGGTCGCGTTTCGCGGTGATTTCGCGGAGGTGAGAGCGAGCCGGCCCCTCTGAAAAAAAGCCGAGCTGCCAATCCCGCTCTCCCAGCTGCAGCACAGCCCAACGGTAACGTAAGGGAGAGCTCTTTGATGCCAATCCACCACCTCCACACCACCACGGCAACCTTTGATGTTATTTTTTTTCCCTCTCTCTCTCTTTCTCTCTCTTTCTCCCTTTTTTTTTTCTCTGCCCTTTCTCTCTTGTTCACTTCCTTGTTTCCTGTAGCTGACTGTCCTCCCGGGCTGATAGGACCAGCTGCATCACTGTCGCTTTGTTTCAACGTACAGCCCAGACAGCAAGCCACCATGAGCTTTGCTACTGATGATGGAATCCTGAAAATCCCATTCACCCGTGATATTGATGCAGACAGGCATTTTGGGAGAGCCAGGGGAGGGGGAGGGAGGGGAGAATGAAAGTAGAGAGAGAACAAGATGAAAAAGTGAAAAAGGGGAGACAAAGGAGAGCGTATAGAAAGTAAAAGGGGGCCCGTTGTTCCGCAGGGCCAAAAGGCCTGGTGGTTGCGCTGGTGCATGCCTGATACAAATTGCTGGGGCTTTAAAGCTGTAATTATGGTAATAGGCCCAATTGCAGTGTAGTGAAGCTCTAAAGTGCTTCCATGTGTGTGTACCGTGCCCCAGAGACCCTGGGTTAGGTTAGAGCGGTGCAGTCAGGCCCGCGCCGGCCTCCCCAAGCCACACTCACCCACCGTGTAACAAAACTACGAATCATGGCAAAACAAAGACTAACAAGCAGCGTGTTCTCAAGCCCAACAAAAATAATTATAAATAATAATGCCATGCTGGTACCCAATAAATACAGCAAAAAGACACAATGCAGAGCCACAATGTATTTTTATGGCAGAAGTATTTTTTGTAAAAGACAGGAAATTGGACACTTGAGGCTATTCAAATAACCTTCATATTTTATATCACTGTTGATGAATGTTGGGGTTCAGCCGCGGTTTATAACCCTCTCTTAATACACACCAAAACTGAAGGCGCAGTGATGAGCAACTCTCCGTTGAGGCTCGAGGCTATTTTTAGCCCGATTTGTCCGGAGAGGCGATTGGCCGACGATAGCAGGATGACTGATCTGTATGGCTGGCCAGGCCGTGATGTCACGGTGAGTCAGGGCACCCTCGGAGCTGATGGGAAAACCGGAGCTCTGGCTTCTCTCTCTGACGTCTCCGGCTCCGCAGGTGGGCTTGATCCCAGACAGGAAGTGACACGGAGCGTCGGTTTAAAATTAGTTCATTCCTGGCGCTGGAAACCGGGGCTTCACACGGGAAGATGAAGCGGTACAAATCAGCCATAAATAGTCGTATGCGCTTTGTTATTTGGTTCTATCAACTGTTTAATTGCTCAGTATTTCTATGAGTGGATATTTTCTCTCTCTGTGCCTTTGTGTCTCTCTTAATTTCTCTCACTGGAGTTTGATTGGACTTGGATCGTACGTTACATTGTTGTATAAGTAATTGTGTTTCTCGCCTAGAAAAGAGGCCTGTGGCTTTTGTTTCGGCAGATGGTGATAGATGGCTGTGTTGAGATGGAAAGAGCATGCTGCAGGGCAAGACCACGCGCTCTGACTAATGTCTCTGCGTTTACTTGGACGGGCTTAAGCATTTATACGACTGTGGGCTTACACGAACGCCGCCACACTTGCATACACTGCCTCACATATTCATACACACCCTCCATGTCTCTCTGTCATGCACTTTCTCTGTCACACACACATACACACACACCAAGCCCAACCATCCACAGCTAACCCTTCACTGTCCGTCTTTCCCAAACACCCGATCTGGGCCAGGGCATTCTCAAACGTGGAGTTGTGCGAATGGTTTGGATAGTTTGCAGATCCCTGACATGCTTGGCACCTTGTACAGCTTTGCAGTCGACAAAATTGATGTATAAGTGGTAAGACCACTTGTGACCCCATTTCTAAATGGAGAGCACATAAACCTGTCTTCCCTGGTCACCAGCACTATCCCACACCCACAGGTGCTGCAGGCTTTTGGGGGCTCCCTTTGTTGGACACAAATCCACTTGAGCGAGGTTTCCATCCAAGTTATTTTTGCGGTAATTGTTGATGTATCAGGTTAGAAAAGACGGATTCAAGCAGCAAAAGTCGATCAAATTTTCTCAGTATTTTGAAACAAAAAAATTTCAAAGCAGAACAAAGCAGAACTTTTTTTTTTTTTAAGCAAGAAATGATACGATAAGTGGTAATGGAAACATTTTTTTTTTTTTTTTTTTTTTTTTTTTAAGAAATAACAACATAGACTTGGCATGATCCGCCCAACAGATGGTTCAGTCTCATTGCACAACAGTTGAAAAGTGGCTTTAAAAGCTCTGAAATGTTGTCTGTAAAATATCTGTTTACCCTGGTCTCCAAGAAATGCCTCATTGTCTATCATAACTGTATGATCATTAGCTGGTAGAATATTGCCAAGTTCATTTCTTTTCTGTTTTTGTATAGAAGCCAGCATGAAATATGGCCAACATCAGGCACTAAAGAACAATAACAACTTACTCAATACTTATCAGATCTTCAAAGACGCTTTCCATTTTCTCATGGACGTTTCCCTCTGATGTCGCGACATTGGAGACGCCTGTTTATTGGTTTAAACGCAGCTGATGGAAACACAACCAGTTCACTTTTTAGTTTTTGCAACATTTCAATCGTTGGCTTAAGAATTGTTTGACAGTTGGACAGAAATATAGTTAACTGCCACACTTACAGACAGACATGCAGGAGATGCATACAGACAGACATTTTGTTTATATACATATATATATATATATATATACTTTTTTGTCTCAGCCTTTCTTAGTCACACACACACACACACACACACACACACACACACTATTCTTCATCCATTACATCTGGCTTGGATGGGGCCAGACCAGATGAGTGTGGGGGCGTACTGGCAGACAGAATGTGCTAGTAGGCAAAAACACAGTCGAGTGGACACGGTGAGAGAAGCAGAAAAAGGAGAGAGAGAGAGAGAGAGAGGTGAATAGGGAGATGAACAGACTGGACAAAGTGAGCCTGTGTTTGAGAAGTGTTAGCAGATGACGCAGCAAGAAAAGGAGACGGAGAGCAAGACGGGAAAAGAAATCCCCCAAGAAGCGAGCCAGTTGAGCGGAGCGTCACAGGACAGAGGAAGAGAAATGGATGGACAGCAGAGGGACGTGTGTGGATGTCATCTGGCCATCAGTCATACACAGAGAAAGAGGGGAGACAGGGAGTGAGAGAGCTCCAGGGAGGCCCGGGGGGGGCTTGAAGCCTAATCCCAAAAACAGCTGTGTGTAGTGGTGGTGGTGGGGGGACCTTGGGAGACCATCGCTCTCTCATGGCCCATCACATCTTCTGACCCCGACAACGTCAACAGCTTCTTGTCGGGCCTCAACCACTACAGACCGGCTCTCAGGCCCCCTCTCACTCTGGAAAAGCACCTTGTAGGCTCCACATATCTTTTTACTCATCCCAAAAGACCCTCTGCACCCAAAAAAGAGACCCCGCTTCCACGAAATTGTCCTAAATCATTCACAGATATTGTTAACTAATGAAGTGGTATGTGATACACTCTGCCACGGAGCCAGCAGGAGACACATTCACAGGCTTTCTTCAGGGAGAAAATTAAGCAAGAGCCACGCTCTGCAGTCAAAACACTAACAGGCAAAGCAGAGTAAAACTCCCTCTGAATGCTTTTTGCTGCTATTGAAAGATGGTAATAATAATAAAAAAATAAAAAAAACGTGCTCATGTTAGAGACTTCTAACTTCAGAATCTTTTGCTGCCAACCCAATGTAAACACTGTCGTTGGTTCAACTCATTTCAATGTGTGTGTGTAAGATCCGACCACCTGATGGAACAGAGGCGTACCACACTGTTGGCTGAAGGGAAATACCCGATTTGCTGCCTTGGTGGAGGTCTGTGCTCCACCGAGTGGTTTTTCGAGTTTTGTGGTGATATCTCTCAAACAGTTGTGCTGAATCTTTAAATAAAATTTTTAAGAAATTGCTTAAAATCACAGACTAAGAAGAAAATGGTACTTATTGAGCGTGGAAAAAAAACAAGGTTGGGAGCTTTTGCTTGCAAACACACATTAAAGAACAATATGGCAATCTACATGCAGATACTGTACACACTTCCTCAGGTGGCATGCCTTGAGCCACTTTGGAAGCTTTGGAGGTTTTTTTCTTGTGGACTAAGGAGAGTGTAACACTTGGATTTGTGGTACGATGGCACATTAAGATTGATACACTCACTTCCTGTGATAAAAGGTCAACTGCATACTCTCTCTTGCTCTTTTTTGGTAATTTTCTGACCAGAGAAATACACATTCACAGTTATAACAAAGGAATATACTGTTCAAATCTTTAATTCTATAACTTCTATAGCACTAGTTTAAGTTTTTATAATTATAATAAAACTATAATAAAACTGTAATGATGCAGCTTAAATGAAAATGTGTGCTCAAGGTAAATAAAACTACAATGTATTTTTCCCTTCTCCATCTCATAAGTTTCCCAGTGTGGCTCTTGGTTGTAGTGTAAGTGGGTTTGTTGACGCACGTTTCATTGGGCCCTTTTATATGAAAATGTGTGATGACTGGCCAGAATCACACACTCTCTTGAGTTGGTTGCCGCATAGGGAAAATATTCACGCTGTAATTCTGCACAATTGCAAGTTCTCGGAGGGACTGACGTGCATTGCCTTTGACTTTCTTTGTCTGCAGTCTGTTTGCCGGCAGCATACCGAGGATGACCTTCATCAGCGTGGGCGGCTTCATCTTCCTGGGAACCTACGAGAAGGTGCGCCGCGTCCTGTTATAGCAGCCGGGCCCGTCCGACCATCGCCGTCCCAAACCCGGGCAGAGCTGAGGCGCAGTAGGGGAAGCCTCTCTGGCAGGGAATGGCACCCTGGTCCCCTGGAGGTCCAAGCCTAAACCCACCCACACTCCCCCGCCCAGAAGGGCCCCCGCACTGTCTGCTGTGGCCGGAGAAGCAGGAACACCTGGTGCTCGGGAGAAGAGTCATCCATCCGCCTGATCGCATTACCTAGGGCTCTGCATTCCTGCTCATCAGTGCCTTGCGGATTGAGTTTAACAGCCCGCGGCCTCCCTTCTTTAACAGCACCGACGGTTTCCCAAATGAAACCCACACCCCGTCTCACAAGACAAGCTATTAAGCATATTTACTGTATAAATCATGTGTGTGAATGAATGAAACATGGTATTAAAGACAGTATTTTTTTTTTTAAACTTTGTGAGTATGACATTTGAGATTACATTTGTTCCCTTTGGGCTACCCATTATGTTTTGTGGACACTTAGATCTTAGTGTTCCTCATATTTTTTTTTTTTTTCCCCCCACTGGCTGTATAGTAAAATCTCTAGTGAGCCAAGCCACCTGTGTTTAAGACCCACTGGGGAGAGAGACAGTCATATCTCACCATTGTTCACATCCTGTAGGAGCACCGCTGAGCTCATCCACCTGCAAGGGCTTTAATTTTGCACCGCAGTAACAGAAAATTCTCCAAATGTCCAGTAATGTAGGTTTATTAAGAGACCCAATGTCCTGCACAAGCTGTATTTTTATTCTGGGGTTATTTGGCTGTTTATTTCCTCTTACACTGTAATAGCATTTTATTAGGTGATTGCTCGCTGCTCTCTCTAATTCTATGAAGCATTTCTGGTGTTTTCATGGTCTTAAAAAGCTGGTTAGTTGTGTGTTTGTGTGGTGTCCTTCAGTGGTAGGTTTGCAGGCAAGCTGAAGACTTAATATCCTGTCAGGGGCACAGAGAGATGGATAGTCTCACAGGTGGGAGTGTTTGTCACACTGCCTGTCACTAGGCCGGCGGACAACAATAGTCGACGTGTGATTGGTGGAGGCCAGGGCCGGGGGCATGTCAATCATCCAGTGACAAACACTCATCTGGAATGCACATTCTGGCCAGCTACTGACCCTCGCTCAGCCCTGATTCAACAGCAAATATTTTAAACAGCCCACAGTAGGAAAAATATGCCTGCTGTCTTTGGAGCTTAGGGAGTCAGGAGACAACCCCGGTTGGAAGATTACCTTCATGTGTGTTTGTGGTCCAGGCAGAAGCTGCTTCAATTCTTTGAAGATCAAGGTCTTTGGATTTCATGACTTTGTGCATGCCTCGTTTGAATTGATGGCTTTTCCATATCCACTGTGACCATGTATGCAGTAGTAAATGCTTGGTCAGCTGTTTGAAATACTGTTGTCGCAAAAACATTCTTTCACTCCTTTATGCTGAGTGTACTATATTCCAGCTGACACGCTGTCAGTCCAATCCATAAGAAAGGGGATACATAAGGGCCAAACACTCCAAATAATAGCAAAATGTGATTTTATTAGACACTTCAATGCCATGTTAGACACTTCAATGTTTTACCTTTGACATTGGTACAATGGTTTCAGACAGTTTATTTCAATAAATTACTCAGAACATGAACTGCACCTCACCCACGCATGTCCCTTTTACCTGGATACACTGGGATTGTTTTCCTAATGAGGACCTCTGATTGGTCTTGCTAGTAAAATTCAGTTCTCTGATAGGCACAATCAGATGTAACCAGAGGAACATGTCCTCCAACTAACCTTGATAAGGCCACTGGCAGCAGTACACAATACAGACAAGTGCACATTGGCAAAACACATGCATACATGAGACAATGTAATTATCCGGAACATTCGCTGTGTCCTGTGACCCAGTGTATCCAGGGATTGTGACAGTCAGGGGAGCATTTGACTGCATTATCCTCTAAGTTTGGTTAGAGCACATTTCACAAGCTTCCCAACTGTTCACAGAATGAAGCTGCACCAATAGTTCCCTCACACATGAAACATTATCGTACTGTAGTGATGACAATAACTTATTGTTTTGTTACCACATGGTGATCTGACGAACGCTTAATACTGGCCATTTCCTGTTTGTGGATGAACAAAGGTGGCTGTTGAGGCACAATACAGCAGTAACAACTTACCAACACGACTACATCATTCTTCCCAATTCCCCATCTTTGTCAGATGGATCTTAAAGCATAAAAACTGCATAATTAAGCATCGGGCCA
Organism: Myripristis murdjan; assembly: GCF_902150065.1. Classification (NCBI taxonomy): domain Eukaryota; kingdom Metazoa; phylum Chordata; class Actinopteri; order Holocentriformes; family Holocentridae; genus Myripristis; species Myripristis murdjan. The sequence continues at coordinate 26,282,815 of NC_043984.1, forward strand.
ATTAAATGTCAGTGCTCACGTGCACATAACTGTAGATTTGATTATAAATGTGGTGAACTATGATGCATGCCAAGTGTTGTCCTGTGTCCATACCAAGAAAACATCCTCATTGCCTTTTACCGCTTGGTAGGTGACACGAGAGCTCAACATAACAAGAGTAGTTAGTCTTAACGTTTGACCACATTTGGTTACAAACATGCGCCAAAGTCAGCTTCTTGGCCAAATCGAGAAATTAATTGGAAGTCGAAGAACAAACAAGAACCTTGTTTCCCAATCAGAGGCGATCACAACAGCTTTGCAATAACTTATAGTACTGAGAAACAGGTGGAAGAGCCTTAATGTTACGTACAGGCAACATGACAACAACAAAGATATGTGACGTGTCTCCTCACAAAGAGGAGGACCACTGGTTCCTGCGTACCTATTGGCAGATATCATGTACATCATCTGCCGCTCTAGAGCTTGTACAAAAAGTGCTTTAAATGTCGTAACCTATCTTCCCCAAATATCCCGTCTTGTACCATCTGATGTACCAAAATAATATACACCAAAGCTCTTCCTTCATACAATAACAGTGAGTGTGAATTGTGTTTCCGTAAGGCCATGGTTGGCAGCGTTTGCCAAAAACATTCAAGTGCAATTAAGTGTTTCTGTAGTATGATAAAGAGTGTACCATTATCTCTCACAAAAAATCTCTTGATATAGGCTATAACAAGTTGGGTTTCTTGAGTTTTCTTTGATCATGCAATAAGGCACCGCAGCTGAAGCTGGAAAAAGCTGATAAAGGCTCTTTTTTTCCTTTTTTGAAAAAAAAAAAAAAAATACCATCACTCCTTTCTTTGTCATGCACATAATAAATTCAAATACTCTTTTGTAAAAGTTATATAATATATAATATATAAGACAACTCTTATGTACAGTCAAATGTTCAAAGGTATATTTCTTTCCCCCCCTGCACACACTGCACATACTGTACAAAATTCCCTACAACTGCATGCTTCAAATGCAAGTCACATTATTTGGAGCTAGAATTTTGATTGGTCACCTCCCAAGGGAAGGTTTTAACTATGTACAGCTGATACGCTCAGATGGGACGCCACCCACACAAGCTCCGCCTTCAAACTCCGGATGCCCCCTGCCTTTTCCCCTTCTCCCAGCACCCCCTTTAGGTCCAAAGCCAGGGGGGGCGGTCAGGGCCATTCGCCTCAATCTGAGGTAGCAGTTCATTTCCCAGTGCAAAGAAACTCCACTCAGCGAGTCCACATTTTGGGTTTGTATTGGGGATTGGGGGGCAGCTAATCACTCGCTCTCCTTAGGGGGGCGCTCTCATTCTGAGAGGCTCTGAGAGTGTGTCCATTGGACAGCAGAGTCTGCCTGAGCTCTGGCTCACAGTCACTGTCGAGGCCGTGGTGCGTCACCCCAGCCAGCTTCACCGGTTTGTGGAAGGAGTCTTCTTGCGAGGGTGAGCACACCGACATCTTTCCTGTTCTGTTCACTGACGAACCTGACAGACAGAGAGAGGAGGAATGTGGGGAAGGGGAGGAGGAAGAGGCAGGCCAAGTCAATGACACAACATAGACAAATACACAAGTTGCTGTAGGCTACTGAGGCAAAGGAATGCACATTCACAGTGCTGCGTTGACATGTGAAGGTAAGAATTGGTATTTCGAGGGCGATTCCACCGGGATCATTCCTTGCTAAAGGAGCTGAATCCCAAAACAGGCCCAGGCGTGCAACCGCGGAGTTTGACAGGAGTGGAAACTCAATGCTTCTTTTCAGTTTTTAGAATAAAGACTAAGAGATATCCTCAGGTGCTTTGGGCTTGCAACTACGATACAGTGTCAAGTATTGGTAGGAGTCCATCCATCAGCAAGCCCTTACAAAGTACCTCGCCCTGACAAGGCTTCCTAAACAGTGCTCCAACAGTTTCCCATGCTATCAGTTAGTATAAATGGATATTGATATAACATGAAAAAGTTTGCTGGGATGGTCTGGGGTTGTAACAAGCGTATCAGATTTATTGCGTCAGGGCTTTTGTCTCTTGAGATAAATGCAGACAAAGGCTGTTGGCATTTGCTAGCAGTTCTAGTTCAAGTCTTCAGGGCTACAGAGGCTTCTTAAACGCCTGAGCTATACCATCGAGCGGTGTAACCTTCAAGTAAATGGAAGCTCAACACACTGTCGTCATCATCTTACCTTTTCTATCCCGGTGGCTCTGTTGTGACGTGTCATGATTGTTGGGAAATGTAGATCCTTGAATGTCCCTTTGGATCCCGTTGGGGGTCCCGTTGCACAGCGGGGCCGTGTGGGGTGCTGTGTCAAGGTGCTCCCCTAGGTGAGGGTGAGAGTTTGGCTGGGGGAGGGAGTGCTGCTGGTACTCCAAGCCCACAGCAGGACCAAAACTGTGTGACAGGTAGTCAGGGTCTTTGGAGTAGTTGTTGCCGTTCTCCATGCAGTCCGTACACACCACCGCACCATCAAAACCTGCAGAGAGTGGGGGGCGGGAGAGGGAGAGAGAGAGAGTGCAAAAAAAACAAAAAAAAATATGTCAACAGTGTGGTTAGGGTGTCTTCTGTAATTATTTCTGATGCAGAGCAGGCCTTCATGGACAGCGGCAATCTTTTTCATCATTGCACAATACAGCAATTAAAGTCATGGGAAAAATGGGAGAAATGGTTTGCAAGCACAAACTTTAATAGGACCGAGCAGACTGGGAGCTGACTGGTACCTGTAGTGTCTATGTGTCCGTTGGGCTGGGGTCCACCACTTGTGTCTACCCGGATGCACACATCCTGCCTCTCAGACAGCGTGCCCTGGGAGGAGAGGTAGCTGGGAACATCAGGGGGAACAATCGTCTCATCTGGAGAGATGAAGGAAGAAAGGGCGAAATGAGAAAAAGGCTTGTGTATGCTGAGACACATGACTTCTTCCATTCAGTTCACAGAGCCTGAAAAGCCATTTTTACTAGTTTCAAGCTACAAAGTACAACTTTTTGGTCACATTAAAATAAAATATAAAATATAAATAGTACACATTATCGGTCTGTGATCATGTGAGCAAAAGTGGCTTTTCAGTGATGGCTGAAACATTTTGGGACACAAGTCTCCAATGCAACAAGAAAACAAGGGCAAACTGTAAGAAACTTAAGACACAGGCTGAATTTGCAACAAGACCTTGAAAAATTTGAGTGAACACCGGGTTTTTTTAAATCCTAGATTGGTTGCATTCACCATCTGCTTTTTCGAGGTCTCTGCTGGCTATACAGATGCCGGTTAGTTCCCCCTCAAGCTATATGCTGCTTGAAGGCAGACAGTTCATCAAGATGAGTGACAAGTTCTGCAGCATGAACTTGACCAACTTAGCAGGGGAGGAGAGGACCTAACAATGCTCTTCCTGCCTCAAGGCAAAAAGTTTTATACAGAGCTCTAATATTTTACAAACCCTTCTTTCAAAAGCTAACAAAAATAATCTAAAAAATAACAAGAAAAAACAAATCAAAAAGAAAATCAAAGGTCCAGATGAGAAGCACTTCACATCACATACTACCAAGCTCACCTGTGTTGGTGACACTGCACTCCTCGCTCTTCTTCCTGGTCTGGTAGATGATGCACACCCACACCAGTGAAGTCACCACAATGCTGGTCACCACAGCGATGACTATGATCCCTATGGTGACCGTGCTGGGGCCCGGCTGCGGGTTGCATAGGCTCAGGCGCTGGGTCACCACCAGCTGGCTGTGTGCTCGCTCCGTGCCCAGAGTGTTGGACATCAGGCAGGTGTAGCGGCCGGCGTCCTCCAGCGTGGCAGAGCCGATGACCAGCAGCTGGTTCCCAGGGGTGAAGTGGTGTTTGTCGGACGGGCGCAGGGGCTGGTCGTTGCGGAGCCAGGTGATGCGAGGCGGGGGGCTGCCCAGGGCCTTGCACTGCAGGGCCACCGTGTCTCCTACCACCACACTGCGGTCCTCCAGGTCCTGAGCCAGGTGTGGTGTTTCTGTGGAGAAGAGGACTTACAGGTTGACTCCCATTGAAAAACGTAAAAAAAATCCAGCAGTGTGTTAGGTTAATATTTAATTAATTAAAAATATTGAGTATTTTAGTTATTTGCTGACAGTTTTGATAATAGACTTTAAGATCTGTCTCATTTACTTGCACTCTCTCACCAAAAGTTCATATATTTCACCTCTAAACTACTATCTAATCAAATGCAATTGCCATAAAACATATGACTAATGCAGAGACTGTTTGAGAATGTTTTGTGGGTGCTGAAAAAGTTTTTTTAAAGAGTATTTTCAGATGGAAAACAAGCCTAACTTTTCTCTAAAGCTTTGTACTGTTTGACATTACAACAGTGCCGATGACACAGCAAGTCAATCAGGCAGTGGTGACTGATTTATCTAGGTAAAGTCCCATATGAGTAATGTAAATGATATCTGGGATTTCACCAATGGTTTTACATCACAGGACATGTCTACAAATCTGACAAATTGTGGAGGCAGTTAACTTCATGATCATATCCAAACCATGCATTTCACTTCACTGAAATACTGCGTTTCTGCGCTGGTTTCACAACTAATCAGGACAGAATCCTCTTCAGAACAAGCACCGTCTTCAGTGTTGAGTGTGAATTGAGCATTGAAGTGTGTGTGTGTGTGTGTGTGTGTGTGTGTGTTGAGGTAGGCCTCTCCACTCAGACGGAGCACTTCCCCTCACAGTGGGACATGCACAGATTAAGAGATCTCACTTAACCCACTCCAGTCCTCTCTCCTCTATCAATACTTTCCCCATCAATCCCCCTTTTCCCTCCCCCTCCTCCTGCGCCTAAATCCCCCTTTCCTGCCTTTCCCTCCCTCTGCCATTCCTACTCCTCCTCTGCACCCCCACCCCGTTTCCCCCACCTCTCTTTTCCAGACAGGGGCCCCTGAACTACATGCCCCTCCTCAAACTTTCAAACCCAAACAACACCAAATCCGTCCAGAGGCATTGTCGTTTGTCTCAATATTTTACATTGTTCACTGGAGTAGTGCTTATCCTGAACTAGTGTGTAGGACAAACACAGCTCTAATATTACCCATTACAAGCCAGTCTGTCATCCAATATCAACCCTACTGGTCTGACTATTGAAATATAGAAAGTGAATGGAGGAAGGGCCAGGTAAAGTTTAACCCCTGCTTGTAAGCTCTTCAAAAGAAGCTGCACGCCTGTGACTACGGTGTAATAGCCCTATCAGTTCCTCTTGAATTGCCAAATACCCTTCTCAAGACATCCCCAGCACATTTTTGCAACAAAGCTAAGCAGCAAAGTGCAGCTGAACCTTTTCTCAAACGAGCAACCTGGTTACAAGATTTCCTTTGCTGGGTTCAAAGACAATAGACAAAGACTCCGTGTTAAAACTGTTACATTTCAGGTTTGTTTGATTCCACAGTGTAAAACAGCCAATAAACTAGAGGCACTGAGGCCTGCACTGAAGCAGGCATGACTGTCCCTCCCACAGAGAGAGGAGGAGGGGGGTGAGAATGCCTAACAAACACCCCTCTGTGAGTCCCCCCTCCCTCCCCCACCATCCCCCATTGACCCCGGCCGCGACCTTTAGCCCGTGACCTGTAACAAGGCCACAGCTGCCAAGAAAAGAAAAATATAAAGCTTTTCATTCTAAGGCCTCGGGCTGACCAATTCCCAACTGAGAACCAAGCTATTTACAAGTGCTCATTTTTGGGGTTGTGGGAAAATTATTAACATTGTATTGAACTAAACCCAAGTCATGAGAGCGCCGATATTAGTCGCAAACTCCAAAAGGAGAGGACATCATCTAGACCAGGCACCACCAATTAGCAAACTTGGGTCGAGGTTGGACCTGGTAATGGTTCCACCCAGACTACATACAGTTAACACTTTTTATGATGATGTCATGGTTTCTTGTGGCTACTGTATCTCAGTGTCTTGTCCAATCCTGTATGTTACTGAAATGACTCAACAATCTCGACCAATCAAAGTGACCGTACAGGTGAGCAGTATTTTATTTTCATGTCTATTTTTAAGATATAATCATTCTGATGCTTCTGTTTGTCAGTAGGCCTGCTTATTTATTTTTTCTTACTTTTACTATGTGAGAATGGCCGGGAAAGGGACTTATTGTTGAATTGAACTTCATTACATTAGTTGTATACATACACCTATACACATACAGACCCTAAATACAACATCCATATAGGCCTACAAATCAAAAGAAAAGTTGATATGACGGCTTGGACCTTTTGCTTGGGGAGGTGGGGGGACTTGAAGTAAATGGACCTCCTAAAATTTTAATTGATAAGCCCTGATCTGGACTGTTCAGTTAGAAGTAGCTGTCAGCAGTTCCCTGGCACCTTGTAAAATACTGGTATTCCTTATATAATACAACAATCACAGTTTGGGGTGTCCGTTATTCATTCAGTTGGAACTAGCTGCTGTGCAAAACGCTGTGTTGAAAGAAAGACAGAGTAAGCCTGTGGCTCTTACCCAGCACGGTGAGGGTGGCGTTGGCAGAGACGGTGCCTGCAGTGTTCTTGGCAGTGCAGCTGTACACGCCCATGTCCTCTGGCTTGACGTCCATGATGAAGAACACATCGTCATCAGGCATGACGTGCATTCGGCGCTCGCGGGCAGCGGGGAAGTCCGTGCCTCCGTCCTTCTGCCAGGCGATCTGTGGGGCCGGGTGGCCCTCGGCGGCGCACTCCAGCCTGGCTGTGTGGCCCGTCCGGATGGTGCTGTCCCTGGGGGTCTTCACGAAGGATGGGAGAACTAGAAGGGAACGAGACACAACTTTAGTCCAAATAAGGTGACAAGGATAATATGACATTATTTTAAACCTTTTATTTATAAATATCAACTGTGTGCACTGCTGTTTTCTCTACGATGACCTGCTCTACACTCAGTACATTCACATCCAGGAACGGGCCAGTTAGTCAGCAGCTCCACTGGAGGTGTTGGTTGTTAAAGGTACAGTTCGCCCATTTTGAAAAATTCAATATTTCACATACCCCCTAGGCAAACACTGGCAGCCTAAGCAGCTTATGGATTTATGTTTTCCTCATGAGATCTTAATCTGAGTTAGAGGTTAAGTTAAAGACACTGTTATTCAGCATAATTTATTTTATATGCACTTATATTTTTATGCATTGTTTGTCAACAGAGAAGCACCGTCTATCTATAGATAGATAGATACAGATAGACAGATAGATAGATAGATAGATAGGTTTAAAGCAAACTTTGTTAATACTGATGGTGATAACCTGTAATAAAAAACACTGAGGCATTATATTAAATGTGAGACAATGTTTTACAATTCAATACAGGCCAAATGTAGAAATCATCCTACTGACTGGTATAGATGCATTGAGAGTATAGCTACTTGAGTTGACTATGACAATTTTATCTTCAACTCAAATATGTGACGGGTCCTGAGAAAATGAATACCTCTACATGTGGGTCCTGGCATGAAAAAGTTTGGGACCCCCTGCCCTAGGCTGCTGCTAAAGCCCCGGCTGGCACACGGAAACAAAATTCTGGTGTAATTGCCCCACTGAGTGAAGAAGAAGAAGGCTTGATATGAGGTCTGATTTAGAGTTCAGCAGGGAACCAAACTCTAGATAATGACTCTTGATCTGCAGGAAGGCAGAGTGACAGAGCGTGGAGGAGGAGGCCGTGTCAGCGCTGACATGCCGCTAAATCAATTTGTTCCAAATTCCAAAGATCGGCACAGAGAGAGAGTGAAGACTTTATTCAAGAAGAGGAGAAGAGCTCAGCATAGCTACTCATCTCAATCGCTACTCTGTCAAACGGCTTCGTGTTTTACTTAAAAATGTAGAATCGCACACACATTGACATACTTGAAAACACATATGTGACTGGGCAGATCAACAGGCAAACAAAAAAAAAAAATGAAAGCCTTTAAATTTGACAGAAGCTGGCATGATGACACAACTATTTAACCGGCATGAACTCTTCTTAGCATCATGGCGATGGTCCATCTTAAATATTGTTTTATTTTATTGCCCTTTTTACAGCTGCTGACCCAAATGTTCCTTTGGGGTATTCAGTCATTTTAATTTTGGCAGGCAGGTTAATAAATCCCTGGGAAGATTATCATTTAGACAAGTCCTACGCTTAACACTGAGTTGACAATTTCAATCCAAAAATCAGTTTCACCATGTACAAATCTCTAGATCTCTAGTGTCATATTTTATTCTTTATTTTTTTTATTTATTTATTTATTTAATCTTGTAATCTGTGGATACTGCTGAAAACTGTGAATTTCCTTCAGGATGAATAAAGTATCTATCTATCTATCTATCTATCTATCTATCTATCTATCTATCTATTCTCCAGACGAGCTAACTTACCGTTGACAGTGAGGCGGGCCTTGCTGGAGTAGGAGGAGCCAAAGTGGTTGGTAATGATGCACTGGTAGCGTCCCTCGTGCGCAAAGGTGACATGGCGCAGGTGCAAGATGGTGGTGTACTCCATCACGCCCGTGCCTGGCGCCTCGGACACGCTGCCGTGATGGTGGGCGCGCACGTGGGCGTAGTTCTCGGTCTCGGCGTGCCGCAACAGTTCCTGGTCCTTGCGCCAGGCGAACGTCATGGGGGACGAGCTGCTGCTGGCCGCCGTGCACTTGAGCTGCACGTCGCTGCCCAGCACCGTCACCGTGGTCTCCGGCTGGACGGTGATCTGCGGCTTTGGAAGGTCATCTGGAGGCGGGAGTGGGATGGATAGAGGAACAAATGGTTGAATGAATAGTGGGAAAGAAAATGAAAGGAAGTATGAAAGTAGGAAGAAGAAAGAAAGGAGAGACAAGATATGGTGTGTGAAGAAGAAATGGAAGGAAAGGAGCACAGAGTGAGACAGTGAGGACAGACAGGGCAGGAAAGGGGAAGAAAGGAAATAAGGAGGGACAACGTGTGTTTAGAAAGAGAAGCAAAAATCACATCATGTGGTCAAATGTTGAACAACACAAATGTTTACTGGATAGGTGTCTGTTTGTGCAGCTCTGTGCTTAAGCTGATATAACAGATGCAAATAAAACACCCATGCAGAGCCATTAGCGCGTCTGAGTGCAAATGCGGAACCACGCTGCAACATAAGCCGAATAAAAACGCCACACAAACAAACACACACACAAGTATGTAAACAACTACATCGCGCCAAGCTGACAATATGGTCCATCTGTGTCTTGAATGCCGCTTGCGCACATGGCATGCATACACACACACCAACACAAACATACACACTGCTCACCACAAACAAAGCTCTCAGAGGGAGCTTGGAAGATGCTGGTGCCCTTGAGGCTCTCTGGGTGGGCACAGGTGGCATCAACACGAGTCTGCAATCCACGGGTCACCAACCACTCCGGCATCCACTGGAGCTGGCAGTCACACAGGAAACTGTCACTCTGGATGAGGCTGTGGAGTAAAACAGGGGACGGGAGGAGTAAAGGGCGGAGGAGAGGGATGAGGAAAAGAGAGGAGCACGTGAGGTGGCAGAGGGTGGATCAGAGAGGAAGTGAGATTTAGGTTATGACATTTTTTTTCCCCCCATTTTTTTTTCCACCAACACTGTGGTGTGTATCATGTCTCGCAATATCTAGGGAAATCACAATTTCCACTGAGTAAGTGTGAGAGTGTAACTGGATACATGTGTGTTTCAGAATAAGCAGTGTGTGTGGATGCCAGAGGAACCGAGGGAGCACGTTTCAAACCGCCTCAAGGCGTGTGTGGGTGTGTGTGCATCGCCTTATGCGCTGCTGGCCTGCGCATGTGTCTGCGCACATAAATTATGGGAGCTGTGTGTGAGTGAGTGAGTGAGTGAGTGTACATGTGTGTCTGCAGAAGAACATGAGTGACTTACAGGCTTTTGAGGTTCCTCATCTTGCTAAAGACCTCAGGTTGGATGGAACGAATGGCATTCTCTCCCAGGTTGCTGTTGGGACATCACACAGCGGGTCACTGGCTGTGACTCAGCGTCATGCATACATTGCAATCGTGCCCACACACACAGGCTCACCCCCTTTTATTAGCAAGGATGTCACTTTTAAACAAGGTGGAAAGACCCAGGCATGTATAACTGAGGATACATGCCAACTTTTCAGTGCCCCCCCCACCCCCTCCCTCAAATGGCCAGAGCCTGTGAAAGAGCTTATAGGAATTCCATTTCTTCTACGAAACTGACCATATGCTCAATAACTTTGTTCCTGAGCAGAGGCAGGAAAAAAAGGCCAAAGTTGAGTCTGTGCTAGCCTAACGAGAGGGAAGCAGCTGGGCCCTCGCAAAAGCCCCTGTCTTCTCCTTTTACAAAGAAGCTATTAAATTGCTAGCAGCCCCCTCTCCGCCAGCTACTTTTGGCAGTCTCCCTCCCCTAGCACTCTCTCTCTCTCCCTCTCCCGCTCCCCCTCTCACTCCAACTGGGAGGGAGGCCGCCAAGCATTGTGGGATACTCACAGGTGCTCCAGGGTCTCCAGGCCAGAGAAGGCTTTCTTGGCCACCGACTTGATCTTGTTTCCAAACAGAGTCCTGCCGTTTCCAAACATGAAGGCCGCCGATAGGTTGAGAGAGAGGGAGAGAGAGAGAGAGGGTATGTGTGTGTGTGTTAAAGAGAGAGAGACAGACAGAGAGAGAGTGTGTGTGAGAGTGAGAGTGAGAGAGAGAGAGAGAGAGAGAGAGAGAGAGAGAGAAGCACAATTAGCAAGGCTGAATCTGATAAGAGCAAGGGGATTGAGGTATTGGAAATCCGAACTGTGTGGAGATTAGCTCGGAGGAAGGGTGAGGGAGAGTGGACAGGGTGGGGGTGGGGGTGGGGGGCAGCTGGGCTCTGTTCTGCTCTTCAAAGACCACTTTTATCTTTATTAGAATTTAATAGCGATGACAAGGCGGGGCTGTGTGTGTGTGTGTGTGTGTGTGTGTGTGTGTGTGTGTGTGTGTGTGTGTGTTAAGTTGGGGGTGGGGGGTGACAGGTTCTTTCTCACTGCTGGGGACAGCATTGCTTGTAAGGACATGCATGCATACGTGTGTGTGTGTGTGTGTGTGTGTGTTTGTGTGTCTGTGAATGTTTGTGTGCCCGGCCAAGGCCTGGTTTGAGCCAAGAGTGTGTTGCTATTCCCTTGATTTGGGGTTCTAATCCCACTCCCCTCTCCCACCCCACTTCCCAACCCCCCCTCCCGTCAGTCCTGTTCTCTTCTTCTGGCCTTCTTCTCACAGGAAGAGGAGACACGGCCGGCTGGTTCACAGTGAAGACCCCGGTGTTTTAGTGCTTCAGTCCCCTCTTTCAAACACACACACACACACACACACACACACACACACTCATGCACGTGCACAGATGCATGTCCTTACAAATCATGCTGTCCCTAGCAGTGAGACGAAAGATTTATTTACTATGCAGATGACAGCATGTTCAACACTTGGTAGCAAATTAAAGTTTCAATAACTGCTGGTTTTTCTGTCATATTCTGCTGTGCAGATGTCGACTAATTTCATTTGTGTCTAAATATTGATGTATTTGATGTTGCTCATTATGAGCACATTTTAGTGTAAGCTAAGCTGAAAACTGACTTGGACCCCAGGAGGATAAGCTGATTGCTGGAGCACTAGCTAATGGGAATAATTGTAATAAACACTAATAAAAAACAAACACACACACATACACATCCAAATGTGTTGCAAGGACTTTGCACTTTCTGCTGATGTCCTGCTGTTGTTATTAAGGATCAGTGAAAGAAAGTCTTTTTCTGATTTTTCATTATATTTGAGGTTGTGCAATACAGACAGAATCTTCTATCATGATATGAATCATTTCATATCTTGATAATGGTTTATATCTCAAAATAGAATGTAAGTAAAACTGGCTATACAAAATATTCACAATTAGTTTTTTTTTATATATATAAATCTGTGAGCTAAATACAAACAACAGAAGTAGCCTCCTTTTTAGGTCCAAGTTCCTCATCTTGTCTTGGTCAGGCTGAATCCTGTTCTGTATCGGAGTGTTGCAAGCAGTTTCATTATGTGTCATGCTCCTCTATGGCTTTTTGTTATTCCAGCCCATGTGTAGCTATGGTGCATTCAAGACAACTAGGAGCTCCAACTCCATGACATCAACTACTGCCAGGAAGCAGCTTTTGCAACAACAGTGACAGTGAATATACAACAAACGAAAATCTCTAGTGAGAGAGAATTTTTCTCTTGTCCAAAAATATATATCACTGTATCACACAACCCTAATTATATATATATTTTTTAAATTGTATTCAAATTTCTTACCCCTCTTGGAAGACTGTCCACAAATGTCTCTGCAAGTGACTGGGGAGCCTCTACCTTTTAGCAGCTAACTGCTTTAAAGACCGAGCCTGTCATCTCCACAGAGTGATGACACACACTCAACCTCCCACTGACTTTGTGTTCAAACTATAGACTTTCCAGGAACTTAAAATTTAATTGGGGATATTCAGCTGAATCCAAATATAAACACAAATTTACAACACCACCAATGCAGGCCTATATAAAGAGAGAGAAAACAAGTGCAACAAAACACACACAGGCCAACTCGCCTCCCATTTAGTGATAATCACAAGCCGCTTTCCGGGCAACACAGAATGAGTGGTGGACACTTTGACGTCTCACCCCTTCTGTCTCTTTTTGCATCTCTTTTTCCCATGGCCTGGTTGGTTCACGAGTGTGTTGCCAGTGCTGGGATATGGCGGGCTGCTTCCGCCAATGCCAAGACAAAAGAGGCCGGGTCAGAGGGCGGGGCATATGAGGTGTTTGATGTTGATGACCAAATGTGGCCCCCAATTTCACCCTCTCTCAATTCCTAACAACGGGGACTGGGAAAGAGGGAGGAGTGGAGCGGCGGCATGGAGGAGGGATAGAATTGAGCCTATTGGGGTCCGATCTCCTGCCGGCCTGAAGAAAGGGCCTTTCTCACTCTCTCTTTCTCGTTTTCTTTCTCTTAAAGCAGCGCTCACACTGGGAACCATCTTGGATCAACATCATCTTTTCATCTTGCGGGGCTGATGATTACACAGGGCTGTAAAACGCCAGAAACTCCATGTCTGCTCGAGTTTCTCAACTTGCTAACTTCTGACATTGAACTTTTTACTACCTGGCTCATTGAGAATGTCAAATCATGAGCCATCATAAAAAACAGATAATAAATGATTCACTGTATCTTGTTCCCCTCTCTATGGGCGGCAAACTGAACCCCAACTTGGCCGCCACTACAGCGAAACGATGAATAAAAAGATGAGAACCAGACCGGGCTGGAGAAAAACTGGCTGGAGATTCTGCAGGCCAACCGGAGTTAAAATCTTGCAATAGATATTTCATGAAAAAGACTTGTAAAAAAAAAAAAAAAAAAAAAGATGCAGAGGACTCATTCAGTCATTGTTCTGTGTTCAAGTCATTGTTCAGTGCCAACACTTTTAAGTGACGTGTGGGGTCCTGAAGGAATAGGTATCTTAAACTGGTGAACTCTATGGCCCCAGTCTGGACTGGCTAAACTTCGCTGGCAGCGGAGCGCGAGTCAAAATCTGGAGAGGAACTTTTGGATGCAGGAAAAATGAGAGAGCCTGTTCCCATTTCTCCGATTGTCTGAGTTTGAAGAGCAACAGAAAGGATCCCAGAACCAGTGGCAGGCCATGAAGGGGGGGATGAGGAGCAGGCAGGAGGGGGTGATAAAGAAGGAGCGGCAGAGAGAGAGAGAGAGAGAGAGAGAGAAAAAAAAGGAGGGGAGACACTCACAGCTTGTTGAGGCTGTCCAGTCCAGAGAAGGCCCCATTGGTGTCCTCTATTGTGCCTGAGATGTCATTATGGTCCAGCTCCCTGTGGAGAATGAGAGAAAAAAAAAGGGATAAGAGAGATGGAAGGGGGGGAAGGGGAAGGAAGGAGAGAGGAGGAGGAGAGGGTCGGGGTCTGCCAGTGCTGAAGCATTTCATAGCCTTGGCAGTGGCTGGTCTGGAAGTCACGGGTTACCCCCTCGCCCACACTCCCTCCCTTACTCACCGCCCCCCCCTCCATCCTCCCCCCTCTGCACCTGGCCTTAAGAGCCCCTCCACTGCTCTGCTCTGCCAACCAAGCGCATTCTTTCCTTAGAGGGATGGAGAGGGAGTGTGCATGTGAGCATGTGTGTGTGTGTCCCTGCGTGTAAAGGCAAACCCAGCGCAAGCAAACACATGTATAATTCATGACGGCATGGAGGGATTGGCGCACACACAATGCCTTGTGAGAACCAGACAGTTGGGTCTGTGCATCCGATGGTGGCAGGTATGGCACAGCCAAAACCGAAGCCAAGAGTCCCCTTAATGAGGTCAGGGACAGAGCTTAGCCACGGCCAGACAAAGACAGAAAAGAGACTCAGTAAAAGAAAAAAGAGGGGAAAAGGGCCGCTTTGAGTGCGCTTGGAGGTTTCCAAACACTTGCTGAATGCACTTAATTTGCTTCCCCTCGCAGGGCTAGCACACTACCTCTGAGGGTGAAGTCATCGCTGCAAAGGAACCACCACCCCACCCCTTCGCATGGCGATCGAAAAGAAAAACAAAAACAACGGAGCTGGGAGACAAAGGAGTGTGAGTTTGCCGCTCTGGCGCACACTTTGTCTTCTGGGCCATTGAAAGACTTTCTTTCAAACTTGGGAAAGGCCTTTGAGGTTGATGGTCACCAACACCCCCTCGCCACCTCCAAAATAACACCCACTGCCCCTCCTCCTCCCTTCACTTTCCATCCTTCCCTCGTCCCCCTCTGGTTCTTTTCAGCCTCTGCTGGGCTCTGTCTTAGCTGGACTGGACTGGGGCTGCCAATTTCCTACTCTTTCTGGCTGGGTGGACATGAATGGCCGTTGCCTTGTTAAAGGAGGGCCAGCGGTGGGGGCTGTTGAGTAGGGGACCGGGGATGGGGAAGGGGGCCCCCGATGAGCCAACGACCCCCGTGGCCGAATTAGAGGGCAGGCTGGCCAGCTTGGAGCTTTCACACCCCAATGCAGGCTCCAGCCCCACGCCAGCGCGACCAGCAGCGCAGGCCCAATTAAAGCTCCCCCGGCTCCCTTTCAGGGCCCAGCCTGTGCCTGTTCTCCCCTCCATTGATTAGATTAGGCCTGCCTCAAAGACACAGAGGGCAGGAGAGGCAGAGAAAAAGAGGGAGAGAGAAGAGGGAGAGAATTGCAGAGACAGAGATACTGTGTGTGCCGAGGGGTGGCCTTTGGAGATGGCAGCATAGCCTCAGGAGAACAGATAGACAGAGATGGGGCTTGAAAGGGAAAAGACAGAAAAGGAACAAAGAAGGCAAATATGAAAAGAAGAGAAGAAGTGTAAGAAATAAAAGAGAGAGGGGGTAAGAGACTGGAGCCAAATGAAGGGCCCCTCTCAGAAGCTGAGCTCGCCTTCCCCCCTCTCTTTCTCCTCTGCAGCTAGTTAGCTAGCTCCCTGTGTGCCAGCAGAGAAAGGCCTGTATGCGTCTTGGCTTGTCACCCCACTGTGAGAGAAGCTTGTCTTGCGAGCTCAGGCACGACTCTTTTCTCTGGCTCTCTCATTGAGAGAAGGCACAGCCAAGAAGACCTTTGGTTAGGAACCAAACCCCCCAAGCCTTTCTCCTGGATTTCTCCCCTGACTTTCTTTGATTCCCTCCTTTTCTTTCTCTACGCCTGTTTGGATTTTTTGTGCAAAGGGTGGAACACAGGGAACAGAAACCTTCTATCCTGCTTTTCATTGCTTTAAAAAGCGGGGAAGGATCTCCAGGGAGGTGAGCGACACAGAACACATGTGCGTCCAAGTTAGTTCAGAACCGATGGCCAAAACAAAAAACAGACAAAAGGAGTGAAGAGAGAAAAGACACAACAAAATAACAAAAAAAAAAGTTCCCACAGAGTTCCCACAGAAACCATTACAATACTAATGTATGCACATCTTGGAAAGAGAAAAATAACCCAACTGTGTATATGAATAAACATGAATGCAAATGAGATTAAACTCTAAAATGCAGCTGTGCTGAAGAGTAAACAGCGCTGTTTTAAAATCAACTGCAGGGGACTAAGTAAGGCCATGTATCAAATATCACATAAGCAAAACCAATAATAAGTGGATAAACTTTCACTATTCCTGAGTGGCACATCTTGCTGTTACCATCAGCAGGGGCAGAACAGTTACATGTGGGTTTGTGGGATGGTTGGGGTCTTGCGGGGGTGGGTTGGGGTACTTACAAGATGCGCAAGGCCCTGAGGCCCCTGAAGGCACCCTCAGTGATGTGGCTGATGGAGTTGTGGCCCAGACGGAGGGTGTGGAGATCTCCCAGCACAGCCAGACTGCCCTCGTCTAGACGAGTCAAGTTATTGTACGACAGATTCCTGGAGAGTGAGAAAAAGAGGGAGAGGGAGGGAAAGTGAGAGAGAGAGAGAGAGAGAATGACATGAGAGAGGAAAGAGGACAGTCAGACAGACAGAGACAGGGAGTGAGAGAAAAAAAAAACGGCAAGAGAAAAATGTACTGTGTGAGGTCTGGAAGGAGATGACAGGTTGGCAGAACACTGAGGGAACTTGAGACATCATTATACTGAAATTTCATGGCTGATTCAATGTCTATTTGCCACTCTATGATGTGTTTTTCCATTGTGCTTTTTTTTTTTTTTGCTGCACCACAAGGTTTGTTAATAGAGAATGGGTTTAGCAGACCTCAAAATTCAACAGAGGTCCTAACCGTTTGACAGTGAGGAACACTAATTCTTGGTTGAAACCTCACATATCGACAGCCTCGATTTGTAAGCCTGCTTCAGCGTGTGGTAAACCCCTGGAGAATATGCTGTCACTCACGTGTACTGCTAAGTGAAAAAAAAATGACCCTCTTAAAAAGTCATTTATTTTCATAGCCAGCCTTAGAACCTTTTTCATTTTTTTTTTTTTTTTTTTACATGAAACTTTTTACCAGTGGAGTACGATAATTCAAATAAAGCAGGTAACACCGCTTATTAAGATGATGACACTTGGTTCAAGACACATTTTGCTACATGCTGACTTGCATGGAAAAACAAGCACGAATATATCCTCATTTTGTCCATTTGTTTTAAGTAATCTCAGTTATTTAAACCTCCAAGAGGTTTAAATAACAAGAAAAGACAGATGTTTTGTGCAGGCCAGTTAAAGCACGTAACATATAATAGCCTACCTCCTGATAAGTTCTGATTACAAATGATGATAAATCCCATAAAGCCATCGTTCAGACAGTGGTCAAAGGCAGTGTTGTGCATTTTATTGCCCTCTCTGTGGCCCTCGCCGCCTGTCTCTGCGGTCAGGCCGTGGGTCTGCTTGACCAGTCATGTGTGGAGAGATTCTCCCTGATGACCAGCACAGCCTGGCCCATTCGGAATGCAATAACAGGCTGCTCATAAAGACAAGTCTCTCTCTCCCATCAACCAAGGGAGCCATCATGACCCAAGATAATAAAATCATATAACCGCGGACTGTTGCAGGGCAGGGACGATGATGCACGGCTGGCCGAGGGAGCAATCTGTCATACAAGCGCGCACAGGAAACAGCGTCAAGATACACAGAGCAAACGAACCCGAATGCAGAGAAAAAGCAGTAAATCCATCGACCTCCATCCCTCCTGACAGTAACATGTAAACAAACACAGGCACCACAGATACCCCAGGCATATCACGGTTAGCGACACATCAGCTGACCGCAGACGTTAACAGCAGCAATGCAGTAACAGTCACATCAACAGAATATGAAAGACTGTCGGATAATAACTCCTCATTCATGAGACAAAAGCCGTGAGGACGATCCTTCAGCGTAATTACCACAACACAACCAGCGGAGGATTACACACCGGTTTGCCAAACCCCCATGCCTCAGACCTGAATACAAAAACTCTTGTCGAAGGGCTTAAGTGCTGTCGAGCCCAGCTCTAATTATGGGATAAACAGGCTTATCCTGAGAATAGCGTAGCGTATTGAGTGTTAAAGTACAATGTCATTTAACCCTAGGTAACGCAGAAGCATGATATGGGTGGGAAAAAGAAGGTCTGGGTTTTCAGCCTATAGGGTAAGGACATAACCTGGGCTTCAGATAGAAAGATCAAAGAAACACTTTTTTTATTATTATTATTATTTCATGAAGATCATGAGCTTGTATGAAACAAACTGTCCCCTCTGGTGTTTCAATACATCAAGTAACTTCGCTGTTGGAGCCTCAAATGGTCTGATGCAACCAGGCCTCTGGCAGTATTTTGTCAAGATCTCACATATATCACGGGACTAGATCGTTTCTTGGTGTACCAGAAATTGTGAGACCCCTACATGGGTCGCAGAGTTTCTGGAACAGCAAGAGCATGAGTTATGGTTTTGTCCACAACACTGTGTGAAAAGATGCAGCCACCAAACCTGGAAGAATTCACTATCTAGAAAGTATGCAAGCACAAAAGAAAAAAAAATAAAAATAAAGGTCACAGAACAAACAAAAACACTAGTTTGGACTGCACTGAATTTGAGAAGGGACATAATGAAGCTGCAAGTAATCAAGACCAAAAATGGCAAAGGTTTTGTTAAATGGGTAATGACCGTTATTATGTTACTGTGCTTGAATACATACAGCTTCTCCAAATAAATGCTGCTGTGTCTGTTGGTCTTTGGTTGCACGGTCGACTACCTTACATGACTGAAGCAACAGCGGGAGGACGTACATGGTTGGGCTCAGCGATAAATCCAAAATCACAAAATGGCAAAGTGCAATATTCAAAACACAGGAGCTGCAATTTTTTTGATAAAAGATAAAAGTGTGTGACAAAATATCACTGTGAATGTTTTGTTGTGGGGAAAACATTTTTGTTTTGGCATAGATCCCATTAAAATCACATCATCATTATTTATTTTATTTATTTATTTATTTATTGTAGTGAAAATGAAAAATTGTAAATCATACCAAAACCACAACATCTGCCAAAATAATCAAAATATCACCTTTTTGCATACTGTTCAGCTCTAGTTCAGAGGAAGTGTAACTGCTAAGTGTAACAGGTAACTGGAAATGCTAGAATTTACAGGACTGTAATTGTTAGACCATGAAAACAGTTCACATGTTAAAGAATGCTAATATGTACTGTACTCCCTTAAATAAAACTGAAATAATTCAAAGTATTTTAAAGGTTTAGAGTTGGCTATTTCAGTCTATCCAGCATGGCTTCCTAGTCAAAGATCCTGCCATGTTCACTGCCATGTTGGTGTGAGAGGTTCAGACCGCAGAAGAAGAGGAGCTTCGCACCGGCAATTACAACAGCACACGCGCTGGTACAGAGCAGTGAAGGATAAAAGTTTCTATCATTATGAGTAACTTAGTTTTGATTTCTCTTGAGGATCAGAGATGATAAGATGATGATAATTTTAGGCCTACACATCTGGTAAGGGCAGTACTGACACTCAGATGCACACACAGCGATATGGGGAGGCCATGAAGACACTTTACTGTGAAATACTGTGCTCTTTGTAAAATAAAATTGATTATACTGTTGGTGCCCAAGGCTTTAAATGTGTAACTCGTATTTTCAATGTAATCTGGGATACAGAGAAGAAAAACAAAACTTTGCCATTTGTCTCTGCAGGACACGTCCTCAAAATACGAGCTTAAAAGGAAAGAATATGCGATACAACACTCAACTCTGTTCCACTGCAGTTTTCCTTCCATGTTTAGCAGTTTTAACCACTGTCTGCTGAAAGTTATTTGCATGTCAATGGGGACATCTGGCAGGACAGTTTGGGTGTTCGGGCTAATTTAAATGCTGGTACTCACAGTTCCCTAAGTTTCTGGCAGAACTTCCATCCGTCAGGATTGATGCGGGCTATGGAGTTGTTACTGAGAAATAGTTGCTGAAGGGAAGTGAGCCCGTACAGGGAGCCACTGTTAACCTCCGTCAGGCTGTTGTAGTCCAAGTGACTGTGCAAGACAAAACAGAGGGAAATATATATTGTCATGGCCCACTGTGAAGGAAACGTAGATTTTTTATGTAGTGTGAAGTTGGCACGTTGATGTAGTGGTTAGCATGCAACTGTGATCTAAACATATGGGTAGATAATATTAATCTTGCCTCCTTTGAAATGTCTTGTGCTATGCAGCCACAAAAAACTTGGTGGAACTAATAAAGTGCTTATTCCATGACACAGCAGTCACTAATTAACCAAGCAACATTCCTGATGTCCAAGTTTATTATACATGCAGGTGGTATATCAAGAGACGCAGACTGTTATTGATTCTGTTATTGAGTGTTTTTACTTACAGGACTTTCATCTTGGCCAGGTCATAAAAGGCTCCATCGGTCAACTTGCTGATGTTGTTCCTCTGCAGCTTGAGCACCTCCAAGCTGGACAGACCCTGGAAGGTCAGACCCTCCACCTGACGGATGCGGTTCCTGTTTAACTCACTGCAGGGTGGGTGGGCGCGCGCACACATGCACACAAACACACACACACACACAGATGAAAAAAAAAAAAAATAGTGATTGGTGGTGAGGCAACCTATCGAGTCATGTAATCATACCTTTGTTCTTTCTGTATTATACTAACCGCCTTTCCTTCCCTCAAAAAAGGGGAGCCTTTTTTTTGTTTTGTTTTGACTAAGGAATGCTATGCCCTCATGCAGCATATGCATCCATCAAGCCAAAGTCAAACCCAAAGATTCCTGTAGCTTACACGCTTCAGTTGGAGCATTTTGCCCCTAACAAACCCCTAGCTTAACAGGCATTCCTCCACCTGTGGCATGGGGCCAGCGCTGTGTACCCGCAGGCTTCGGCTTACAAACAAGGGTCAAACTATGACCTGGCCATCCCTCCATGCCAGCCCAACACTTCATAAATCTCAGTGGGGTCAACTGGAGGAGAAAACAAACTTAACAAATGCATCAAAATAGCGCCGTGCTTAAGGCATCTGTTTGTACTTGGAAGAGTGAGCAAACACAAAGAACGAAGCAAATTATGTCTTCATGCGAGTGCCGGGAAAACATTTCATTTTGCAGTTTGAATATTACTGATGAGAAATTCTGGACAGAGAAGAAAGAAGATGACATACTGTGTGAGATGTGAAAAAAAATGTTCTCACCTCCACCTTGTGATAAAGCCGAGCCTCGCATGCATGTTACACTGACTTTGTACACCTGGTATGTGTGCGTGTGTGTGTGTATCAGGGGGTGATAGCTCCAAGCCCCGCAAGCGTAAACATCCACACAGGATCTTTTATGTCTAATGTGTATCACCACTAGCATGTGCAGATACAGTGTCACCGGGGCCACCTGTCTCACAATAGACACCTGGGGAAACTGCTGGGGCCACAATGAGGGAGACTCCCATTACATGAGTCCCTTTACTTCCAAGAATGGAGGTGTTGAGCTATGGATGGGTCTACCTCATCGCTACGCTGCAGGGAAGATGGAAGAGGATAATGGAGCGTGGCTCTGGGAATGAGCTAGCTCGCTTTGAGGATATGGAAGAAAGCTATAAATCAACGATAATATGGCTTTGGTGTTTACCTAGGCGACCCCCCACCCCCCAGGGGTCTCACTCACGCTAATAGTGTTGCAAATGTTAAACACACAAAGCTAGACCTGCAGACGCTACGAGCTTCTCTCCCTTCACATTTCTTAATTTTCCTAAACTCTCCGAGTCTCTAATGTCTCCTAAAAGCTGAACTGAGAAACAGAATCTCCTTCGTTTCCAGCTACAACACAAACATGAATTATGTTTTCGCTGAGTGGACTGTCCTGACAGACTGCCAACGAGAACGCTGTCACAACGCGCGAACTACGTTGTTAAACTGATTAAATCTGGAGGTACTCACAGCTGGGTGAGCCTTGGGAGCTGGAAGGCTCTCACGGGGACCTGGCTGATGCGGTTTCGGCTGAGTCTGAGCACCTGTAGAGTCGAGCCCAGATGATCCAGCGATCCAAGCTCCAGCACACTGATCTTGTTGTTGCTCAGGTAGCTGGAACAGAGATGCGGTGGCATTGTGGCATGAGGAGTTTAAAACATGGATTATTAGCACTGTTATCTGTTATCCATCCCTCCAACAACACTTTTTCTTTCATACAGTCCACAAACGTTGTAGTGTTTTGACAGTGTTGGCTATTTGTGTTTATATGATTCCGGTTTTCTATATTCTTCTAGTTTCATCTTATTTGTAAAGCTACTTGACAAGGAGACATTTACATATCAAATATATGTAAACCTATGGTCAGGCTAGCAGATGTTCTAAGTACACTGAGATTGTACTTACAGGTCTTTGATTTGGAGGCCTGCAGGGAAGCAGTGACCTCGAAGCTCGGTGATGTCATTGTTGCTGAGGTCCAGGGTTTCCACAGACACCAGCTCTCTGGTCCGCCTGCCATCAATGCTGCGGATCTTGTTATGATGTCTGTAAAATAAATAAAACACACAATAGGCATTGGCTACAGCAATTTCATCCACAGACCTACAAATCTATCATTTACAAGTCCAAGAAATGTCCGAATTGTAACCCCCCCACCTTCCCTGAGCCCACTCAGGAACTAAGAGGGAAGAGTACACAGAACAAAGTGGTCTTCGTTCCACCAGCAAGCGTGCACTTCGAGAGCTTCCAAACAGAGGGTGGCTTTCTCCAAACATTTCGAAGGACACCTGTGCCTCTCCACAGAGCTTAGTCACAGGTCTTCTAGATGGATGGGGCCTCACTGATCACCCAGGGCCACTTCAGGGGGGATTTTCAGAGTACTTAAGAGTGTGATGGAACGGAGAGATGGCTGCTTCAGTTCTCAAGAAGGTCTGGCCACTATCAAGGTCCTAATCCTCCCAGGACCAAGGAGGGGAAACTCCTGATGAACTGACAACAAAGCCAAACTGAGATCAAACTATCTTGAAATGTCCTGTCAAACATCTACAAACCAGCTACTCGAGTGCATTAATGTTAGCATAGCTGGCTATTTTTTTTTTCCAGAGGAAGAATTTGGATTAATCAAAATATATGTGGTTACATCATGCAAAAACACGACCTAGTGACATTAAGGCTGCTTGAGCACAGAGTAGCAACGAATACAGGCATCCCCCATAGCTTGTTGGAAAAACACAACCACCTCCCTCTTTAAGGAGTCTCCACACAAGGGAACAGTATTTCAAGACGCCTCGGCCCTCTTTGGACAGGCCTTGCTAGCTTGGGTGTGCCAGAAGCCTGAGAAAGCTTCAACAGTTTTGAGTTTGTATTCTTGCCCTGCTTGAGGGGGGGGCTTGTGTGGAATGGAGGGTCACAGTCCTCCCCACCCTGTCCTCCTCAACATCTGCGGTGGGTTATTTTGAGGACCGGGACCTATTCTACACAAAAGAAGAGAGAGAAGGGGAGAGAGAGACGGAGCAAGAGAGATGGAATCCCAGTCATTTCCCGGCATGCAGATACCTTGGAGGAGCATGGCTGAACACATACACACACACACACACAAAACCACACATACATGCAAAAGACACAAAAGAGACACTGCCCTACTCTTCTGCAAACACACTCACAGGCCTGTGTGTACATATATGCAAAACAGATGCATATATAGAGAACACATGCAAAAAAAAAAAAACACACATGTACAGAAGAATACACTGACTGACATCTGTCCAACTGATCTAGTGGTTCAGTCTATCACCCGTTTGTGTGCGCGTGTGTGGGAGTCTGAAGGCCAGAGTGTTATCTGAGTATACATGAAAGCCTTCATTGGGTGACACATATGACACATGCCTGGGCACCAACACCACTTTCCTGACACTGTGGCTAATGTTACTGACCTCTTTCTCTCTCTCTCTCTCTCACACACACACACACACACACACACACACACGCATATGCACACTCAAGGCCAATATTACAGGTTTCCAGGCTACAATGTGGCCTAAATTACATGTCCTTAAAGAATTTAAAAATAATTTCTTTCTGCAAGTGTTAAGCTCAGTAAGATAAGATGAATGCAAAAGTAGCAACAGAAGCCACAAAACCAATTTGACAAAGGGCTCATGTATGTGTGTGTGTGTGTGTGTGTGTGTGTGTGTGTGTGTGTGTGTGTGTGTGTGTGTGTGTGTGTGAGGGAAAGAGAGAGAGAGAGCAGGTGTTCCACCAGTCAAACTCCATCAAAACAAGGTCAGTCCCTCCTTCCTTCCCAGCCCTCACCCAGCAGATGGACACACACACACACACACACACACACACACACACATTTGGTCATTTACTTGGGTGTCTGGCAAAAGGGGGGGTGGGGTGGCTGCACCATAGTGTCCCACCTGAATAAACAGCAGCGGAAATAGTTAAGGATGAGTTGTGTGCGCGCGCACACACGCAGGACAGAGCAACAGACAGAGGCTGCAGTGAACATGGGCGAGGGAGGGAAGGAATGGGGAGGGAGAAAGGAAGGAGGGAGAAAGAGGGGTGAGGTGAGGTCAACAGCTGGTGACCTCTGCTGGGAAAAACAGATCAGTCTCAAACTGATGGGAGAGGTTGGCCTCTCAATCTTTTCTCTCGCTCTGCGACCAGTCCGCCAAGTCCAAATTCCCTCTCCTCTTTCGCTCATACTCTCTTTTCCACATCCCCTTCTCCCCTCCCACATGCAGAGCCCAGCTGTGTGTGTGAGAGATAAAGAGTTGGTTCTGAGCGTGTTTGAAGTCCCCACACACAATAGCGGCGTTTATAAAAACTGTGATTATCACACGGCCAGTGACATTTCTGCTAAAAGGAGCTTGATTCAGCCTCACGCTCTTTGATGTCAGAGGGCCCTATTCGCCCTGATCCCACTTAATTCCAAATCTCATCATCCCCCCCATTGACCATCTGATTATAAAGAGGCAGCCTCTTTTTGACACCTCTTTTGATGTATGGAAAGCGCTGCCGCGGTTTACACTAGTGTGCCCATTCTTCCATTTCCAATGCCATCTTTGGGGGCGTTTGTTCAGCCCGTCCCAACCCGTTTGAAGCTGGCCACTGGGACAAAAGGAGAATTATTTCAAAATCAGATCATCCCATGGGCCATATGATTTCTATCCGGAGCTGTTTTGAAGGTTCTCTTTGATGTCGATGGGGCGGGCTATGCACACAATAAAGAAGTTTGTACTGCTATGCTGTCACTTTGACACTGTGTTTTTAAACCTTATTGTTGCTTCTTTTTTTTGCCATCCTGCTGTGGCATTCTGGGAATCCATGGGATATCAGTGGGTTCACCAAGTGCATTGTGGGACTCTGGGAGCCTGGCATATGGTCTCATTTTGGCTGGTTTTTGTCAAAGGTTTCTACATGCTCAGGTGATTTTTATTCCACTCTGAAAACTGTGATCCTCATGAGATACTTTTCAGTGGCCTGGTCCTGATTGGTCAATAGATATCTGATCAAAGTGCAGCGATTGGTCCAAAGAACATCTTAAATTGCAGCAACACGGCCAACCACACAGATTAACAGGATAAGTACTCACACGGCCACTGCTCATTGGCTTATCTCTGCCTGATGAACTCCACGAGAGAGAGGGGCAGAGATCAAAAGGAGCTGCAGGACAAGTGAGTGAGAGAACAGAGGTGAAAGGAATAAAAGGGAGAGAGCTACGGGGAGCGGAAAAGAAGGTGAAAGAGTGAGTCGCCCCTACAGCAAGAAAGAGATTAAGAAGAGAGAAATGAGACAGAAAAAAAGGGAAGAGAAAGCCCTCAAGAAGGAAAGTCGAAACAAAACACTACCTTTTCCCTGATTTCTACTTTTAAATGTTTCATATGGTACCTCAGATAGAAGCTGTACTGAGCATGGGTGATGGAGAAAATCACAAAGCCAATTTTGGTCCAGAGTGCCCTTGATTTCTGCCGTATAAGCTCCAATGAACACTGAACATCCATTCAAGCAAAATGTTCCTTGCCATTTAATTGCAGAATCTTCTCATTCAGTCGACTACTGAGTACATGCACACCATATCAGAGGAACTGGAAGTCTGACTTGACAAATTATCTGGATGACCTGAGCGCTCACATGTTCATTCAAATTACTGTGGGACTGTCACAGCTAACAAGACAGATTTACAGGCTAATAGGAAATGATAACGCTAAAGATGGCCTGCCATATGAATGAATTATGAATGTAGGAATAAATCTGCATAAAAGTGTAGAGAAATATAGTCTGTATGGGGACCTGTAGCAAATAGTATTAGTGAAGATGCTTCCGTGCTTTAAAAATCTTCTGTGTTGCTGATGTGTGTGGCAAAGTGGCTTAAAGTAGCAAATTCAGATTTTCCGAGAAGAAATATGACTGGAGAATAGGGCTGCACGATATATCGACATTACGATGTGAACATGAGCAATATAGTCCAGTAATTTCAGGCCAAAATTGGGGTCAACCTAGGACAAATTGCAAGAGAAGCAAACTCAACTGATTTTGTATCCTCAGTTTGTCCTGAGTGAGGGAAAAAAAAAAGTCCCAAGAAATCCCATTGGTGGAAAGTTTTGAAAATCACCTATTTATGACCACATATTACCAAAAACACTGTTTTTAACACACAGGGGAAAGAGGTTCAAAATTTCACTTTCAGATATCACTATAAAAATTCACAAGTTGATTACACACACAAAGACAAGAAAAAAAGTCAATTACAAGTTCTTTGAATTATTCTGTTTACACATGCATATCACACATTACCTGATTTGATATGCGCTAATTGGAATATAAGGAATAAATGCCAGAACAGATATTTAAACAGTGAATTAAAAGGTTACTATATATATAGTAACCTTTTAATTCACTGTTATATAGTAACCTCTTAATTCAAGGTTACTATATACATATAGTAACCTTTTAATTCACTGTTTAAATGTCTCTTCTGGTATTTATTCCTTATATTCCTTATTAAAGCATATCAAATCAGATAATGTGTGATATGCATGTGTAAGCAGAATAATTTTGAACCCCTTTCCCCTGTGTGTTAAAAACAGTGTTTTTTGGTAATATGTGGTCATAAATAGGTGATTTTCAAAACTTTCCACCAATGGGATTTCTTGGGACTTTTTCACTCAGGACATACTGAGGATACAAAATCAGTTGTGTTTGCTTCTCTTGCAATGTGTCCTAGGTTTTTTCATAAAATGACTGGACTAATAGTCACACTGCAGTGTGTGATGTCAAGTGAGGCAAATTAACTCTAACAGGAGATGCGACAACCATTCTCATTTTCCATGACTAATCTACGAGAAATTCCATCTGATATTAAATAATTTTGTCCGATTTAGGGGTTCTTGGATACACAGAGTTTGTTCACTATGTGCTCTGGTGACGGGGTGCACTTCATCAGTTTATCAAACAATCAAAATAGGCAGCGCTCACTTTCAGGTTGTGGTAGGCGAATAGTGGAGCCTGCTTCAAATGATCAAATGCACCCTGTCACCAGAGCATATAGCGAGCTGATCGCTGTGCGTGCAGAACCTGCGTGTCACCTGCCTGTAAACACGCACGAGACAAGGCTCCTGTCACAGATAATGTCACCTGGATGCTAATGGCAGGCATTCCGTTACACAAGGCGGCTTTTGAGTGTGTGCACTCCCATTATCAGCCACTATCACAGAGCTGGTCCTTGCCCTGATGTAAGAGATGCTTACCACACACAAACACACTCACACACACACACACACACACACACACACACACACAAAACTTGCAATATCCAGATCTATCTGTACTTAGGCTACATCTCGCTGGCATACAGATAAATCTGTTTGTTGCTTGAATTTGAGATGTTCACACCCTAAGCTGTGCTGGGAGGCCTTTTTAAAATCATCCACCTAGCAAACATGAACATTGTTAGAACTGGTTTAGATTAAATGTAAATACCACAACTGTGACACATAAGACCAATTGTAAAGTTTATTAAGAAACATATGTTGTTTTCCCCAAAGTGTGGTAGAAATAGGACAGGGGTTTTGTTTTGTTAGATAGACTTTTAAAGTACCCAAATGATAGAAATTATGATTGTTTATTATATATCTGTACATAGATAACTCCATGCATGTATCTGGTGAAATTTCCTGTATATATTCATATCGCAATATGTAGCCTATCACAGGAATAAAAGATACTGCAATGTCATTTTTCCCAATATCATGCGGCCCTATTAGAGACAGTATTTTTTTTTTTTTTTTTTATGAGTAAGAAGCTCATATTTAAGGTTACAACAATATGGGGTGAATGCAGGATTACTGTTCATTGTGTTTATTCCAGAAGCACCAGTCACTTGTCTCATTTACATCCATCAGAAACAAGTCTTACATAGAGGCAAGACACAAGTTCAGAGACAGTATCATCTGTCAGACAGTAGCACCCACATTAAATGGGCTGTGTGCCTTTTGGAGTGCTCACTTCTCAATGTGGGGCTAGAGACAGACGTTCTCTGTCCTGTGTGTGTGTGTGTGTGTGTGTGTGTGTGTGTGTGTGTGTGTGCTTGTGCGTGTGTATAAAACCACTGTCTCACACAGGCCTGCAGTCAGACGACATTCCAGCCACTCTTCAACCAACGGCACAGGAATTCAGCCCGCACTGTGCTGCCATCTATACTGCTACCTCTGCCAAGGCACACTCACACACATACATACAGAAACACATCCATCAAAACACACACACACACACACACACACTAAAGGGGAGGGCTTGGTGGTTGGCAAAGGAGTGTGGGTGTACTGGGTTTACTCTTGGGCATAACCCTGAGCTTGAGTGCACCTCTCTCCTCCTCTTTTCCTTCCACTTCCTTTCACTTACTTCTTCTTAAGGGTTCCTCCTTCTACAGTAACGTGGTGATGTCACCCTGCTGTGGCCCTATTTGCATCCCTCACCACTCCCACCCTCTCAACCTTCTTCCCCAGCTCCCTGTCACTCATTTTACAGTAAGCCATCTGACTGACAGCTACAGCTGCAAGTGTTCCAGTGGGCCTTCAGCTGTGTGGCTTTGTAAAGACACGGCCCTCCCACTAGTACCCGCTCCCATCAGGCCTACAGGCCTTCCCCTAGCAACAGGCCTCCAGTCAGGCCAAAAAAAGACACCCCAATCATTTGCAGGAGAGGGTGCGACTCACTAGAGTGACTCTGCAGAGTTTGCACAAGTAAAGGTGAACTTACTCTGATCTCTCGTATCAGAGGCTGAGTCAAGGGGCGGTGTTGAACCCAACAGGTTCAGACAGACAGAAAAAACATTCTGAAACATTTTGGACACATGACACAGGATACATTTTGACCTTTCAGAGTTGGTCAATGAAACCTCACTTCCTGCAATCGATGTACAGCCTTAAAAGCATTCTGACTAAAGCTTGACATCATGATAGAGTCTGAGAAGCAGGCAGATGACACACAGGGAGAGGGTGAGGTGTGACTCCCACTAAACTGACCACTGAAAGTGATA
Organism: Myripristis murdjan; assembly: GCF_902150065.1. Classification (NCBI taxonomy): domain Eukaryota; kingdom Metazoa; phylum Chordata; class Actinopteri; order Holocentriformes; family Holocentridae; genus Myripristis; species Myripristis murdjan. Next base: position 26,312,220 of record NC_043984.1, read on the forward strand.
CGACGATGAGCAATGTCACAGGAACCAGCAGCTGCGTACTTTACTACCGAGGAGTCAGCCGGCATGCTGGCAAGGTGTTAAAAAAAAATACAGACTGTTTGTGAGGGTTAGCACTAAACTAGCTGCGGTGGCTTGTTTCAGGTTGACTGAGATGCCAGAATGTTCCACAGCCACACATGAGGGGGAAAAACTGTCGGAGGCTGGAAAACAACAAGACCCCTCCAACAGACGAGCCATGAACACTGTCACAACTGTGTGTATCTGTGTGTGTGTGAAAAGGAGCTTGTCGATGGGCCACTTGGCTCACAGTTGTGGCATACACAAGCGCGCACACACAAGCGGTTATGCATGCACGCCAACGTACGCACACACACACACACCCTTCCCAAATAGGGCAGTAAATCTCTAGTGAGATGCCAGTGTAGGCAGCCCCCACAGGCAGAGTTTCACAACTGGAAGCAACCAAGCTGGAGCTATATGTGAGCTGACACTCCAAGCAGCCAGCACTACTCAGTATAGACAAGACCGCGTGGCCAACTAACAAGACTAGTCAGTTACTTGACCACATTCTAATTGTCCCTGACAGGCTTCCATACTGACGCCAACAGGGCCCAAATGAAAAGGGGATTTTTGATCTCAGCCCTGAATGCTTGCAATCCTGTTAAAATCAATGCAGTATCACCACCGAGATGTTTCAGAAGCATCTGAGACAAACTCTATGTCAGGAGACTATTTCAAGCGCAGTGCCACCAGGCCACTGACCTAAAATGAATATGGCAGCAGAGAGAAAGATGATTATGGTACCAGACAGGCCGTGCGTGGGCTGATACTCACAGGTAGAGCGATACGATCTTGGAGGCAGCCTGTCCTAAATCTGGTATGGAGGTCAGTTCATTGTGGTCCAGCCGCCTGAAAATGACAAACACACGCAATGATGGGTTAGAGAACAAATCTGTAGCTGGGCAAGGGGGGGCGAAGGACAGAAAAATTCATGAGGATAAGGTGCTGTGAGGTTACGGGGCTCTGCAGAAGCATTTATGTCACCACAGAAGCACATGCACTTAAAAACTGAAAAATTCAAGAGCACAGGCAAAAAAAAAAAAAAAATAGCAGCATGATTGGTAAAAATGGATGCCTACTTTGTATCTCAAGCTGTACATCAACTTGTTTTTGACACAGAATGAAACCGTTTTGGAAACTGTGTCAAACACAAAACTGAGTCATGGTTCTTGAAATCATTTTAATCAAATCTTGTAATTTCAGCAATGATAGGGCTATTCCACACGCCTTATCACATGAGGGTGAATTCAGAACCTCAAGTAATTCAAAGGATTTCAAGCACAACTTGACACATCTGCCGTAAAGCAAGTACCAAGTCATCCTTTTAAAACCAAAAATAACACGGGAGTAAAACAGATGTCGGAGAGCGTATGACCGGCTGGCCCGGCCTGCCAAAGATGTCACCAGTGTGTGTATCACCGGTCAGCTCGTGTGTGTATGTGTCTTGTGTGCCGGTGCTGAGTGACACAGAGCCAAGCCCTCTCCTCACCATATAAAATATTTACAAGGCCAGCGTTGGCCACGGTATCGGGTGGTGGAGGGGAGGCTTAATATAGAAAACCACCACTTTATTCTCAATTGGACCCAGTTCAAGGCAATACATACAAGGATGCTGCTAGAATGCGGAGTGGCAATCACTGGTATTAGAGGGACTTTTTCCATTCAGAAAAATGGCATAGCAACGCGGATTATACCGTCCATCCGGCCAAAATGTGGCTAATAAACCGGCATGTTTGACGGCTGATCTGAGAAGTCAAAAGGCACACAGCTATATTTGCATTGAAACATTATAGTCACACGCTCTCCCGACAGACACGGACCAAACACAAACACACCCTGAGGGGATTAGAAAGTCCATTAAAAAGTGAAGGGGCAGCACTTTGTGGGGAGTTGTGTTCATGGATTTGCTGTCCGCCTGCCAATCGATGCTGTGTTCTATTGAAAGCGACTGATTTAAAAAAGGGAGCACCGTCAACACATATATACACAAGCACACACACACACACACACCCTAGCTGAGAAGCTGAGTGTCTGGAGGAAAGTGCCACTCAGAGTGTCATGACAGTTTTCCCTAAAGTGTGATACCCGAGGCACTCTTCTCCAAGTGTCCTTTCTGGGTGGGCAATTTCCTCACTGGCCAAGTGTGTGTGTGTGTGTGTGTGTGTGTGTGTGTTCTTCCTAAGCACTCTGTTATGTGTGTACATCACGTGAGTGACTGAGCGATGATGCCAAAATACTTACAGCTCTCGCAAGTTGGGGAGGTTGGTGAAGACTTCTGCATCGACGGCGGTCAGCTTGTTGTAGCCAAGATTTCTGAAAGAGTGGAAAAGCAGATGTTACTCCACAGCTCGTTGAAATCAAACCCCTATATGTGGTGCACGCAGTACACATCAAAAAGGGAGCGGAAACAGTCAAAATGTCAGCAGTGCAACAATGCTACTTTTTTTTTTATGTTGTCGTACAACTTTTTAAACTGTTTAAAGATCCCGGTCAATAGCAGCTGCTTTTGACACGCTGACTTCATCTTGACATACTGCCTCAACCGTCCGCATTAAGTATGCCTGAAAACACTGCAGCACATCCATTCAGCTGGCTTTCCAGGGGGCCAGATCAATACTATCAATACAGAGTGTGTGTCTCTCCTGGCTCACTTACCTAACATAGCCCACAGGCCATCCATCTGCCGCAGTCAATTTGCACTTTCGGCTAACAGCGTATTTAATAGCTGGCACTTGACTTGTACAGAGGCTTATTAGAAAGCGATTTGTCCAGTGATATAATATTACCTCTGTCAGAGAGTGCGCGAGAGAGCATGAACGTGCGTGCATAACACGCATCTGCATTTCAGATGAAACTTCCCACGCAGTATGAATCGGATTTATTTCACATCTAAACAAATGCAATCTCCCTTGCGCACACACTCATGTACACGTACGCCCCCCCCCATCCCTCCCTCGCTCCTGCCCGCCTGGCCCTCGGCCTGTTGGCACACAGGAGTCTGCAGTGAGAGCCGTGTTTGTGTTTGTGCGGAGGGTTTTAGGCTGAGCGGGACAAAGGAAGCCCACAGCTATGAGTCGCCTGCCTCCCACCCCTCCGCCCCCCCCATCCAGACGTGAGAGATGGCCCAGGAATGTTTCACAGGCCTGCCGAGAGATGGCCACTTGTTCCCAGAGAATGGGGGACACATTTACCTGACACACCACATTCCTCATCCTCTCATCCCACCGTGGAATTGGAAGATTGTGCTGTGGGAGAATAAGGATGGGCAGGGAAAGGGGGTGGGGGGCGTTGTGGCATACTTTGAGCGCTGTTTAAATGAAGAGATGGGAATCACATTTAGAGTCACAGTTCCCAAACTGAGAGAAAACACGCGGTGAATTTAATTCTTACACTTCTTTTACACTGACATAAAGTCTGACCACCATCTGGGATTTAAGCTCAGTGGATAAAGCTTCACCTTTAGCTCCAATCAACACTGGTGTTAACAGGTCACCTGTTAATTTGCGACCTGCATTGGCATGATAACGAAAGAGATGCTCTACATTTTCGATAAGCAATCTTAGCCTCAGTGTAACCTTAACCTGTGTAATTACCAATAACTCACAATCTTTTTGGATGGCCTCTGATTTTTGTTCATAGTTTAGTTGTGATGAGAGAACGGTGGGGTGGATTTAAGTTGGATTGGTAGATTGTGAAACCAGTTAACCAGATGGTGAAATATGTCATCAAGGACTTTGGCTAACGTAAACAGTGTCACTCGCTTATTTTAGCGGTTAGTTTGGGTGAAAACACTCTTGTAAAACCTTCTTCTCTGGTGTAAAAGTGGTATCAGAAAAGCCTAGATATGTTATGTAATGAGGTTCCGTGTTAAAGAATATTGCTATTGTCTTACATGGCAAACACAGCGTTTATTTATACCCACTTTATGTCTGTCGGTATCAACCCCCATCTCTCAACAGATTTCCCTTTCAAATCTTCTTTGCTTAAGAGCAGATAATAACAGAGTCCCTTCCTAATTCTTTCTCCCTCCCGTGTGTGTGTGACAAGATAATAGCAGAGCGTGTGTCTGCCCTTCAGGCATAGCCCTGACAGGGAGGTGTGTGTATGTATGTCTATGTTAAGATCACTCACTGGGGCACCTAAAGCCATTGTGGCCTACATTACTAAATTGCTGTCCCCTGCAACAGGAGGCAATTACCTCGTTATAGGGAAACTAAGTGAAAAATCGCAGGGTTTTCCTTCAGGCTGCCTCTGCCGGGAGGTACATATATTCAGCCAACACACACACACACACACACACACACACACAGCACAGAGGATCAACTTGCTGTCATCTGGTACAGCGATCAGTGGTTTTAACAAGCTGCTTATCACCACAAAACAAGCCAAAGAAACTTCACCAGTGGACCCCACGTAACAACTTAATGCTGATTTATCTAGGGGTGTCACCTCTTAAGACACCTTTTCAGGTTTTAAGAGAGCATGACAAAATCTTTTTAGATGTAAAGAGGGAAGGAAATTGGTTCTATCCAAAGGCAGGAAACTGAACGACTGAAATGGGGAACAAAGCAAGAACAGAACAAAGGGAAGACTATGAAAGAAAGAAATAAGAAACGAGATACATTTGAGAGCAAAAGCTGCCGTACTGACGCTAAAGGCCACAGCAACAAACAAAACAGGTCCTCTGTGTGTGTACGTAAGCATGCATGAGCCTTTTTCTCAGTCACCTCTAACAAGCCAAGGGGAAGGGAGGTGTTTACACAACCGAGTCCTTTTCTCTCCACCTCATTCAGCCAGAATCATTTTCTTGCCTATCAGATGAGATAAGTTTCACAGAGTTTTAACACCTACTATATGAGGTGGTGCTGATAACGCCTGTTTCCCTCTCACTCTCTTCCCCCGCTCTCCTGTGGAGGGGGGCTGGTGGGGGTGTGCCACCGCTAACTGTGGTTAATGCTTTCCAGAAACTGACCTTACCATAATGTCATTTCTGGGAGAATTTGCCGCACTGGGATCAGAAGCTTATAAGTTATTAGAGAGTGTCAGACTGCCTCACGGGCAGAGAGAGCCATATTCACTGAGAATTGCAGAATGAAACATAAGGAGAAGAACATGCACCTTTCAAATAACTTGTCAAACTCAAGACTTGCTGCAAAGAGCAAATCAGCGATGGCAGGACACAGCTTATCTGAGTTTTCTGCATCTCCTTGATCTAGCCGGAAAAGTCCTATTGTTGAGACGTTTCAAAGACACAAACCGGTTAAAGTCAACACTGTGATTAACAATGGCAAACACTACAAAGCACTTGGCTGCTCAAAGCCTGGAATGTTTCATACGGTGCATTCCATTGCATGGTACAACTAGAATGCCTCTGTTTATCCAAATGGGCAGGACTGTTTGACATTAGTCAGCGGGATCAAAATCAACACTCTTAGCCAGGTACTTGACCAAAAAAGCATCAACAAGTGGGATAATTTAAGGCAACAGGTTGAGCCAAATACCAAATTTCCCAAGTGAATTTAGTCCTGGCTTGAGGACCTTTTCACAGAAAGCAAGCCCAGCACAAACAGCTCTTACAAGTTCAGGCCCTTAAGTGCTCACACTCAAGAAGAAGGTGACTAGGGCTGAATGATACGGTACAAAAAAAAAGAATAAAATAAAATCACATTACATTTTTTTTTACACATACTGCAATTGCAAAACAAATCACAAATTTAGTGAGAATGCAAATTTTTGCATAATTTTCATTTTCACAAAAAAATGATTAAGTGATTGATGTGATTTTTGCTGGGGTTTGTACCAAACAAATATTTTCTTGGGTCTGAGATTACAATTTGTAGATCAGGATATCTCTGTGGCACCACAATATTTGATTTAAAGTGGTAGGCTATTTTGTCACCCATTTTACCTTTATCAGAAAATTGCAAAATTGTTCTTGCAATTCGAATACTGCACTTGGCATATTGTGATTTTGATAATATTTCACTGAACTATTCAGCCTTAATTGGTACTAAAATATTTGCAAATGTATTTGCAAGCACAGACCATCTCATTCTGGACTGCAGTCACCATCATCAACCACACTTATCTATTATTTTCAAACTAACTGCTAACCATCAGCGAGCACAAAGGTCAGTATAACCTCTATTCTGTCAGCATAAGTGGAGAGGCATGTTACAACAGGGCAGCTGAGGTGACGGCTGGGTTGGGATAAAGAGGCGCAGTTATACTTCAACCTCCAACTCCCTGAGACCCTACTTGACCCTCTACAGCTTTCCTACCTTCAGAGCTGCCCCACCCCCAACACTTCACCACACATTAGGAACAATAGCCACAGAAGTTGAGAGATAGTCACACATCGGGAGGAAACGGATCCCTTCTCTGTGCATTTAATACAGCCTTTAAATGCAGAACAAAACAGAAACTTAAACATAAACAAGCTGCAACACAATCACGCCAAATCATTCAAACTTGGTGGAATTCACTAGTATTCCCCTTTCCGTTACAAAAACAACAAACTGCGTGGTCATATGGCAATGTAGTCAGAGACCGACACTCAACCACCTGTTGCCCTGCAGCAGTTCCTATTCCCCACATTTTTCCAGGTCAAGTGACAACAACCTAGGTCAGCAGAGTGCTAGAAGGCTCAGGGGTCACCTGAAACAACATTAGCTGTAGCCGTAGCCTGTCTGGCAGAGAGAGAAAAAAAAACTCCACAAGACAATCTATGATAAAGCCATTAACAGCCTCTGACTGACTAAGCAAACTGTCCCGGGAGGAGAAAAAAGCCTCAAAGCCCACCACTGCAATAGACCATAACTGCTTGGCTACGTAGCTGATTTGACAAATAAAACTCATTAAAGGGCTTTAAAAAATAGCTGTGTTATGGGTGGTGTGGGAGTAGAGGAGTGCTGGGAGTAGAGGAGTGATGTCATAGCATATGACACTGTGCTCGTAAGTCAGCGCACTGTCTGTTATGTGTGCAGGGGGGGAGGACATACACATACAGAGATAGATCATCATTATCTTTCCCATCTCTATCATAGATAAAGGCAGCGTGAACTTCGCTCGCTCAATGTGTGAAGTGATGTCAGTGATGAGCCTTCTGTAGTCCAGCTGGGAGACGGAGGCCCTTTAATGTGGTCCATTTCAGAACACCATAAAACTAGTCAAATAATAACCTGTGTGTCAGAGAGCCAGCCACACACACGCACACACACAGACACACACACACACACTTCTCTTCCTGTCATAAATGTCCGGTTTATAGCCAGACAACAGCAGTGAGAGTGTACACAAAGCTAACACCAGCTCGAGGCCACACCATTAGCGGTAGGGGAGAGGTGGAATAAAGACAATATCTTATCAACCCTCACCAACAAAGAGGTTAAAAGCCTAAGCCAGCGACCATGATTTGTTACGATAGTGATAAATATGATGCACTAGCATCCAAGTGTAATTACTGGTACGTTTTGGCATACGGGATCTTGAAAGGGCAAGGGGAACTTGTGTGCGAGATCAAAGATATGTGGTGCTGATGAGGTCAGCATATTTCACTGTTTGCTTTGCAGATCCCCCACCACCCCCCACACCCCTTTAACAAAACTCCAGGCAACAAAGGAGTAGCTCCAGCCTTTGAGATCAGTCAGAGAAGATGCGTGACTTGGTTTCTGAAGTCTTCGGAGGCAGGAAGGCAAGCCACATCTTGGGGCCATGTGCACTGCCATTCTTTATGCTGCTGGTTTGGGGCCAGGGCTGAAGCAAGGGATGGAGCAGGGCACTCCAAACAAACAGCAGGAAGGTTGGGAGAGGGGTCTGCGCTAGCCTGAGGCACTGTGTGAACCCGAGGCAGGCCCAACAACACCAGTCTGGACTTTGCATATGGAGAGCAGAGTAACACTTATGCAGCCCATACTTATGCGTTAGCACACATGGTCCACACACACTCACAGCTTGAGCTTCTGCACACAATACTGATGGAATCAAGCATGATAATAATCTGATTTGTTAGAAACATCACCAGACTACTTCATTATGAATAAAAGGAGATGAGCGTTCCCAATTCACCTGACAGAACAACATAAATATGTTAAATGCAGCTATTGTTTCAGTACTGTGCAGACTGCTGACCTTATGCTCTCCACTTCAAAGTGAGGAAAATGACTGATCGTTAGACAGTCTATTTTCCCTGTACTTACTGTTTATTATGCTAGCAGAGACAAAATTCTGCAATAATGACCCTATTGCCAGAGGAGAAAGAAAAGGGCCAAATAGTTACCTGAGCTATCTATACAATCTAAGTGCATGTGAATGTGTGGCTGTCTAGATACTCAATCTTTGATCATCCTTTCACTTCTGCAGTATCACAGAAAGCAGAGGCTAAAGCGGGGGGGTTGTAAGGAGTTTGGCCCAAGTTAGCACTCACAGCTCCACTCACTTCTCGACAGATTGCCTGTTTTTTGGGGGGAGCTGCTCCACTTGCAGAGTACCTCTCTCTTTCCAAGTCACGCTTTTTTTCTAACATCTTCTCCAGATTTCCAAACTCTTACCAGATGTAGAGAATTCACAGATGATTCATCGATCAAACCCACTTTGTAGACACCGGCTTGGGGGGGAAAGGGAGAAAAGGGGGGGAATTGGCGCCCTGAAGTGTCTTAACAAAAAGGCCATCTATTCTGCTGACTGGATTCCTGCGGAATGACTTGTGGCAGCAGCTGTTTGATTGTCATTAAAGCCAGTGCAAGTCCATGAGCTCACTTCATAACTTCATGTTAATGTCAGCCTTTATCTTGTTATGAGAACAGGGGCTCAACCTTGGTTATTCCTTGCTAATTTGTTCATATATAATGTTAGGCATGAATTATCTCTTAACATGAAGGGTTACAACTGGACTGTGTACATAAAATTCAAGGCTCAAATTTGCGTACAGGAACATTCAGTGCTTTAACCATCGGGCTAAATGTCAAACAACCTGATAAGGGGGAATTAAGAGAAGAGCAGCTGATAAAAATCAGACCAACGATAATAATATCTTAAACCCTTGGAAACACTCAAGATGTGGCTTTTAAAAAAATCTGCTAAAGAACATCCAAGTCACAGGGCTGGGGAAACTATGACAATAAACAAACTCGGTATAATCACTCCCAATACCACAAGATTACAGGGCTGCGTAGCGAGAAATGCCCTAGAAACCACAAGAGGCTAAGCCTTGCTAAGTACTGCTGCTGTTGCTGTGTCACTGCCCAGCTGCTGAAATGTCCATCTTGGTCAAGAAAAGGGAAGAAACATTTCTGTGGTTTAGTGTTCATCAGTCAATCAAGTCCTGCTTTCATATCAAGCTTAATTCACATAACTGACAAATAGTAACCAAGGCCCTGTGTTACAATCACTGAGCCACTGGCAATCATTGTCATATCGTGCTTACTGCTTATTACTTGGGATGAATATTCTCAGGTTATGAAAGTGACTAGAAAAAGAGGCAATGTTCCCTAAAAAAGGAACTCACTAACAGGATATGACAGCCGAGTAAAGTTTCACTTTCTCTGAGGTTCTTGAGCGTGTAATGACATGGGTGACGGTGGTTGAGGTTTCAACCACTGTCAGGACTTTCACCCAACAGTGTAACCAGCCTGAAGGCAGCAGTAGTAGCAGCAGACCATGACATTGACAAAACACTTCCAGGCAGTGGAAAATGTCCCCCTGTAGTCTCTCCGGGCCCGGTGACCCACAGCCCCGCACTCTGTCCACCAGCCCCCAACCAACGAGCTGAGCCACCAGCACCCGGTCAGGAAACCACCAGAACAAACCCATTTCCTGAGGCCAGAAGCCAAAACCAACTGTTGGGGGTGGTGTTTACCAATACTGCTGCTCTGCGGGGTTTAGGGCTAAGACTTTGGACTGAGTCGGGAACGGAAGGCCTGTTCCGCTGAATATACCTCTGTATGATTATCAGAGGCGTAAAGCAAAGTTATAACTAGCTCTTTGGGGAAACCACTCAGGAAAAGTTGGGTTGAAAAGGGGAACACAAAATTGTCACTCATTGCCTCTGAGCAGTGTGCGTGTTGGTGACATGATTCTGCTTTGAATAATGAAAATGAAGTCAGCCCCATACAGCACCGTGGCTTTCTGGAACCTGTAGCTAAACAAAAAAAGCAAAATATTTTAATACCTCAGATGAGAAAAGTGGTAGAGAGGAAGGCAAGCAGGCACCAGGCATCTGCTTTATCTCTATCTGACCATAGCAATCACAGCCAACATTAGTAATGCTCATGCTTTTATTTACCCGCAAAACCCCATTACGCGGATGGCACTGCAGGCAAAAACGCTATTTATACACATTACCATGGCCGCAAATAAGATAAGGTACCACTCCTGAGAGGGAATATGTGAGAGGAAGCTTGCTTTGAATGTTATTAGGCTATTCATCAATCAAAAACAATAGACACACATCTGAGACTGGTGGGCAATTTGTTAAGTCTTGCAAGCATCCCATGTAAACCAGCAAAAGATGTTTGACAGAGAAAAGGTTAAAAAAAAAAAAATAAAACACGTAAATTCATGATTTACAAAGTCTTCAGAAAGAGTGCATCAGTCCTCAAGTATTCACCTTGAATAACCTGTGCGGTCACTCATGAATCTTCCCCATCATCCTAACTCCCTCAATCCTTCACCAAACTCTCCTTGTTAGCTCAGTCCGCGCCGCAACGATATGCCAACATGCGTTTGTTTCCTATCCCCATCAAGGCCACACTCACACGGGGGACCAGTAAATGCAGGGTCCTGAAGGCAGGCTATTTTGACACCTGGAAGGCATTAGGGCCTGATTCCTCACACAGGTCTGTGCCCAGAAGCCTGCCTCGGAGGACATGAGACGACTACTGATGGATCAGCCCCAGCCACCTATCCCCCCTGAGCCACTATTGCAGCGCACATCACTGTATTCCCTGAAGGCTGCACGACCACTGCAGCAGCTACTTGAAATTCCAATACTTTTTCGTGGACACAAAACAGTAAGAAATCTTTCTTTGTTTAAGGCTGGATTTAAACTCTGCATGATCTACCTTGTCTTTGCAGAAAGCACAGTGAGAACTAGCAGGATAACTAACTTCTACATGTAGAGGTGCACAGTACTTTAAAAAAAAATCTCTTCTTGTTGCTAGACAATTTAAACCACTCATATATTTTGCAGTTTGTCTAATAACTGAACCCTCAGAAGGAGGGGCCTGTTGCTCATAAACACCTCTGTGGCCAATGCATACCTATTTGTGCTCCCTGTGCATTTATGTGCACGACACAGCTACAACACAGCCACAGTCATTAGAACCAGACATTCTGCACTATCTAGCCTATATTGGCCAACACTATTAAGTCATTTGGACTCAGAAATAATGTGAAAACTGCTTATTATTAAGATTTAGCTGTGCTGAGTAAGAGCAACACACTGTGCATGAGCCATATGTGAAAAGCATACAAGTTTCAAGTTGACAGGACTTTCTTCAGAGTCAGCACACATCTAATAGACATTACTGCACTACAAGGGAGAGGGCACACTTTATTGTGGGAGCTGGTGATGGCTCATCTTTACTGACACCCAACAGTAATGTTTGCCCTGCCACCACTGCCGCCTCCCTGGGATAAACAGAAAAAGGACAGTTGTTGATTGCACACTAATTTCACTTGGATTTAAGACCTACAGATGGGGATGATCGCACACATTTAGTGCAAAAAATCCAGCATAGTGTGACTGGGCTCTGTGTCACTCAGTGAATAAGTGTTAGAGGATGGACAAAAAGGTATTAACAACCAACATCAGGCATTGCAGAACCTCTTGTATGTCTGCATCACACATTCATGAGTGGAATCAAATTTGTATTTCTTTATCATCTGACTTGAATTAATTCTCATCTGGTTCATTTAAAACATCTTAATGCATTATACTAGGATAAGACAAAAGGATTACAGTTCCCAACACAGTTTTATCCTATTAATTATATAATCCATTGTTGTCATGTATAATAAACCTTGCTCTGTCAGCATGTCATGTGCAGCGATGCCAGGTTGTTGTATTGTAAGTAAAGCGTGCCACAGCTATGGAAGAAGTTCACAGTACATGTCACATTCAAGTCAATTTACCACTTTATATGCCACAATCTATTCATAACAATAAGCCACTTGCTTTTGTTATGCCTGGAGAAGAAAATATTTAACTAGGACTGCGTGGCAGTTTCCCTTTTGCCTGTACATACGGCCACAGCTTGCACACACACACTCACACATCCTTTCTGTGGGCAGGCGGTACACACAAACTAAAATAACAACGTTCAATCCGCAACACAAAAGTAATTTCATCCAGTCAAGTGGACAAGACTTGGCGTGAGGTACTTCTTAATGGGATCACATTCAGCTACAAGTGAAACCCTCCTTACTTGTCTCTTTGGGTTTACAGTAATCATCTACTAATCTGGCTCTTTTACAAAACCCAGAAGAAAAGAGCGCTCCCTTTGTGTTAGCTGCCAACATAAAGGGACTATCTCAAGTGGTGAGAAATATGCAACCTAGGTGTTTTAAACAATAATTCAAAGCCATAAAGCCATTCCCTTTGAAATCAACAAGATTGCGGGTCCTTAAATCTTAACCGATAAGGTCAGCCAAGATAAAATGAGTAGACATGGAGTTAGACTTGGCTTACACAGGCCCTAGTATCTCTCACACCAGACGGTTTTAGAGCCAGCTGTTTCAAGATGGGACACTTGTCCTAGATGTGCACTGTCCATGAAGACAGGAGGAGCAGTGTGTGTGCATACATGTGTGATAAACAGCGCCTGCACTTGAACTTGGTTTAGTGGTTCTTAGGGGCAACGAGGCTACCTGGGCACAAGCACCGTTATTCATGTTTTTAGAGGACTTTTTAAAAGTTGCATTCCTCACTTCCCAGGGGAAGATAAACTGCCTAACACAGGAACCTGGGAGCCAGAGGAGTCTGCAGGCCTTTGGTCTTTAACCCCATGCTCCCAGCAACTCTCTCACACTCACACACACACACCCCCCTAAAAGCTCATTTGGTGATTTGGCAGAAAAGTCCATACCAAAAAGCCCAATTGTTGTAAATGATTGCAAGTGCCATTGGAAATGCCAGTTATAATATCCTGTGGTCAGAGCCAAAATGCTCACTGGGAGGACACAGCAGTGTGTTGTTTGTAAATAAATTGTGTCATTCAGCTTGATGAATGCCGTGGCTCCTTGAACATCAGGAGATGCTCCACGAAAATGTTCCCATATTGACTTATTTCCTTAATAAACCGACAGACAAGGTTTCAATTGTTGTCATTCTTATCCTGAGAAGCCCATGCTTAATTTGCAAGAAATCTAATTTGTGAGGTATGGCTAGCTGAATCAAATCTAGGATACAGGGTAATAACTTTCACCAATTTCCTTGAATAAAGACAATTTGGATGTTGTTACACTTCGGGGTCTGTCTACTTACTCACAGTGAGGGAAGAGTTTGTTTTGACATGGAAAACATAGGATATCAATCATCCCTGTGTCATTTTCAGTTTGCCAAACTATGTGGCCTCAAAATATGTGTGACAGCAAAGCTCAGCCCACAAAATCTAGGTAGATTTTTAATAAATGAAACTCAAAGGAAAAGTAGTTCAAATTTAAGACTTATTACATTTCACCAGGCATTAGATAAATCTGTTGAAATCACAGTAAGATTTAGTGAGCAGTGGAAGCCAGAGAATACTTTGTCAGTGGTTCGACTTCTCCAACTACCGAGGCAATTTGAAGGCAGAGGACTGAATGAGCAGCGCTCTCCCCGTCCCCCATAAAAACTAAATGGACCCTTGAGCAAGGCATTTGACCCCCCAATAAATGATCCAATGCCTGTAATGAATGGTGTACAATGTGTATGTGTGCAACCGTCACTCCTCTTGCAATTATAATTCGCCCATCTGTTGTTTTGAATAAAACTACAATTAGTCATCAAGGCTGGTTTCATAAGCAGAAAAGACAAAACCTCATCACACAACACTGAAACAGGCATAAACACAGGCCCCAATGAGATGGAAAGGAAACAATTTTGCCTTTGAATAATAGCTGAATTGTTCTGCTGTCATGGAGCTATGACTACAAAAATTCCTAGATTGCGTAAATAATCCAAATCATGTTTCAACTTTACAATATAGGTTAACAAATGCCAGAGCGAAAAGAAAGCCTGGCGGTATGTACTGCCAGTGGTTTCCAAAGTGGGGTGCAGGGACCTCCACAGGTCCTTACAGGGGTGACAGGGAGTCCCCAGCAAAAGGAGTAATACCTGTAGTTTGATTTCATTCTTAATTCATTCACTAGGCCTGTGCCCTAACCCCATGCGATAACAAATGTGGATGACTTTTTTTTTTTCTTTTTTTTTTTTTTTTGGCTGTGTTTCACTTTCCCCATCTACAATATCCTCGCTGTAGACAATTTGTGAACTCAAAACTAAACCATAACCACAAAAATCTTCACAGGCGGGTTTCAGTGGGAGAAAATCTTATCAGCTGGGATCCACGGCTTAATGTATGTTTATTTTGGGATCTCTGACAAAAACAAGTGTGAGAGCCCCTGTGTTATTCTACACTTTTCTCTTTGGAAACATTGTTATCCCGTTATGGGCTGGTCAATAAATAGGCTAGGGCAACTGGGCGCTTTACTTACAAGGAAACTGTCCTGGCTGGAAGGTCCAGCGGTGTAGCTGTCAGCTCCCGATTGCTGCAGTCCACTGAATCTCCACTGCATGTACAGTTCTGGGCACATGGCAAATCTGAGCCCAATCCATAACTGATTAACAGTTCGAGGCACAAAACTAAATAAAAAACATAGTGAGAAACATATCCAAATCGTCCCACGTACGCCGCCATTTTGTATCCAGTTTTAATAGCGCGGCCGCTGAGCTCTCTCCTCGTCTCCACAAATTGGAAAACTAATATAGCTTCAGGCAGCTCGGACGCGTTTTACAGCACATTAATTGTCGTCTTGTAATAAAGGGGTTATTACAAATAACAGTGGTACAGTCCAACGTTTTCCCCTACGAACAGCAGTCATTTAGGACACAAGTTCCCAGTCCAACTTTCTCCCTTGGTGTCCGACGCGGGCTGAAAATCAAAGGTGATTCACAGTTTAACTTGCAAAAAAGTAGGCTACAGCGAACTATTATCGGCATAAACTTCAATGTATGTGGCGAGAAAGTGTTCATAAAAGGCTAAAAACTAAGTTCCTCTCTCGGAAGGACGAGTGTTTCCCAAAAACAACATGTTTGAAGACATGTAAGAGAGATGGTAAAGGACACTGCCGGGATAAAGCAGTAACAAAATAACAACCAAACGCTAAGTTACATTATCTTGCAGCAAAACTAGCGTCCACAGTACCTCGGCTACTATTAAAACTTCACAGCGCGGTTACAATGTAACGAATGACGATGTGGTAAATCTTCACTGCAAGGTTAAAAGTGTAACATATAAATGAACACCCGGAGGAACAGTGTCGGAAAACTCCAGCGCTGGTGTCTCAAGCAGAGCGCTGCATATCGTCCAAATCGCAACACCACTTTGCTCCGGTCAAATAATCCCAACTTTGGAAGACGCTTCAGCTCCGATCAAGAAGACCTAAACCAGCGGCTTATCAGGTACAGTCTGCGGTCACAAAATCTCGGCGATCCGATTAATAGCAAAACAAAGTCCACCCCCGTTCTGGCCGTCTACCACCACCATGAGTTTTTTCCTTTCTAGAGTTACTTTTCCTTTTTTCACTGTGATCGTTCCGTAGTCCCACGTTGGATGCACAACAGCGGTTACAGGGCCCGCCCATTCTCCTCCGCGATTGGCTGCTGAGATTTGATGAGCGGGTCAAAGTCTAATTTCATTGGCTGTTAGGGGTTCTTCAGGCGTCGCGGAGCTGGAGGGCCAGTGAGCGGCTGTCACTCAGCGCTCGTTGGCCCCGCCCATGTTTCCCACCCCGGGGTGTGAAACCGCACCACCTCCTTTCACTCTCACTGCTTCTTAAAGAGACAATCACCAAGACCGAGGTCTATAATCGCATAATGATAAACCATAATAACATAATTGCTTTGACTTCTGTCACCGGTTTTCATTTCAAGTGCTTGTATTCAACGTTAAAATTGAACCAGTGGTTGTAAAAAAAAAAAAAAGAAAGAAAGAAAGAAAAGAAAAAGAAAAAGAAAGGAACAAAAACAGCACAAGTAGGGAATCGTTTTTGTGTTCTTCAACTTTCTCTCAAAGAATTTCAAAGAGAAAGGCAATCCCTTACAAAAAGAACTACAGTAATATTACAAAACATTTTAATTAATAAAATAAAGTTAACACTTCCCTCAAACTATTCAAAGTATGATCTAAGGATAACAAATGACTTTTTTTTAAATCAAGTGCAGAGTTTTGTGTCTATGGGCAAGAGAGGTTTGACTGTCTTGCATGAATCACAGTTTTGCTTCAACTTAACTGCAGGTAAGGCAAAAACAACATACTTCTCCTTACGCCTTACAGCTCAAACATCTACACAAACCACCGAGTTTTGCTATGCTCACATTTTGTTACTTTGATTTTGTTAGGCATTTTGCTTAAGATTTCTGGACAACTACTATAATTACTCATTTGGACTCATATTAAGCCTGCCTCTACTAATAATAATAGTAATATTCAACGCTGCCGACGGGAGGGACACCAGGTCAGTTGTCCCGGGTCCTGGGTCAAGGGAGGGCCCTCTAACCTTTAAATAATCTGCTGAGGGGGGGCTTTGGAGATCATCTTTTTCCTGGGCATGAGCAAGACACACGGCGGCCCTGGTAATAATAACAGCGACAGCATAATTGTGACAAAAACAGTGACAGCAACAACAGTAAGCAGGTCAGGGTTACTTGCTTTAAGCATCTTTTTTTCTGAAAAATCAGTAGTTTGACAATAAGCTGTAATCTATCATCTAATGAATTATACATGTTAAAAATTAGTTTGAATCCTCCCACAATGGCCTTACAAATGCAAGATTTTTATCACTCCCTTGCATTTTTAAATGAGGAAAAATGTAAGAGTGATAAAAAAAAAAAAATCATTCTGATCAGTGTGAATAAATTATACTATTCCGTTGTGTGAGTGTGTGTATGTGTGAGTGTGTGTGTCAAAGGTGTCATAACTGCTATCTGTTATCTATGCTATTATAAAATGCATATGTTTGCACTTGACAGTGTATCAGTGTGTGCATGACTGTGCATCTGAGTATCTGTGCATCTGAGACTTGGGCGAATATATGCTTGTGCACGTGTGTCTGTGCATGCGTGCGACTCTGCTGAGTTTGACGTGCGTGCTTGTGTGTGAGAGCACAACCATGCCTGAGTGTGTGTGTATTTTGTGCATGTAGATTGATCTTTGCACCATTTGAGTGTGCCCTATAATGGTCTCATGATAGCACATAATTCTTCCCAAATGGTGAAGTCATGTCCACCCGTTGTCTCAAAAATGCACATCTGTGATAAATTGGTGGGCTCGTCAGCCACTTGGCCCCGTGAACACTTTTTTCCCCATCACATTTTTTCCTGGCACTGACAGATTGTATTGATTGACTTTGTCAGAGCTATTGTGATCACTTCGTGTTGGGATAAGTCCCAGATTTCAATGCAATTAATCACAGCAGCGGGGACAGAGATATTCACACCTGCAGCACTGCAGGCAGTTCAGTGGCACAGTTCCTCGTTCCTTTCGCAATGAATAGGCGAAGGTTTCACGTTGCATCATGTGTCTGTGAATGAGCACAGTAGCCCACGGGTTAGGCCTACAGCCCTCATGACTGAGGAAAGTATCTGAGAAATAAGACCCTGTTAAAACATGACTTCACTTGTGATGGAAAGCTGAGTTATGGTGGAAACATTGTTGTTTTACAACCAAAATCTGCAATTCATCCCAAAATCCTATTACTTTGAGAGCTGAGGCTTGTGGGCAGGGGCGTTGCTAGGCTCTGAAGACATCAGGGGCTTAGTTCAGTGAATCAGTGAGTATTGCCAACAGCCTTGTGATGCAAAGCCTATAAGAATATTTGATACAACATTGAAAAACAGAGCCCAGACGTCTGAGGAAGACACACTATGAGCCGTAACGTCAGTCTCCTCAGCAAAGAATAAAGTTTATGCTTCTCTTTAATGTTGTAATGTCTTTTAATTAGGATTGCTCATTATCGAGGTGCCCCTGAGGCGTGCTTGGTGGAGTGCGTGCCTTTGCTGCGTGTCATTCCCTCCCTCCCCCCTTCTTTTCTTGTCTCTCACTACTGTCAAATGAAGCAGAAATTGCAAAAACTTAATCTTAAAAAAAAAAAAAAAAGTGTGCTGCCAAAAACTTCAACACACAATTCATTTAAAGATGGATCATTACACTCTACTTTTGACCAGACTGGTCCAATACAGTGTTCCAGACACTGCCTTATGTATTTGAAAAATAGAATGTTATGTAGTTATGAATGTGTAGGTATCATTTATCGGCCTATGCATTTTTCATTCTGCTAAAATGTAGCTACATGCATATGGATTTCCTTTGTTTTAAAATTAAATCACTCCGTTTTACTGACAATATTTCATATCATATAGGAAATTGTTTAATTAGTTTTCGTGGGAAGCTATGCTGATGTGTGAAATGTCTTAAGAGAGAAAGTATGTGCTGTGGTTGTGGAAAACTGTAATAAAGACATATTTAATCGTAAAGTATATCTTTATAATACATATACCCACAGAGGGTACCCATACAAATAAGAGGTGTGTTTTGTTCTCGCTGTCGAGAGGGCAATTTGACTGGTGTCCTGTAGGCTTGTTTATGTATCCATAAACAACTCACACATGCTTTGATTTATGGTTCAATAAGATTTCATCATGTGTCATAGCTTTATGTAATATGTGTTCTTGCCTGTAACTTGTGGTATGACATGACATAAACATTCCTTTTAACGCCAGTATGTGCGTATAGGTGAAGATCTACCCACAGACTCTACAGGTTTTAATTCTTGAGCAGGTATTGTTTAATTCAGTTAACATCACCAGTTGTTTTTTCTCCCCCCCTCCATACTCTTGTATTCTCATTAGAGGTATTCTGTGTCCCTTCAACACAAGCTACAGGTGACAGGACTACAATCACAGCCATCTCAAGTACGCATGGCCCTGCATTTTGATGTTCCTTCAGCAGATATGGCATTTGGATCAGGTACTTTGGTGGTCTATTTTGAGAGGACTGTTGACACTTGTTTAAATGTTATTTATCTGGTGGATGACCTGCTGTGAATGACTTGGCACACAAATAGCTTTTGTGTGAACAAAACAGCAGGCGAAAACACCAGTTAAAATTTGGGCCAGCACACCAAGCTCAGGCTAATTTTCCAAAAGACGAAATGCTTAGATATTAATATGGAGGGCTGTTATTTGTGCTATTATGTAAATTCAAAGTAATTACAGTGAGATGATAACACTGAAATACTGTTGCTGTTGCTAACACAGTTTGATGGACTTGCTGAATGAATTTTACAGATTATTACAAGTATCTTTCCACCAGTTGCAACTGTTTTACTGATGATGGTTTTTTTCTGATTAGTGATTCATTCATTCATTCGTTCATTTTCCAAACCGCTTATCCTTGTAAGGGTCGCAAGGAAGTTGGAATCAAATTAAGTATTTTTTTTCATAACTTTATTTCATGGATAAGCAATGATGACATCCTCTACATGCAGGAATATACATGTTTTTTTTTTTGTTTTTGTTTTTGTTTTGTTTTTTAAGTAAGTAAGTAAATAAGTTCATGAAAGTTTGCAGCACATACTGTTAAAGTTGTCTAACATTTATTGACCAAACCACAACATTGCTATATTACCGTTTCCATGTCATATCTGTCGCAAATTTATGGCGCAGGGCAGCACAAGACTCCAATCCCTCTTCAGTTCCTTACCTTGAGGGCTCAGACATTTCACATGGCACCGTTTTGAGGATATTTCTCCCCAGGCATGGACTGATTTATAATCTGGGAAATAGAGAGCTGTACAAAGAATTCACGTTATAAGGAAGGCATTAGCAGCTATTGCTACCATAACTGGCCCTCGCCTCATACTCACCCGCGCGCTGCTGTGTGAAGTTGTGACTGATGAGAAGAGTGGACGTGAGTCTGTCATGACAGCGTGTTGTAAAGGGGATAATGACTGCACCAGATGAGCGCTTGTCTTTTTTTTTTTTTTTTTTCCTGTATGGATGTTTTTAACACCAACCATATTGGAGTTTACACAGCTGGAATGGGATGAAAGCGCCAGCGCAGACGTGGTCGAAGTAAAGGTGTCAAACATGAAGATGTCGGATCTAGTGTGAGAAACGTGAAGGTGTGTCCTGTGAGTTTAATATGTATTTTTCACAATTCGCATTATTCAAGTTCTTTTTTTATACAACGGCTGGAGGGCTGATGTGATCGTGATATGTGTGTGTGTGTTTGTGTGTGTGTGTGTGTGTGTTGAGGGGTTGGATCTGTGAGGCCCGGAGCAATTCATCACGCTCGTCTTACTGGAATCTTCAAAGATAACAAACCATCTGCTCCAGCCATTCATCAACAATAAAAAGGAGAGGCGTGAAACGCAGCCAACTCATCATACTGCGACTGGATGGCTAACGGGTGTTGCGGGAGCGTGGAGATGCCTTGCTAATGGGAAGCAGAGACAGTTTGGGCATTTCTGTCGATAGGCTGCCTGCTAAGTGGCGTGATGCGTGGCCGCCAAAGGAGGACACAAGGAAAGAGAGAAAAAAAAACACACGGCAAGACAGATGTAGGTATACGGAGACAGAGGGAAAATGTGAGAGGACAACACGCACCCTGATAAAGTAAATGTCCTCGTGGGCAAGAGGCCAGATTCTACATGTACACAGATCCTCCTGGCCAACACACTGTGTGCTCAAGCCGCTGTGTTACCGCTCCCTTTTGACTTCACGGAGATTACACTTAAAGGATAGATTCAGTATTTTTCAGCGACAGCCATATTAAAATGCCAATAGCCCTCATTTATAACCATATATAGCACAGCCTCACCACTAGCTTTGTCTTGAAATTGTCCACTCAAAAAGTGGTTGCAAATGGTGCATTATAACAAGTTTTACTCAGCATTTTCAACATAATTCCCTCGTGTGCCTACGCATTCACACTGTGCGCGCTGCGTCCTCCTCGACTTGGACCTCCAAATTTCTGTCTTGTAAATCTCCGACGTGCGACAACGCGTCAACTCTGGATAAATGAATGCTCACGAGAAGACACGGCTGAATTTTCCTCCTCGGAAAATGCCAAAGAGAGGAGCATCCATATTTCCTGAGTCGACACATCAGCCATGTTGTCACAGGTTGGAAATTTACAGGACGGAAACTCTCAAGTCCAAGTTCACATTAACGCAGCATTAAGCAGGGCTAGCAGCAGAACAGTGGGGATGAATACAAGGTAGAAATGCTAAGAAAGCAACTTACATCAACCATTTTGGGTGGACAACTTTGGGATCTCTTTAACTGTTCGGCGAGTATCCTCATTTTCAAAAAGCATAAAATATAATGTTTCTGGGGCTGAACATGAGTGTCCAATGGGATTGTGTTGAAGGCTAAAGAAGCCGCAACAGAGTAAGATTCTCATCATCAAAAGTAATGGTGAGGCTGTGCAATGTACGATTATAAATGATCGGTATAAACATTTTAATACGGCCCGGGTTGAAAAATACCAAACATATCCTTTAAACGCATGTAATGGAAGACGATCCTTCTGCAGAATTTGATCAGCATTAACCAGGAGAAAGACGCTGCCCACCAAAAACCTGTTCAGGGAGTCTACGAGGAGCAGGCATTTCACCCAGGTCATGAACTAACCACCTGTTAATGGAGGAGGGGAAAACAAAGAAAGGGTTGAATAAAGAGAGCTTAAGTGCGGTGTGGTTGTTGGTGTTCAACACAACCGCACGCTCTGCAGGTGTCTAAACACCACGGCTCTGGCTTTTCTTCCTTTTTTTTTTTTTACCTATATTGAAAGTGTGTACTAACATTTACATTGCTCACTGCTGTTTGTTTAATGAGCAGAGTGAATCTACCCGAGCCGTGCCAAGTTCCTGTCAGTAGGTGAGTCTCGCAGCCCGGCGGCCTAGTGACGGGCGATGAGAGATGACCCTGCCACCTCCCTAACCTGTTCGGTCACACGGGGTGGGTGTGGCTATCAGAGCTCGCCCGGTCTGTTATGCCTACACCTCAAGTTACAGTGTCAGCCGCAGTGAAGGCGTGCATTGTTGAAAGGAAGGCCAAGACGGCAATTTGTTTCCATTTCTTTTCAGCAGGCGTTTACCTGTGTCCACATTGCTCACATCCTCACCCTGCGAAGACAAAGTTAAATCCATAGATTCTTGGTTTATTCAGCTTCTTTGACAGACAGGGTGGGGAAGGGTGGCTGTGCTGTTTATTTGGCTATGCTTGTTTTAATAGGCCTTGTCAATAGAATATTTCATAAAAGAAGCGATGGCCTGGAACAGTTTTTGTTATGTGCCAGGAGAGGAATGTGCAGTGTTGAGGCTCTTTGAAAGGTGACTTCTGTGTAGCATGGCTGTGGCAGCCAAGCAGCTTTTTGTCTGCCAGCATTCTTTGTTGCTGTGTTTTTAGTGTGAATGCATTAGTGCCAAGGAGGGATCTCAGTCCCTGCCTTCTCTTTTTCTCTCGCTCTAGCTGTCTCCCTTTCTCCCCCGGTTTCTTTTTCCACTTAGCTGTTGTTCAGAAGGGGCTAAACACAGCTTTTGTTGTTGTATGAAGCATAATTATTGCTGTTCACCATAGAATTATTGAACCCAGTGCCCTCACCGCGCTCAACCACAGATGCGTTTCCATAAAAGCTCACATTAAAACGCTGTTTTCAACTTTAGCATTGGCAGTGTTTCACACTGAGCTCTTAGAATTGCACTATTTAAACCCACAGAATATAAAAAAAACTAGACTTACCTTTGGCCTGTCACACTTCATGGTTGGTTACACATAGGCACAGCGTGTAGACATCCACTGAGTGGTTTAATTAGCCAGCTAAATCAGAATGACCCCCGAGTCTAAATTCAATTAGGTCTTCAAACACGCTCAATGGCACTACAGGCCAGAGGTGGAAAATTCAATTTATTTGATGTAACTGGATACCCATTTACTGCATGGCGGACCATATGGTCTCTCCCTTGGTGTGCGTCGTATATGTTTACGAGCAATTCATTCTACATCATTACATTATCTTAAGTGTATCATTAACTGTGGAGAAATGGCAATTAGGTGGCGTGTTAACCGATGCTGTGTGTGTATGTGTGTGTGTGTGTGTGTGTGTGTGTGTGTTCCATTCATAGGGGCAGGAGGAACTGATAAGCAGGTTTACCCACGGCAATCCAGAACTCCTTCAACATTAAACTTTTTTTCCCCCTCAACCACATCAATTACAGCAATTCAGTAAAACCACAGTTCACCGCAATCTTAATTTGTACTGTTAATAAAGACTGTGATTGCTGTACTAAAGCTCTCACTCTAAATACTCTAAAGCAGGCACAGCCAGCTCACAAACACGCTGAGAAAGAAAACCCACCCAGCACGCTAATGAACATGAGATCGACGTTCCATCAGTGGAGAGAATGAACCCAAATTAATCAAACGTTCCCCTTTCACAAACCTGCCTCTCTCTCTACTCACTACACTATACAGGCTGACTCATTAGCGGAGGCTTTGGTGGTGCTTGTATAGCTATGGGGAATACAAAGAGAGAAAAGGGTGATCTCTCCTTTTTCTCCATGTTCCCTTGCTCCTGACAAAGTAGGGCCTTGGTGAATAGGGGAGGCCGAGGCGATGCTGAATAGAGCTGGAGGAGTGGGGCTCGCTCATGCAGAGAGCTCTCAGCCCCTCTATACCTGCCCTGGAGAAAAGAGTGGCCAGCTGCTGCTGCTGAGCTTTTTTCCCTGGCCTCAATAGAGACCTTGTGAAAGGAGCCCGGACAGGCTAGCTGAATACAGGGAGAGGGAGTGAGGAATGGAAGATACAGAGGGAAGGAAAGAGGGAAGAGGGGGGTAATTGGGAGGAGAGTGTACAGAGTCTGCTTTAGCCCATCGTTATGCCCCCACTGAGTGCAGAGCCCCTAGGGTTGGCCTGTGACAGAGAGGAAGAGTGGCTTGGTTTAATCAATCATACTGGAAATTAGCATGTTATAATGAAGCAGTCGGAGTAGTCCATTATTTGGGCAGTTCAAAGGGGAGATTGACTTTGGAGCTGGGATCTGCGGACGCTGGCCAAATCAAGCTTGGCAGGGCCTCTGCTGAAGCTCAAAAGCAAAATAAGTACTTAAAAGAAACTTTCAATTGCTTGCTTAGTACAGTAGCAATGGCATGCATTTAATCAAGTCGATATGTGTGCACCTTTGTCGATATATCTTTATTCCAGCATCACTCTTGGAATCATTTTGGTACCGTTACTCTCCATCCTTCCTCCTGCCCTGCTTGTGCCAGGCCTACAGATGAGTGTCTGTCCCTGGCTAAGCTGTTTCCGGGTTCTTCAGGTTCCTTTATTCTAATGGTGGTGGGTCCTCCAGTGGTGTACGGCTATAGCCACAGCTGTTAAGCTTATGCTTCCTTGCTTGATCCTCTCCTATCTGCTCCTCTCATTCCTCCTTCATGCCTCCCCCATCGATATTGGACTGCTTCCTGTCCTCCCTCCTCCTTTTACCTGGACAGTGTGCTTGCCTCCCTCCTACCACTGCAGGCCTACCTCATTTTTAAAAGCCAGTTTCATTCCTCCTTTGCTCCCGCTCCCCTGCCTGCCCCCAGGCCTCGGCTGCTGCTAATAGGATAATGGCTGCCATGTTATGCACACTTAAGACCCACAGAGCTGTGCTTGGGGCTCTGTGTGTGTGTGTGTGTGTGTGTGTGTGTGTGTGTGTGTGTGCATGGGTCCATGTGTGCTCTCTATTGGGCTGTGGGAAATGCAGGAGGTCAATTATCCTCTCTGTAGGGAGTGCATGAAAGGTGGATCTCTGCATCTTCTCCCAAGTAAAAATGAGTAAATAACAAACTCCACAAGCCAGGAAACCATTTGAGTTACCAGAGTAAAAGAGTTTTGGCCATCCTCTGTTTTCTACCTGGGCTTTATATCAAGAGCTCAGCTGAGGACACTTCAGACAGGCCATGACTCTTGAAAACAGCAAGAGTGAAAGCCCTCATCCAGTGGAATGGCGGTCTCCATCATCCACCCCACCGCTCACAATGGCTGCCTCAGCCCTCAGGCTTTGGGGCTTTGCATACACGGTTTAATTGGGAAGTTCCTAATCTCTCCACAAGTTTACCAACCGCCTGAATAGTTTCTTTGAAAGTCTTCAAGCTCGGGATTTCTCCAAATCTGTGAGTTTAATTAAACATAATTTTGTATCAGAATACACAGATTTGAATCTCTTGCAGTGCAAAACTGAACTGCATGCTTAATTAATATATTCCTCACTTGTAAAATGTGATACCCTTAGAAAGCCTAAAATCAAGGCAACTTATTTCACAAGAAAAGTAGGTGAATGGATAATAAAAAGGATGACACTTTTACTGGATCCTCTATATCATAATGATGGATTGATGACGAATGAATGGTGAAACTGATGAAATATGGTGTAATTTATAGTGTATTGAACGTATACTGCATTTTTCTGCATTTATAGGTAGGGGGAAAAAGTACATAATAATGCAAGGCCATTTGGGCTCTCCTGAGTTTCAGCCAGACTCTGAAGGTGCTGTGTAAACTACCAAGCAGATGTTCACTGCTTGTGATGTACGCCCCGTTACTTTTCAGCAGAGGACACTTCTCTCCATGCAACTTAGCTTTGAACCTTACAAACTCACTTGTGCATTTTACTCCCTCAAACACTGTAAAAAAAAAAAAAAAAAAAAAAAAAAAAAACAAGGCAGGAGTGAGAGAAAAGTGTGAGAGAAAAGAAAGTGGATAGAATGAGGGAGAGAGAGAATAGACAAGGAGAGGTAAAGTGACATTTCCCTCCACTAATATGAATTTTTCTCCTCCATAAAAGACTGAGCACTAGAGATAAAGTGGAGCAAAAGCAGAGCCAAAAACTCCGTCAGGGTTTTGGATCCAGCTGGAAAAGTTCTCGAAGGATACTCATAACATTTTAGCATGCACCTCCACTTTGTTCTTTGTTGGCGCTGGAAAATCAAGAAATCAAACACACTGTACTCATCTCACGTTGAGACCTTTGGAACAGAGAGCCAAAATCCACACAGATACCTACATGCACATGCACAGACACATACTGTGCAAACACACGTAACATGAGCACACACATGCATGTGCACACAGATGGAGTACAGTATATGTACACCTTTGAAATTTTCATGTTGTTAGTTTGAAACCAACAGCTCCAAAAAAAAAAAAAAAAAAAAAAAAAAAAATCATCCATGTTGTTTAAATTAACATTCTTTAGCATCTTGACAAATTAGAGATGTTACACAAAACACGTTTGCAAAATGAAATTTGCCATGGCATCCAATGTGATAATTTAACATCTAGCATTACACAAGATCTCGACAATGTCTTCCATATGCCTGATTTGTGAACGCATTACTCTACTGGCTGGTAGCACTTGGCATGATGAAAAAGCCACAAGCGCCCATGAATTAGAGGTTTCTTGGTGATTTTACACTTGAGTTGCACAACATGTAAGTATGAACACACAACAGATGTCTGGATTTGTCGAGGGGAGAAGCATTAAATTCAAGTTAATAAAATGAGATATGGACATCTGAGACCAATATGGTAAACATCGCTTTGCTTCACCACTCACTACATTCGACATGTTGCATTCATTCCTCGTTAGCTCATTGTAAACAATGACAGAAATTAATCGGTGCTCGAGCTATGCGGGATCATTTCAGCATCTTTTGACTTAAATCCTGCACATCAATTTGACCCTGTGCACCCAAACATGATGAGCTGATTAGTTTTGCTGGTAAGGTGCTGCTATGTGTCAAACCTCCCTGATGTTCCCCATTACACACACACACACACACACACACACACACTTGTGCTCGCACAGCTGCCTCCTCCTGTGCTGGATTTGTTGTGCTTATTTAGCGTGGGCAAGTCAGGCAGTTTGAGGCCAGGAGCGTGACAAGGCAGATGCACCACAGTTCCGCATGTCTAACTCCATCCAGATACCCACAATTTCTCTCTCTCTCTCTCTCTCTCTCTCTCTCTCTCTCTCTCTCTCTCTCGTAGAAAGAGTCTTGCACACTAAGAACTTGTAAATTTGAAAATGGTTTAGCCGGTGCCACTAAAGGTAATCACCAGTCTAGAAAAGTACAGAGAGAGAGAGAGAGAGAGAGGAGTGCACAGTGCAAATTTGCATTGTGAGTGACCAGTATCACTAAAAAACACTTTGCTATTTTTTTTTTTTTTTTCAAACTATGTCTCCTCTAGTAATTCATGTGATGTATGCTAGGACAAACCAAAATATAGGTATTATTGTATCACATGGTGGTAACAGAATCTAGGAAATGGAGTAATTGGGCACCATCTTTGAAATATCATGGTCAACACACTATCACTGTCTCTTTCAGTGGGGAATTGTCCATGTTTAAAGCTCTTCTATATGCATTATCATTTGCATTTCATATTTAGGGACATGAAAGAGTCACAATAAATGTATTTTTCCACTCACTGAGGCTTGCGTGCATGCACTACCCACAGCCTCATGAAACAGCAAGATTACATCATGTTTTGTAGCGGCCTTGTCGTTGTCATGGTAACTATAAATAGTCAAGTTAGGCACATGGCTGATTTATAGAGATTATTTTAAAATTACAGTCAATAAAATGTCAATTCTGCAGTGTCAAGTTGGCCAACAGTCTTTGTCTTGCTTGGGACCGTCCTGGCCTGGGCTTGCAGTTGTTGTCATTGAGTTGTTGCCCTCAACTTGTGCAATCTGTTATACGTTAAAAAAAAAAATAATAATAATAAAAAAACAGTGCATCTGGAAGTGTGATTGGATGATAGCATGTCTGACATTGACGGGACGAGAGGAGTGAACAGGGAAATTTATGATTTGTAATGATATAAACTAGTGAGTATGAAGTTAGTCAGTATTCTTATTTAGTCGTATTTGAGGTCAGTAATGTCATAAAACAGATACACAAACAGATCTAATGGCTCGTGGAGGAGCTTCTGCAAAGCCCCAAATAAATGGAGGTAAATGTAACTCATGTTGAAGTTATATAAAACCCATCTTGTCCTTTGTACAATTTCATATTACCCTGTGACCTAAGAGTGTCATGCATGTATTCCTGCTGTAAGGAGGAAAACTAACTTTATTTTCAACATTATTGACCAGCAGAAACTAACCGATGTCATAACCTGCATTGCAACCAGTAGCAATCAGTTCATTTGAATGTAGTTTAATGTAGTTCAGCTTTTTTGTCTTCACCTTAATCTAAAGCTACACCCGAAAAGGCTCAATTTAAAACAGTATGACTAATAAATAAATGAATGCATAAATATTTTTTTCAGCTTTCTTGCATATTTCAAGATTATATAGTCTCTCAGATTGCTATTTAGACAATGAAAATCGTGTTCTCCTGGGAGAGCATACCCTTTGACCCTTCTACATGGATTGCATTACTATCTCTGAGCTAAGCCTAGGTGCTCTACAAGCCAAGTCATGCCTCTTGGCAGTGCCGGCTAACTACCATCTGTCTTCAAGGCCAGCATAAGGCCAGCATAACAGATTTATAATCAACAAATTGTCTCTTAATAATGATATTTAGGTTATGTTCTCGCTCATCAGGGTTAAAAGATCAGTTATTAAAACCTTAAAATCAATTATAAAACTATCAAGTAACCACTAATAGCCTAGAATGCTAAAGTACTTAAACAATGGTCACTGTGATTTTCCTGTCTGGCATGGCTCTTCCTTAACTATTTCCAAGGAACAGACCATATTAGGATTTGATCCACCGAGTCAGGTATAGCAGGATCTCAACAACAAAATCCCAAATAAGTAATCCTTGACTTGACTTTTTAGGGCCTAACATGGCTGAACGCAAGGCTCTGAACACCTGCATTTATTCATTTAAAAACAAAGTCTTGTGAAATATTAATATCCAGCCTGCCCCACTGGACAATCTGCTTCTTGACACCTGTGAGGAGTCTCTAAGTCAAACACAGCAAGGTTGATTAAAACATGACCATAACAGGAACTTTGCAGTGGAAATCAAATTTGGAGCTGAGGTGAGATGCGGAGCGCTGAAGTCTGGCAGTCACTGAGGGGAGAGGATTGATTGTCTTGGATAAAGACTCACTCATCTCAAATTTAATCTTGGACCTGTTTGGAATATGGCCTGTTCTGATTGTCGTATTTGGCTTGCGTGAAGTAGATAGATGTCCAGTTGACTGTTGATAGGACATTACATTTGTGACTGCTAAAATGCTGGATATAAGTATAAACCCAAATCTGTATAATGCATGCATGTTTGCATTTACCTCTGCTGTTCCAGGTTTCTATGGATATGCATGCTCGCCATATTGTGTGTCTGCTTCTGCTCTGTGTGTTGTGTGTGTGTATGTCAACATGCATGAATGCATAAATGCAGGCATGTGAGTGCACATTTGGTATGAGCATTACTGACCCATATGCAGGTGTGAATATGTGTGTGCGTGCCTGCAGACATGCACACAGTACACTGGAGTAATGGCACCAACACCTCCTGTCTTTTTTCACTGTATGAGAGACCTTCTTCTTCTTCTCTCCCTCTTTGACAACAGATGGGACAGGAAATGCTTGCCTAATTGGAAAGATTAGGGATGCTTCTGCCAGCTGTTGAACAAGTGTGTGTGTGTGTGTGTGTGTGTTTGTGTGCGTATGTACGCTAAAAAGGTGAAGAGACAGATTGTCCCAAAAAATAACTTGGAGAACAAAAGAGCTTTGGGTATACTAACCACCGCCTGTTAGGTAGTTAATGCTGAATAAAAAATGGA
Organism: Myripristis murdjan; assembly: GCF_902150065.1. Taxonomy (NCBI): domain Eukaryota; kingdom Metazoa; phylum Chordata; class Actinopteri; order Holocentriformes; family Holocentridae; genus Myripristis; species Myripristis murdjan. Next base: position 26,342,329 of record NC_043984.1, read on the forward strand.
TAGGGCGGGTAGTTGGTCAAATTGAGCAAACATACTGACAATATGAAAATGTTTTATATTGCCCTTCATACTGTTAAATGTCCTCATTAACTGCGAGACAACTCACATCTCACAGCGCCATTTTGCAATCGTAAGTCCACAGAGTGTAATGATGCCCCTGTTTCTGGTGACATGTATATGGGCTCATATAAAAGTTACTGTCAAATGGGAGCCTGCGTGTCTATGCCAACTTTTCCTTTCCCATGCAGTTCCTCTATCTATGACTGTTGGTGTGTGTGTGTGCGTGCGTGTGTGTGTGTGTCTAGAGAGAGGTATCAAATACATTTGGTTTGCCCTCTGACATGCTGGCCAGCGTTAGCAGAAAGCCAAACTGTCATTCGTACCCAGAGCAACACTTTGTGCACATATTCCACCTATTTTATGCATGTTTTGACCGCTTGCCAGCTGCACATGCCCCATGCAAGGGAAGGCCTTCACTTACTTCGATGGTTTGAATCAGTGACACCTCTGCCAAAAGCAGCAGTAAAAGCCAATGGGTGGGAATAGGCTTTTCATGAAGTGAACTGACCTGAGAAAGCAAGGAGACATATTTTCATTCCTTTACCAAAATGGGTTTTACAGGCAGTTTAATCTCATCATGAAATCTTTGAAGTCTCTGTATTGTGACATAAACAACAGATGTATCAAATGTTAAAAACTGCCTTACGGTGCCTGACCTTTCAGACAATTAGAATGAAACAGAAGGACGATAATGTGCTGGAATGTGGAAATGCAATGCAGTGTTTGTCATTGCAGAAACATTTGATCCGCACCTGGGCTAAGTTGCTTACACAACCTTCACACCTGCATGCCCCAGACCTGTTTGGTGTGTGCATATGCTTGTGTGTGTGCTTGAGTGCATGAGAAACAGAGAGGGAGAGAGGGAGAGAGAGAAAGAGGAGGCAGCAGAAGAAAGAGATGGGGAGAGAGAAAGGCCGAGGGGCAACATATGAGTGAGGAAGAAAGATAGAACAAATTGTGATGGACAAAGCCAGAATAACTCACTGAAAGAGCTTGCGGAGGCTCCAGGTGGCCATTTTCTCCCTCACCGTCTTCTGGAGCGAGCTGTAAACTCTCTGTTCAGATCTGCGCAGGGTGTTTTTCAAGGCCTCCCTAGCTCGGTGCGGGACCTTCTTTTATTTTCCTTCTGCACAGTTGCTTTTTCAATCACCCAACAACACATTGCTGCATGTCAATGGCCTGGTTTCAATCAACCTGCAAAGCATTAAGCTCTCCTTTGGTCTAGAAACACTCTTCTCTCGCTATCTGGTTTACAGGCCCATGACTCAGAACCAGGGGGACTGTTGTGGTAACAAAGAACAACAAGTTCATCTCTTTTTTTTCATGAGTTTACTCTGCCATAAGCTCTCTCCTGCTTACACAAAATGTAATCACAATCAGGGTGAAAATAATCCTCCTTTTGCCTCAAGGTGAGACAATTTGAAAAATGCTGTCTGATTTGGGATGATTTCAGGAGTGTTACACAGTGTGGTGGCTGCTAAATGCTTGATAGTAGAATAGTGATCCTTATTGCGGGTAAAACAAATTGTGCTGTGCAGTCCTGACACAAGTGTTCTTTCACCGTGCTTAGCTGCTGAGCGATATGCAGAATGCAGACAGATGGGAAATAAGCTGTCATTACTTACTATTGCTCATTTATCTTTAAACGGCTGCATTTAAACATAATTATCTCGACTGCAGAGCCCATCAAGACAGGACAACACAGGACATCTGTGCATGTGCATGTGCATGTGTGTGTGTGCGTGTTTATGTGTGTGCGTGTGTGTGTGTGTGTGTGTATGTGTGTGCTGCTGTGTCTTGGGAGTGCTGGAAAATTGAGATGGTGATATTCCATCTATTTTTCTTGGTCTGTAATTGCTATATTTTTCATTTTCACTCTCACACACACACACACAACAGATGTTTTTTATGTGTACTGCCGTGTTTTCACAGCTTTGAAATAGTCACGGCCCCTTCTGATAATTCACCTAATGTGCTGTTGTGTTCAGCTTTGGACCATAACCTCATGCTGGTTAGTGGATTCATCTACCATCTAAAACAACAGGCCACGATGAGTTATATACGTATTATGCAGTCTGTGTTGAAACACAAAGTCTTTTCATAGGCATAACCACAATGTGCTGATTATTATATCAGAATAACAAACCTCACAATGTACATTTAATGCAGTTCACTTATTAAAATAAATATTTTTTCTTCTGTCATGTTTTGTGTACATGCTCTCTGCAACAAATTACACAAAACTTTTCACCCATAAATGGAAGACATAATTTAAAATTAGGCTTAAAAGAGTTGTGGCTTAAGTAATCAGGCCTCATTGTGAAGATATGGAAGCCACCCAAAACCTGTACAAATGAGCTGTGCAGCGTCTATAGAGAATGCTTCATTGGCCGTCTACACAATAGGCTGAAGGGTAGAGGAATGTGCGCAGGAACATGTTCAATGTGGTGACTAGCCGTCTTGGGCTCATACCCGGAGGCTTGTTCCTATGCAAAACAACCCAGCTAGCAGCTAGCTACCAGCCCTAGGGGCCTTGCACCACAGGTGCAGCTCTGGTATCTCCTTCAACGAAAAAAAAAAAATTGACCTTGTGACACTCAAACAAAAACAAACAGTGGGCCGCACACCGGTGGTGGCTAGGGTTGTTCTTTCCATTTTGCCTCCTTCTTTCTGCTCAGCATCTTTTCGGGACAGCTTCCCCCGACAAATCTACAAAGCAAACAGAACTGTGTGAACACCGTGTGCAATAAGGGTAAACACAGGTTGTTGTGACGTGTGTGGTGAGTGAGTGGACATGTGTGGTGGGCATTCCTGACATTGAATCAGCGGTGCTATTTTTTGGAGGCACCTATAGTCCCCCGCCCAAGGCTCACCTGTTGAGCCCTGACAACCAAACAAATGGCTTCCATCACAGCTCAGAGTCACCTTTGACCCCCAGGCTTTGAGTTGCCCTGCAGAGCTCGGGTGTTTGAGAAGCCTCCCTGGTTCAATAACATCTTTCCCCCTGGAGCAGCTAAAGCGCTTAGCTGTTTAACACCTGTGGCTCCATCCCCTGAGCTCAAACACAACTGCTCATATTGTCCACATATCCTGACACAATACACAGTCATTTGTCATGGCTTGTCTCCTGGACCCCTGGATGCAGCAGCAATTTGTTACATTTTTGTGAAAATGACAGAAGCTACACATTTGATGCCTCTCATGCAACAGTCACTGGATCACCAGGGTTTATCTCATAGGTTCAGGATGTTTTCAAAAATACATCAAAAATATTTTACTGTGGCATAATGTTGTATCAAGAAATATAAACCATCATTCTAAATGAGATGACTTGTAGTTTTCCCCATTATGACTTTGTAATATCACAGTCATTACATTTACAATCCTGTCAAAAGTGGTTCCATTCTGCAAGAAGTGGACGTGAAGAGATGATTGTATTTCTCCAGACTCCAGATAGATAACAGTGTGCAATAATGAAAACAGAGCAAATCATCCCATAATCCAGAATTGCTACCTAGATAGTAAGATCAGTATGTCTCTGCAAGCCACCTTAAATGCATTTTTGAAAAATATGAGCCTATGACTGCCAGGAGGTGAGGCATAGCTGCAATAGAGCATTAACCAAACAGTCAGTATCGGGTTGCAAAATGTCTTAGCATTAAATCATGTTTGCTTTGCAAGAAGATGGGTTTTGGTCTTTCTGGGCCATTTTGGATGAGTTGTATACGGCGTCAGAAGGGACACAAGTTGTTTTCACTAGAAATCCGACCTCATTTCTCTGACAAGCCAATCAACATGTCTGTGTCCCCTTGTGTGTAGTTACCTTAGATGTGACTGGCATGTCTGTGGACCTCCTGTGGGCACCCAAAACACCTCGTGTAGCTCTAACCAACACACACATATGCAGTCACACACACGATGGTGGTCAAAATAAATTGCTAGCCTCTAAGTAAATTTACATTTCTGATTCATTAATCTGACCTATTCATGTAACAAAGTTACAGTAACATGAATTATGTGGCATGCATATACAGCCAGAGAACATAAAATGAAACGGTGGTATATGTTTATTCTGGGCTTTTACAAGCAATTTGCCAAGCAGCAACTGCAAAGCAATGTCTCCCTAGCACTTTAATGTATAGCACAAGACTACAAAAGCTAAACTATGTCTCATAATGTCCAAACAAAAGGTGAGAACAGAACTATACAGGCTGATCTTAATGTGTGAGATGGCAATCCCTCACTGAAAAATACACAATTCGGAGAGCTGATGAAAGGTGGTAAAGGTATACAAACGTGTGCCCCTCAAGGTGTGCTGAGGCGGGCCTTGTGTTGGTGAACAAGAGACATCTGGACTAAGTATGGCATCTCCTCTCCTCTCCCATACTCTCCTCTCCTCTCCAGCCCTCATACTACCTCCTTGTGTCATTATGAACACATCTGCCTCCAATGTACATGTTTCTGTTCAAACATGTGCCGCAGTAGAAAATTACTGCTCAAGCATGCATGAAAACACTCAATCTGTGGCAGATACTCACTCACGTAATGTGTGATGAACAATTCCTGCCTTACCTCATGCACCAAAAACATGATCAGCTTTGAGAGTGATGCGTTTTCACTAGCTTATACAGTGCACATAAGACACACACATACACACACTTATAAACTGTTTTGTCTTGCTGCTCAGTAAATAAACCTGCTGCAACCTTCAAACAGACCTGCTTTGCTCACTCCATGAAGAAACACACATTGTTTTTCTTAACACCCACCTGACACTGTGTGCAGGATAATCTCATGCACAAACACACACATCCACACATGCATGCACACACATACATAAGCCCATATAGATATGCAGATACATTGAAAGATGCATAAGCACAAGGATATGAAACAGAGTTTAATAACAACTCAAGGAAACAGTCATTCCTTAAGAGACCGAAAACATTCATTGCCTCTTGATGGGAAAAAAAAAAACATTCATATTCAGAAACCTTCGTGTTAAACATTTAGGCCCTAGGTCTGCATACCACTAAGAGCATGTAATTGCTCGTATCAAGCTGATACAGATGCACAGAAATGCTGCAATCCAAGACTGTCCTGCCAAACACTACAACACACAAGAGCAGCACCTGCCTGAAGTGTGCTTGCTGTAATACCTTGGCTTCAGTGCATGTATTTGTGTGTGTGTGTGTGTGTGTGTGTGTGTGTGTGTGTGTGTGTGTGTGTGTGTGTGCATGTGTATTCCTGCAGGAGAGATTGTGATGAAGCAGTACTAGCATTAGCTCATCAGTTGTGCTGCCTCTACAGCTGCTGGGCCTGACTGGTGGAGACATGTTCACATACGGAGGTTCTTGCAGCTCACAAAACATTTCTTATGATCAGCACTTTGCTTTGAACTGGAACCAGAAGTGTGACTTTCTGGGTTGTGATGCACTGGATGGTTTGAGTAGAACTCTGATGAGGTTTGTAATAGACTTAATAAAAAATGTTAAATGGTCCAATAAATGGACTTGTTTGGACTTTATCGACTTTGACTTGTGGTTGCAACCCCTGCAAGCGCTGTATGTATCAATGACAATTTCACTAAGAGCTTGCAAAATTTGTTATACCAGTGCACTGACAGTACTTTTCCATAGGTTGATATACTGGACTACAAACATTGCAACATTGCAATGGAAATACTATTTACCATCTGGTAATGTAGTTAAAGCTGAATAACAATATGTTCCATCATCAGTTACTTGAGTGATTCACTACATCACACACACACACACACACACACACACACACACACACACACACACACACACACACACACAAACACACGAGCAACTCTTTCACACAAATCACTGATAAATGGTACCCAAATGCCATTGCGACTCCACTGCTGGGTGTGAATCTGTGCTGTGTGTAGCGGGGGGAGATTGTGTATTTTGAGAGTGTATTTGGAGTACAGCCGGTCAATAAATATTTGATGACAGTGCCACCTCTCCTTTGCACTGAGGCCCAAGCAGATCATCTCCTGACCTTCAGACACCCAGAGCCAGATGAATTATTAAGAGCAGAGCTGTCAGTCACAGCCACCAGGCCCATCCCAGGTGGAATAGAGAGGGAAGGCTATCTGTGATCACATCTCGCTCAGCTGTCAATCGCCAAACCACCACCTGCTGATTGGACACTCCAACCAAGAGAGAGGAGTTTCTGTCACCTCAGCAGAATTATATTTGATGTAAATGCAAGAACCGTGTACAATTTAGAAGTTCCAGACACTCTCTACTGTATCGTTTTTTTTTTTTTTTTAAATAAGCTATTCCAATGTGGATGGATGGATGAGTGGATAGATATATGGATGGATAAATTAGAAAGTGTCCCTTAGATCTTTTGCAAAGCCGCATAATGCATGCATATGAACTGCTATTCAAGATTAATGGGATCCTTTTATCCTTGCGTCATCTGGGAATGCTATCTGTTTGCTGCCTCATATAGAAAGTCTATCTTTTGATATGCCAAATGTTTCCAGTGTCCTCGAAGAGACTCCTGCAACATATTATATTAGCAGTTCCTTTCCAAGCATTTGCCATCACTCTAGGTTAATGTCTGTTTTGATGAGATTGCACATGATTGTTCAGGGTTTTGCAAGTGGTGCTCAGTTGCTGTGGTCCTCTTAGCCCTCAGAGGCAGAGCAGACTATTGAACTGATTGTGACCTGCTAAGTGTTGTTTGGGTGGGGCCCTCCAATTTCACTACTCAGCTATTAGAAGCTGCTGTGTTTGTGCTAGCCCATACGGATTAATCAATGTGTGTGTGTGTGTGTGTGTGTGTGTGCCTGCCTGCAGAGTACGACTTCTGCTGAGAGTGTGATTCACTGGCTGATTCGATCTTTGAATTATTGCGTGTGTGTTTGTGTGTGTGCGCGCACGTGCATATGTGTGTTTATCCATGCAGACTTATGTATATGTTTCTGTCAGCGTTTCCTGAGGCCCTCATGGACCTGGAGGTTACCTCAGCCCAGAGTAACCTTCTCGCATGAAGGTGTTGCATATGATACTTCCTCACTCCGTGGCCAAACACCACCTGATCCCTGATCCAACACTCCAGCCTGATCCCTTCTATCCCCTGTACTCCCCCTCTGAACTTTCTCCACCACCACTTCACCCAACCCTCCCTTCTCCCAATGCTGGACATTTGGTCGCCACCCCACCCTTCTCCCCACTCCATCTTTCCCAGCCCCAGCAACAGCTGGGCTCAACTTGCAGCTGATCGGCACTTTTTCTTTGTTTTGGCTGTGGCTGGATGTTGTAGCTGGGTGACATGGGACCAAAGCCAACTGCTCTGCCCAGCAAAATTTGTGCCTTGGGGAGAGAAGAGACATGAACAGGAGTGTTGATTTTCAGATTCATGTTATTAAGATCAAACTGTTTGTAATGTGATTAATGTGATTAGTGTGATTAAAATTAATATAATACTTCAGCGATCCCTGTAGGAAAAGTCACTTAACCCCCTTTAGAAAGGTCAAAGTAAATATTGAAACAGCACCCTATGACTAGGGCATTGATAGGGATTCTGTGTCTTGCTCATGGACCCCATTCACACTTTGTAAAAAAAAGATCTTTTTTTCTTTCTATTATTATGTATTTATTTATTTATATCAGATAATAATAATAATAATAATAATAATAATAACAATAATAATCACAATAACAATAATAATAATAATAATAATAATAATAATTATATTATTGTTGTTGTTATTATCATTATTATTATTATTGTTATTATTATTTCTTTTTTAAATTTTGCATGCATATTTTTGGCATTTCTGCTTTATTAGATAATGACAGAAACAAAAGGCTCAACTTAGAACCTAGCCTGGTCGGTGATGGTAAGGCTTGATGCGTGGTACACGGTCTACCAGGTAATGGTAGTGTGTCCTGATGCATGGAAGTCATATTGTGAAAAGAAGGGGTGTTTGATAGAGTGGACTGTTGGTGTGAAATTCAAACCTGAATAAAAGTTGTTTTTGCAGGGAGATGGTGACTTCTTTCTTCTCTGCGGCAGTCTTAAAAGCAGACGTTGGGCACAACTGCTTTGTTAATGAGCCAGAGATAAGGAATACGATAGGTGAGGAAAACTGGGGACACAGTGACATCATGGCATATAGAAGTGAGGGGGAGGACAGGGCACAAGGAGGTTGGAGTAAGGTACAGAGGAATCAAAGTAAGAAAAGAAATGAAAAAAAAAAATCTGATCTGAGGTTGATCACAAATCCAATCACAAGTGGTCACTGGAGATGCATTTGAGACACACGATAATGCCATCTGTGAGCTGTGATCTGTCTCAGCCATCCCCTTGTAAACAGAAGATGGATGTTAAAACCAAGACTTTATAGGGCTGAGGACACTTAGGCAGGATGTATTATTACTGGGGCTTAATTGAAACTGCATGATGACACACTATGTTACTTTTCTTCCAACTGGAAAACTCTTGAGAAAATGCCCTTAAATCCTTAAAACGAGAGTATGAATGATAGTCAACGGTATCAGTGAGCAAAGTCCTTGCCATTCAGTAAATCACTTTAATAACCCTTTTTGTGTTCTCTGTGTGCTCCTGTGTAGTTTTACATTGAGGTCAAGAAAAGAAAACCACATACATTTCATACTTAATTCATGAAAGCTACATTTCTATGGTATCATATCTTTACATGAGTCTGCCCATCCATCTTGTGTCTCTGGCCATCTTCTATGTACTGTTGACAGCCGGTTTCAACCATGATAAGCAGGGACAACAGCAGGGCATTTTATTTTCTTAGCGAGCTAAACGCTGGCAGGCCTGCCTAATCAGATCTCCCAGGGGCCCGATTGGCTTAATGGCCATCTTGAATGACAGGTGACATTGCCATCTCTCAAAGGCAGCTGTGTGTGAGGAGAAGTGGATCGTCATGGTTGATACACAGCGGATTGCCCTACCTGTCACTGTGCGGCAGGGAATTGAAGGGTAGGGATGTTCCTCTGCTTGGATCTGACAAACCTTATTAGAAACAAGTGTGCTGATCTTTATGGATTGCACTTGAAAACAAGTAGATTTGTATGACGATCAAAAGAGACAAGATAAAATGAATGGAGGATTTTACTTTTTATGGTTCAGGATTTATAGTATGAGAGGGGTATCAGTTTAATGTGACAGTGACCTTGAAAAGGAAAGCCCCCATGCATTCCAGATCTAAATCTGCACTTTGAAGCATGTATGCTTAAACACTTGTTTCACATCACACGCATGCAGCACTCAAACAACATTCTTGTTTCACAATAGTATGTGTATTCTCTTGATGCCCTGAGAGTGATTAAGCCAGCATCACTCTTATTGTGCCCAGTGGACATCAGGTCTGTGTTTATTTCAAACGCAGTGGCCCTTGTGCTGTCTCTGCTATCTCAGCAATAGGTGTCCAGGGAGGCGTTCTGCTCAGGGCTTGGATTCTTATGGGTTTCCTAAGTGAAAAGACAGGCCCTGCCAGGATTACTCCTCCAGTTAACAGCAATGGCTTTTCCAGGGACTGGACACTTGCATGCAGTAAAGCTCTTTCACTGAAAGGACTGCTTCTCTGCTGTCAGCACTTCTTGACAATGCCTCCTGAAATGCTCAAACTTGACCAATCGTCTGTATTCTCTTGTATCTTGCACAGAGAACGAGGACATATTTCATGTACCTCGCTATCAGCTGGGAAGCCAGTATAACTTTTCAATAGCTGCTCTCAGACTGATATTTTGAGCAGCGCATGACTTTACGTATGGGATCAGCAAAAAATAATCAGCCTTATCATTTTACCTCCATCGACACTCGTGCAGTGAAATACTATCAAGTAAAAATAGGCGTTGAATATGAGAAACATTCATTATCTCATGTGTGTCTGATTTCATAATCTGTGGGAAATAGACATGGCTACATGGCCTTGTCGGGCTCTCAGTTAAATAATCACCCTTACTCTGTTTCGTGCTTGATGTTTGATGCCACATTTCTCACTCCGTCAGTGTCTCTTTAACACATATCCCTATCACTTTAGCACGCTTTCACCTTTACCATTTCACTCTCATCTTTGCTTGCTCCTTTATTACTTTTCTTACCAGCTTGCCCAGCCTCAGTTATGTTGAAATGCTTGGAGAAAATATGAATTTGCATCCTTTCTCTGCCAAACGTGTGTGGCTCATCCTTGTGCCCATCTGTGTGTGTTTGTGTGCGTGTAGTCCCACCTATGGGGTTTCAGATTCCTGCCTATGCAGAGAGAATCACTTATTTCACAATTAATCTGAGCACTGCCTATTAGCACAGGGGCTCATGGGTGCAGCTCAGGGGAGGCGGAGACAAATTGCTATTTGAATGGAGGACAGGTCCTATTATGAACATCTTGAAGGTTTGTTTACTCATGACTATAGTCTGGGGACAAGCAGATACGGCCTTCCACTCGAATACATTAAAATCTGATTTCTCCATACACAGGCTGAAATTACCTTTCAAGACAAGAGATTGAATTTTTCAACTTCATAAGACATGATTAATAGGAATTTCATTCTCTAGCATTGATCTCCACACCATTCATTTCATCACCCAATCAAGAATGTCTGACTCCTGATAAACCAGTTATTTCTCCTTTCCAAGACCCTCTCAGGTCTATTTCCTATCAGGATAGTTATGAGAATACCAGAGAATTACAGTAGACGAATCCAAAGAACATACTTCATCTTGTATTTCCGTGGGAGGCTCTAGGAGAGAAACAGAGACAGAGAATGAAAAAGAGTTTGGCGGCTGTAATGGTGAACTTTTCCCCACTTCCACCTGGCTGCAGCGGAGGACTTTTCAGCCATGACAGGCCCCTGGGATCTGATGCTCAGCAAAGCGGACCGTGCATATGGGCTGTGATCCTGTGTGTCTGTGCGTCTGTGTTTCTGCGTGTGTGTATGTGTGTCCAGAGAGACAGCTGTCCAGCTCATCTTCCCCCCTCGCGGCCTGCCTCATTTATAATTAACCCAGATGACCAGGTGGCTATGTCCCTCTGTCCCTGCCAAGGCATGCTTCACTCTGACCTCTGACCTTCTGTCAGACATTCCACTACTGACAGCCACAGCTCATATTTACTGGTCATGTACTGCTTGGCTGACTAGACAGCTCAGCTCTGGTTTTGGAACAACACACTGTGGATGTATAATAGAAAGATATTTATTCAAGATAGAGGAGAGAGGTAGTTTTATTGAGGCTAGCCTGGCTAGAAGCTCCCAAAGGTCCAACGCTCACTGGAGGCCAGTTTCGGGAACAGGAAGCTACATCACCACCTGCTATCCTCATTCCTGGTTCCCCCCGCGATGCTGACGCTGGCAACAGAGCATGCGCAGTTGTGGGTGACTTGCATTTTGCTCCGTTGCGATCGGCTTAAGTCTTCCATCCGTCTTGAATCTCCACACTCAGCAAGAACGTTTGTTATCCGGCACAGATCAACACTCCAACAGAGGCTATATAGGCCCCTTTCTACCTAATCAAAACCACAGACTACAGGCTAACCTTTGGCCCCTCTCCCTCTCGGCCTAGTGCTCTCGCTCCCCTCCCAGCCACCCCTAACCCTGCGTCCCATCCCCCTGCGTGTCATTACCATGGCAACATTAAAGACATTTCCAGATGTGTCTGGGACCTTTGGCTGGTAACGCAAAGTCCCAACAACCTTCATGCAACCTCTCATCCACAAATGCGGCCCTATCGCCCGCGGAGCCGTCCGCCAACATTCGGTCAAGAATAGGTTGAGGCTCACACATTCTCTGTGCCCTTCTTTCGTCGCCCTCATAATGGTGCAAGGGGGGCTGAGGGCGGGACAGGGACCCAAGGTTAGCGAACAAGGCGTATCCAGTTTCTGTTGTGTAACAGCAATACCTCCAGGCTTCCTGTGCACATGTTCTGTGTAATGCTCGTGTCCTGGTGATTGGGTGGGCCATTAGAGGACATGGGGCAAGTGAAACTCTACCTGATTCATACTTCCTTCCACTGCTGCTGCTGGAAGTTGGAGCTGGACTTCAAAGATGTCTGAGATGTTTTGCAAGTATGAGTAGCTGAATAATTGATTGCCACTCAAGCATTATCTCTCTTTGTTTGGTTAAGAAAATTAAAGTTGACTTGGACTTTTCTCATCTTCTGCCGTGCATTGTTTCATGCTGAACTCTTTTCTAAGGTCACTCATTCAACACCTTGCATGGAAACATAGAGGCATGATGCAGCAGAATGTGACCCTGTGTTTTGACACTTCTCTTTTTCACTGCCCATATCTCTCTTTCACTCTCCCTCCCTTTCTCCTCTATCCAAAGGGCAGGGCCATGGCACACTAATCTCCCCATACCCGCTTTACCCTTCTGACTGCCCCGCCCTGACCCCACCTCGCCTCCCTTTGTTTGCTTTGGCACTCCAGAGGACATCCGTCACAGCACCTGCCACTGCAGCCTGCAGCCTGCCTTCACCCATACCCCCTCAAGCGTGCTAAAGGGTGAGCCACGTGTCCCCGGCACCCTCTAAATGGGTGACAATACCACTGTCCTCGCCCGTCTGGATTAAGCACCAGTACACTCTGCTCTCGATGCCCCAGTGGCTGCTCGGAAAGGAGGGTAGGGGTGGGGAAGGCATTAAAAAGGGGGAAACAGGTGTGTGTTGTTTTTTCTTAGCTGTCCCCAGGGCCCCCACACATGTCAAAAACATTTCTCTGTCCCACCAAAGTAGCACTGGTGTGACTGGGAGGGGCGCTAACTTGGGGGCTGGGTGGAACTGAGGTTGGAGGGGATTTGAATGGTGCAGGCTCAAAAGGTTGCTGGGTGATATTTCCGGTGGCTATTAAATAGGCCATCCAAGTTGTTTGTAAAAATGTAGTGGTCATTTCTTTTTCAGTGGTCACAGGAACTGTAGGATATCAGGATCTAGCTACACACAACATCCAAAGAAAATAAATTCCAGAGCTGCTTCAGCCCACCTACCAGTTTCATATTAGGTGGTCTGGTTGGAAGCGCTCTTTCTTTTGACTGGCCAAGGTAAATATGCGGGAAGAGGGTCTACGGGGGCCTCTGTTGCTTTGTCCTTTTCCTGAATAGTAGTTTATAACAGGGGTTGAACTCAGCACAGAGACTAGGCAAAGTGACTGGCACCTCCTGACACCTGTATCAAGGCTTCTTTGTCCAAGTGCCCATATGTGGAGCGCAGGGAAGTGGCCCTGCATTGGCCACAACTAGGCCAGACTGAAAGAGAGAGGAGCTGCCTTTGTCCTCAGGGGTCTGTAATGGACTGATAGCATCATGCTGACCTCCCTCCCTCTCCACCTCCTTCTCTTCCTCTCTTTAGTCCTTTGGCTGTTAAAGGCCCCATTTAGGGCTGCTGATACTCTCAACCTTTGGCTATCGGCAAGCTAGGGCCAGAGAGAGGTGCAGATTGTGTGCTATGATAGATCAGCTAAGGTAATGGGGAGAATACACAGTGAACTCTTGTTCTGCGCGAGTACCGATATTATACATTGCATACTGTAATGCTATATGCTGTGCATTCAGCCACTCTGATATCAGTTCCCATTAATCATCAACGTATTGTTCGTAAAGGTATTGGTGGCAGACAATTCAAATGACACTCTGAAGGTGATATGTGAAGGTTGGGCCAAGCTGAAAACAAGCACCCATTCAACTTGTCGATGCGTATCAGCGCCGGTGGCTCTGCAGTCGTCGCAGGCTGCACAACGTCACCGCACCGAGGCCTGCTCTCACCACTCTCACCTAGATGGAGGGGGATGACAGGGGCTAGGATCACCTCTGTGTTAGACCTCCCGCGGGGGTGATCAGGTCCTCCAACCAGCCCGACAGCCAACATCATCTGCTGATTCTTTCACCATGTGAGAAGACCTCTGTTGCAGTGGTCCGTGATGAAAGAGACCCTTTCTTCTCCCCTTGCCGGGCCATCTGACAATCCAATCTACCAGGCCAGCAGTAACCTAATATCCCTCTACTGATAGGGGCTCTCTCCCACTCCCTTTGCCTCCCTTGCCCCCCCTCCCTCCTTTTTTTTCTTCTCTATCTTTTCCTCCTTGTTGTTGTGGCAGGGATCCACAGAGAGGGGTGAAGGTTGGCAGGGCAGGTGTCTGATTTTCATTAGAATTGCAAATAGGAGTGAGTGGATGCCTGATCAGATAAGAAGGAGAGCAGAGAACAAGAGAGCAGAGGAGAGGAGTGTAGAGGAGATGAGTGTAGAGGAGAGGAGAGGAGAAGAAGGTGTCTCGGACAGACTGTTCTGCGTTTCATCCCCATGGGAGACGGGGAAGGCTCATCTAACTCACCACCACACCCAGGAGAAAAGACCCAACTCCCCTTACCCCTTACCTCACTCACTCACCCGCCCTCCCTCCCTCCCTCGCTTCCCCCCTCCATCCATCCCCTAGAGTCCCATGGACTGGGGCTAATGACATGGGAAGGAGGTTTGCAAAGGCTGAACAAATCCTCAAAGCATTGCTGGGCAAATCAAATAATACAATAATTACACTATTACTAATGAGGTATAATACATTTTGCAATGCAATTGTTACCCAGTCATTACCAAAAGCTGTTTTAAAACGGATGAATTTTGTTTCGCTGAGTTCAAATCACCAATGTTTCACCAATGTTTCACACTTCATTGAAGCTCATTCCAGTGATCCTGAAGCTTGCACATGTCATTTCAAAGGCATAGTTAATGGGTGAGCATCATACTTCATTATATCAGCCAGTAGCTATTCAGCACATTAAAGCAAATGCAGTTTACTGATGCAGGCCAATGGATAAGTAACGCTCACATGTATGTTCACACCAACAAAGCACACACAAACACACACACATGCACACACACACACACACACACACACACACACACACACACACACACACATAAAACAGACCATGACCAGCTGGGCCTTAAAGCCGTCAAACCAACAGCTGGACTTTACAGTTCTCCCCTCTTGGTGAAATATCACACCACATTTCTGGCTCCAAGAACTCAAATTAACAAAGAGGATTTGCTCAGCATTTTAGAATTCCAAGTTTGGGGGAAACAAGCAATTCTCAGGGCTCTGTGAAAATCACTGCAGCTGGGGAACATCTTGTCTGAATGTGGCTCATTCAGGAAAACTCGATGATAACCCCTTTCCTAACCCTGGTTTGTATGTAAGAGTCTTTGACACAGACACACCTTGCAGTCCCCATAGTCAGCAATGTACATGCTCCCTAAGGGAGAAGAAGTGTTGAAAATCATCAATTCCACTGGGCTTGTTGCCGTGGTGAAGGCTTGCAGCAACACGGTTGGCTGGCTGCTGCACTCCCAATATGCACCTGGGTGTGTTTGTGAAAGGACAGGATGGGCCGGAACGAAGGAACAGCTATGTCAATACCGCCAAAATGGGAAAAACAAACATTTCTGGGTGAAGTGTCGCTTCAGTTATTTTTCCCCCTGAATAGCTTTCCCTCAGTAAATTCCCCCCTCCATGCAGACTGTGTAGCAGCGCAAAACAATTTCCTGCAACTATTTCAATATTTTTTCCTTACATGTCCCATCAAAAAAGCTTGAAATGAGGAACATAATAATTTATATCCTCTGATTTGTATGGCACCAGACAAACAATCCTTATAAATGCCTTGACTTTGTGCTTTATGTCAACATTGATTGTTATGACAGAGAAGACATGTGGGAGCTGGAGGGAGTTTTGAGTCCATTATCATGAGTAAACTGTCTCATCTTTGTGTGGAGTGAGATGAGACAGAGCTGGTCTGTGTGGGTGAGCTGGCTGATGCCCCCGGTGCCCTACTCTGCCCTGTCCTGGACCGAGGTTACAGTTCTCCTCGGTTTAATAAAGTGAATTCCCCCACAGATGGACACGGCTATAGAGCACCTGGCTTTGCCCTGCTCCCACTGGGCTCTGTGTTCTCACGACACTGTGCCGCTCTGCAGCACCTGTTGGTCAGACCTCGGGCAGCAGATGTTCCAGCTAAATTCCATCGGTAAGGCATGACTATCGATTTGGAGGAAATCCCTGCCAGAATCCATCACGTCGCTTGCTTTGAATCGTGGACGCGCACAGCTCCAATTTGTCCTGCTCTTAAACGGCGGGAATGAGGAGTTCTGTTTGCAAAGCCTTTGAAAGCTGCTTCCTTTATGTCATGACACATGGAGATACACAGACCAGTTGACCATGCGCACAACCGTGAACATGTGCATGTGCATCCAACTGCACTCAAACACACCCTCTGTCTCTGTCCCTCTCACCCTTTCTCTTTCTTTCTATCTCTGTCTCTCTCTCTCTCTCACACACACACACACACAGATACAAACACTCAAAGTCAACAGAAAAGTGTTATCTGATATCTGTTGGGGGACATAAATCATATTCTCTTGTCTCTGGCGATTACAATACAGACATTTACTCTGTGAAAAAGATAGTGTTTTCCCTGCCCCTGTGCTGATATGAAACGGGATCTGCTCTGCTCAGGAGATATGGATCATAGAGCATATTTGCTGACGGATAGGAGTGTCAAAACGACGCAGACTCGACAGCCTAACGAGTGGCTGACTTATGGAGCAAATCGGCCCTATGACACTCTGTTATCTCTCTACATACATGGGTAGCTGTCAGAAACAGGGGACAAGAAACACACGACAAGTGACGGACAGAATGAGTGGAAGAGTGAAGAGGGTGCATGACAGAGCCGGTGACAAACTGAGGGATGGAGTGAGAAAGAGAGTGAGTGGCAGGAGCTCACTGGGTGAATAGCTGGAGTGACCGGTAGACTGAATGCCATGGGAAGAAAGAAGGAAAAAAGGAGGGAGAGAGTAGTAAAAGACTTTTGTAACAGGGTGCAGAGTCCTTGAAACTTTTAGACTGGGAGCCCCCACCCCTCCCACACACACACACACACCCACATCCCACCAATGGCCAAAACAGGGCTCTTTCAGAGAAGTGGCTGTGCAGCTGCAAACTCTGAAGGAATAACAGACAATTACAGACTCTGGTTGCCTTGGCAATATGTTGCTTTCTTCCAAGCCATGCTATTTACCACAATGTCCAATAATGCGAACAAAAGCAGGAAGGCCAAACAATAGACCTTTGGCCGTAGCCTTTCACTCTCCTCCTTTTTCCCCCAAAATAATGCATTTTCCCTCAATGACTTCAAACATCCCAGCTACAAAAACATTGTTGCATGTTCAATGCATTACAGACCCACAGATACAGGGGTGCAAGGCCTCCTTACAGGGGCTGAGGGCTCCTCAAACTCCTTTTCTTGTTATTGTGGAGCGTTTTTATTAATGGGGCATGAGTGGGGTATGGTGTGGGTGTATGACATGTCCCGTGGACTGACACACTGTGTGTTTGTGTGTCCGTTTTTGGCTCTGTGTATGTGTGTGTTTATGTGTGTGTGTGTGTGTGTGTGTGTCCTCCCTGCACACACAGACCCCATCTGTTTTGTGGCCGGACACAGTCTGGGAAAGTGTGTGCAGGCGAAGAATTCACACACAGCACAAAGGTCCAATTATGAGCCCCCACTCAGAGAAGGAGAAGGAGGGGAGGGGGGTGTGGGGGGTTAGGGAAAGGGGATAATGGGAGCTTGTCCATCTCCGAAGGGGGTACGATGGTTTCCTTGCCTCTCACCTCACCCTCCTCTCTCCTCCCTCCTCCCACCACAAACAAATATGTGTTAACAAGAACAGAGCATGGAGAAAATTCCTTTGGAAGAACACAAACCCACGATTTTAGTTTTTAAAACAGTTTGAGCGGAGGCTCTGCAATTTGAAAAAAAGCAAGACTGTATATGTAAGGACACATATCTGATATGCAAAAAAAGAAAAAGTATAATCTTCTTCAAATAGTCTTAAGCTCTCACTATCTCACAAGGTGAGTGCTGCTTTCAGGTTTTTTTTTTTTTTCCATTTTCCCTAGACTGTCTCCAGTCTCGTCTGAAGCGAGTTTAATCTCTGGAGTGTTGGGCTTCTGGCGTCTATAAGGCCTCACCTCCAGTCTGTCTTTACTGTAGTAAAACTGATTAGATTAGCCTCTGTTAGGGTAAAGTGATAGTAGCCCTGCTAGCGTCACCTTTTAAGCGCCAACCTCAAAAGGGACTCCATTTGTGCCACCTCCCAGCTTTGAATCCTTATCTCTAATTTCAACAGCACACTTGTGGGAAATTGCATTTTGATTTTGCATTATGACGTACCTGTTTTATCTCAGCAAAAAGTCAGACGACTCCTCACTTTGGCCTGACAGCATAGTGCTGCTGTAGCTATGAGGCTAGACAGTCTTTGATCTTTTTCTTGTTTAAAGTAGACGGGACAATACGTGAATTCTGTTAATGTGCTATAGACGACTAGGAGGGTTTTCAGGTACAAATCTTGGCCAATATCAAATTCTAGCTTGGGGGTCAATAAACAGCAAAGAAACATCTCCAAGTTAGGAAGTGCTAAGGCCCTATGGAGGTTTCCTGGTGTCAAAGACATTAAAGTCTACCTATCTACAGATTGATTCCACATTGGCTCTATTTATCATTTGCCAGACCCCTGTGTATGTTTTTGCAATCTACAGGTTTTACATACTCCCATAGGGGAATAATCCAAAAAGCAAATTTCACACTAAAGGCATTCCAAATGCATCTTAACAGAGTGAGTTCAGCTGCAGAGCAGCCTGTCTCAGTGTATCTTCAAGTTCATTGTGTCCCAAGAGGAACTACATACCACATCTCAGCACAGGATCTTGTTCTTTATTGCACTTGTGTGTACAGAATTCAGTGTTCGTGCATATTGGGCCAAGCGTGGCACGAAGGAACATATGTGAATGCAAGGGCGTATGCGCACATGCATACATGTGTAAGGTATAGAATGAGCAAACATACAGTTGCGTGTGTGTATGTCTATGTGTGTGTGTCTCTGACATTGGAGCGTCAGCAGCTGGTGAACTCCTCTCACACACCAGGTGCGACCTGTAGATCTCAGCGCTGTGTCAGCACATAGCGTGGCAACATGACACTGTTATGCATACACATACACACAAACACAGGCACACACTTATGCGCACAAACACACACACACCGACACACACATACATGGGTGTTGCACCAGAGAAGGCTCACACTAGCTTCATCAGATATACATGCAGAATGTGTGATTGAATGTGAAAAGCATAACTCACTGACTGAATCACTGCATTCATTTGAATCTGATAGGTTGGCGTCCTGGGAGCTTTGTAGATTGTTTTGGGTTGCAGAAAGCGCGAGAGAGAGAGAGTGAGAGAAAGAGTGAGAGAGAGGGAGAGAGAGAGGCAGAAGGGGAGAGCACTTCATGTCATATAGTCCCAGCAGTGTTCATGACTGAAGTGATAGGGACACACAAGTGGTAAAGACAGGCAATAAAAGGCATTTGGTTGCCATCTGTCTCTGTGGCCTCAGTGTCAAACAGTTGGCTGTCAGTCTCATACCATAGACACACAACCAGGATAACCATTAGTCTATAAAGAGGCACCCATCTATAGACAAACGGTTAGGGATTTCTATGGTCATGTTTGTGGTGAGATAATGATCATAAAGCTATTGCAAACAGCTGTTCACTTGAAAGACTGGCTAAATGGAACTTTAATAAATTAAAAAAAATGCCCTTTTGACAGAGGATTGTTTATGTGTCAGAGAATAATGGGTTGCCATATTAAGGATTATATGATGTAGCTCAACATGAGGATGGACGCCTCATACTGTAGGCTCCCTAATGAGAAATCATGATAATATTCCTATGAAGTTCCTACAGGCTCCGCTTGTGGTACTCAACAGCAACATAACAGTAACTTTATTGTCTTTTGTGGTATTTTATTCCTATAGGGGCTTTCAGTTTACCTGTGATTTTTATATAGTGTCCTTCTAAGATTTATTATAGGATTACTATACTTCTTGTCTACTGTGTCCTTTACCTCTGCTTGACCGCCCATGATCCAAAGTCCGGACAAGGCATCAACTTCTCCCAATTACTGGTTAACAGTAAGTACTTTATTGAACCTCAATAATCTGCAGAATTAATCTTTTTCTTATGAGGAAAACGGAGTGGGCGATAGGAGTGGCGCTGACAGACGTGCTGCGAGGACACCGACACCGCCGGCTCCCACATCTATCCCCAACAGCAGACTTCCCAATCGTCTCCGGCTTCACATAAGCCCGTCATCGGGATTTAGAGGTTATTGCTTTGTGTTCCCGTCTTTGTCCAAGGGGTAATCTTTCAGAGCTGAGGTGAGACTGAGGTGAACACAAGCGAAATGCAGTGTAATGCAGCATTAATGTTAAGCACACTACTCTCATCAACTCATGCTCATCAGCTCTGATGGAAATAATCTGTGATGACAAACGTGGGAGTGTGGGGTTACCTAATATTTGTCAAGGCCGATGTAGTGGCCGGGAGGGAAGATGAGAGGAGAGGGGGGACGGCAGTTTGTGAACAGCCCGAACTCTTACCCTCCCCAGCCACCCCATTCAATAAATCCTGGAAGCGCCCCTGATTGTGAGGCCAGTAGTGTTTGAGCACTGAAGGTCATGGGTGACACCTGTTTCCCGTCTCATCTCCCAACGCCAAGTTGAGGGGGGGACGGGTCTCAACCCACACCCACAGCGGAGCACAAACCCTCCTGTGTTTCTTTCCTGCATCAAACAACCCTTCACTGAGGAGGGAATGAAACAGCCAAGTTTGTATATCAGGGTGGGAAATTAATTTCCAAGGTGACAGAAATGAGGTACCCTCTTTCAAAGCCTTGAATCTTCATGCTTGAGTTACTCAGTGGTCTTTACCCACTGCTGGCCAAACTTATATTCCAGTACCTGAGCTAATCAATAATGTTTACTTTTGTTATACTTGCAAGACATGTAGAGTTTGAGGATAACTCTAGTTAGCAGCTCCATGACAGGCAGTCCTACATACAAATGTTGGAGAGAGTTTGCCCCCTTGTGGAAGCTACAGATAATGCTGTTTTTATTACCTCCAGTGTGGAACAAAGCCAGAATGTCTACACCTCCCTACACTGTTTTTAAAGAAATCATGTATAATTATATCAAGGGATTCATTAGCTGTTACATTAACTGTCAGATGAATTTTCTCAAAGAATTTCAAAACAACAACTCCTGGCATAGTTTGCCAAAGGCTGTTTGATTTAGTTGGACTTCCCTTGTTGGATGGGTTGTACCTGTTTGTGATGTGCTGCTGGCTGACAGAAAGCCATCTGTTTTCTCTTGTCATGGTCAGGAGGTTTGGGCCCTTGCCTTTTACCATATGGTCTTGTGTAATGCTATGTGACGGACACACACACACACACACGCACGCACACAGAAACACTCACGGGCATACACACATACACTAAGACACACATACACACAGACACCGATATGTACATACACAACACAATCTCACACCCTTAAGGCAGGTTTATGTTGGGAATAGGCTCCGTAAAGAGGGGGAAAATCATTTGCTCCCAGCCTCTTTATTAGCCCCCTGTTTCTCAGTTGACTTCTCTGCAGCTGAGGCGTGAAACTGCTCTGTGTTAGGCCTGGCCTGGCCTGGCCTGGCCTTTACTGGCCTGGACTGGCCAGCCGTGCAAGCCGCCATGCTTGCAGCTGCGCCCCCAATCAAGGTGCAACCCTCCCTATCCGAGCTTGTTCTTCGCTGCTACCCCTCCTCCTCTTCCTCCTCTGACCATTCTTCCTCCCAACCTTTCCTCCGTGGCCCCATCTTCTCTCCAACATGCCAAACCACTTACATCTCAGTAATTAAATAGCCTCTGTTGCTCTTGCTCCCTCCAACGCCAAAAGATTATATGGTTTCAGAGTGCAGCCATATGTAATGCGTGCTTACTGAGCGGGCAATTCACCTCCTGCGTTCAATGACTTGCAGAGACTGACATGTGTTACTTATTGCCAGTGAAAACAAGACAGACAAGGGCTTACTTTAACGATTACGCCATCACTGAATTTTAGATTAATGTAAAACCAAATCCAAGAATAGCAGTTTTGGAACATAAACACATCCTGTCAGTGTCTCTATCGACAGATATATTGTTGAATAGGCAAAACCTGCCAGTTCTCACACCGTTAGTCATCATTTGATGTTCACTCCACAAGAAGTAAGTCAACATGCAAATTACTACTGTAAATGTAAGAATATTCAACAATTCTTTTAAATTGATGAGAAAACCTGAAATCCAGCTTTGGATGTATGGACAGCAGATGGCATCAGTGTGCCAATACTTGGCTTCAATGTGCTGTTTAGCTGAGCTCTGAGCAGCTGAAGCTTTACTCAGGTTTAGAAGAGAGCATGAGCTGCTGAATGTGGCCATCACCACTGAATTTATCCCTAAACGCAACTCATCAGATATGTGCGCTTCTGCTAAAATGCTTGGTGGCAAAAACAACATTGTACATCGTCCTAAACAGGCACTGGGACATTGACATCACCGCAGTCAGCCAAACTGAACATAATACGTCAACAGTGGTCTTTTCTTCCATTTCCTCAGAACAACAATGATGAAAACGTCTTGATGCTCAACCTTAATTAACTGTTTTTTGATTCTTATGATTGAAGTATTCCTTCTTCTCTTCTCCACCTGGTGCATCCTGGTGTTGTCATGGGAACATGCAGTGGATGGGGGGTGACAGCTGTTTGGGTCCAGTGAAATGGTTCAGCCAATCTGGCAACCCGGCCCCATGGACAGATGGGGAGGTTGGCAAAGCAGTGATCACATTTAGCAACGTCACACATCACGCTGGATTTGCTGTGAGTGAAACTCATTTCCAGGTTTTATTTTGCAAAAGGAGGGCGGGTAGTATTGTATTCTTTGTTTCTAGGCAATGGGAAAGTCATAAAGAAGATAAAGCTGTGGAGACACCGGAGAGAAAGCTCTGGAAAGATTTGATCCTGGGTTGGAGCAGCAAGAGAGGGACACATGTAGCTCCGCAGATGTGGGACTCGCCCATGTTTCAAAAAAGTTGTCATAAAGTAAGCCACATCATATATGAAGTTGTCACTATGTTACTGGAAACCATTTATTTTCTACATCATCGGTGACAGCACAATTAGTCAGGCAGCACTGATCAAAATACACAACAGTTCTGCTGATGTGCTGAGCCAGCTGCAATCATCTATACTTTATCATAGCTTCAGCTTATTGTGGCTGACTTGTGATGAGTACAGCAACTGGCAACATGTTGGTTTAGTTTAAACTGCAGTGTGTCCTCACGTTCCACTCAAAAACATCAGCGCATCAGTACAGTGGGCATGGATCCCAGTGAGCTTTCACTCCTTGTTCAGTCTATACTTTCTATATTCTGCACTACACAGGATGTTCTCTGGAAAAGTCTTGCATCAGGGTGTTAGCGAATTACTTCAAAGCAGAGCAGCGCCCTCTAAATTCGGCTCATCAGAGGAATTTATTGATTTGGCCGCCAAAGATCTCATTTGTCTCCCACTTGGTGGAGTCTCAGATGACAGAACGCTTGCATTTTACCCCCTGCGAGTGGCAGCCAGCCTCAGACGGAGAGACAGAGTATTAATCAGGCCTCACTTTCTTGTCTGCTCTCTCCTCTCCCATCCTCATCTCTCTGGATTACTCCTCAGAGTGGGCAGCTGCGACCAACACTGGAAATGAGCCTTGAAAGTGTAATTAATGGGTGTAATGGTGAGATAATTACAGGGAACAAAAATATTGATCAGGCCACAAACTCCTGAGTCTTAAAATCGAGGAGTGTGAGGCTCAGCAGTTACCTCATATGGGTGTCAGGAAATATGGTGAGTGAGGTAATGCAATACATTCAACCGTGTTTGGGCTTTTTTCATCACCCCCGGGAGATTATTGAGATGCATAAAGAATCTCGCAGACATGAGAGGGGTTCTTGGTGAACTCTGACTTTGTTTGATTTATTGGGATTGGATGTCTGTCCTAGGCAGAGTGATTGCTATTTTCAGTCAGGGAAAAAGTGCCTTTATTACAACAGGAAAATGCCAAAGGTTATCCAGCAGTCATATGGGGTCTCAGCGTGCTTCAGTAACCCGCCACTATCACAGCAATTGTTTGATTTTACAAAGGTAAAATTTAAGGTGAAAGCATTTTTTTTTTGACATCGGTGCACCATGAACCAGCGAAAGACAGCAGGAATGACTTCTCTGTTTGTCCTGCAAAACAAGTGCCTTGTGTTTCACGGTAGAGTAATGAGACAGACTCATCCACCAGACGCAATCAATAGGATAGAAAAATGCAAGCAGAATGAAATGCAAAAGGCATTACCTGCAGCGTGGTGCAGAAATGACCACCAGGATAACCTGAGATAACCCGGGATAACCAGGGGTGATTGTGCAATATGGAAATAATTGCAGCATACACTTTAAGAAGCTACACCCAAATTGTCCAACTTGATGTCTGTCGCTGTCATAAGTTAACCAAACGAGCACAGCTGGCTTCAGTGTATTACAAAATCTTTTGCCAACGCATATGGCAGCACTTTGAAATTGGAACCAAAAACGTAACTGAAATATTGATTACAGAAAAGAGGAAAGATGATGATATTGCCTGAAATGAGATCAAATGATTGGCCGACACACTGCAGCAGACCTGTTAAATAGTGTATATGTGCGTGTGTGTGTGTGTGTGTTCCCAATGAATGTGTGTGAATGTGTGCGTCTCCTTTCCTTTCCTTTCCTTTCCTTTCCTTTCCTTCGCCTCCCCTTTCTTCCCTTTCCTTCCCTCCCCTCCTTTCACCTGTGCTGTGTGGCTAATGAGGCTGCAAGCTGATGGCCAGATGAAAGATGGTCAGTGGGAGTGACAGTTTTATTTTGGGCCTCTAATACAGCACCGAGCATGAAAAATGACGTGCCAGCGTGAATAATTAAACAGCTTCAGAGCTTCACTGATCCGCCCGTCCGGAGATCAATAGACAACGTTCTGATGGAGCGTGCCATATGTTTTAAAACAGCCCACACCACCACGGACCTGAAAATGGAGGTCCACTTTAGATTTGGCACAGAGCTGCTTAGAAGTTCAGAAATGCTTCAAGGATAGATAATCAAATGACCGGACTGAGTTTCTTTCAACTTGAGGTGAGGCCTGTCATCTTTGACCGGCAGGAGGATCATCTCCTGACCACTTGAGGCTACGTATTTTCTTCGTCAGTACATAACCTCACGTGTGATAATTCCAAAACATGCTCCCTCATCTGTTCACCTATGGGCTAAACGCCTAATGAATACTGTTACAGTATCTGCTCTGCTCCCAGAACTCAATTTTCTATTCTGCTTCTGAGTATTGAACATCAAATGCTTTGCAGGGCCCTTGTGGGAGATTAGAGGGCTTGTTCTTTCCTAAAAGGCCCTTGACCTTCGCAGCTCCATGACAGGGCCCAGGCATTAGCCCTTCGCAGTAGCGTCCGCTGCCTGAGCTCCCGTGATGCAAATTTCATGCCACAACATCAAACGGCCTGCTGATCAAAGGTCATCCCTCCTTTGTGTAGGTGTTTGATATCGAAATTTCTATTTCATCTCCAGCTGTCAAGAGCTGTTAGAGCTGGAGAGGAAAGATGGAGGGAGGGAGGAAGAGAGCAGCAGAGACAGGGAGAGCGCGGTGGAGAGAGATGCTGCAGGGCTGTGCTTTTGGACTACCCATGGAAGGAGGCAGATAAGCTCATTGCTAGATGCTCATTTGTATTTAACGTGGATTTACATACACTTGGTTGCATTCGTTTTCAGTGGTTTTATTTGTTCTGATTAAAAAATCTATTCATATACATTTGCATAACTACAGCATAGCAGAAATGGTACAGAACTGTTCACAGCGGTTTAATCAAACGCCACATCTGAGATAGCCATAGTTTGTATTCTTGTTGTGAGAAATTTCTCTCCTTTGATTGTGCTTCTATTTCCACACGCATCCCTCACAAGCCCCTCAAAATTGCAGAGGAAAGGGAAGGAGGAAGTTGGAATCGATGCATCATTCCGATTAATTAGGGGCATGATTTGCTGAGGCGTCTCAGAAATAAACCAATCTGAATGTGGAATTGGGATTCAGAGGAGAACAGTTTGGCTGCGGAGCATCCAGATCTGTGACATTATGCATGAAATTATGGTTAAGAAAGAAGCCATCTCTTTCAATCACAACAACGCAGCCCTGTGACATTTAGTGTGTGTGTTTCTGTGTGTGTTTGTGTGCAACTCTGAGTGGATGGATGCACCTTTCCATGTGCCTGAAGGATGTGTTTGTGTGTGTGTGTGGTATTTAAACAAAAGGACATGCATCACACACTCTGATGTCACCGCCACTGTCCCAGCAGGAGAACAAACATGCAGCCATATCAGACATGTTTAATCACCCACACCACCTCCACTTGTAATCTCACACATGGGCAGGCCACTCCATGAGCTACACACTTCACTATATTAGCCCAGAGAAATTAAATCACATTCACAGTAGGCACCAATGGGACTTTTGGATCCGCAGCAAAGCAGTATTATCATTTGACTTCATGGCAGCACCACCGCATCCCATGCAAATCGACTACCACAATGCAGGCCAGAGGAATAAATCTCAGGTTCACAGTGCAGTATTCCCACACACGGCTGAGCTGGCAGCATTATGTGCATGAAGAACGTCAGTCAGTAGTACTTCAGTCATGTCAGACAGGCCAGAGTGAAAGGGAGGGAGAGGACATTCATATTGGGCTGTTTAGCCTGCATAGGGTCAGCTCATGTTGTAAAGGTTCATTATGTCTTAATGTTTACGACTGATAAGTGTAAAGTGTCTTGATCATAATTTACTCAACACTTCATGTTGTCTAAATGGCAAAATGCAAACAGTTTCTCTATAATAACATAAAGACAGACAAGAGTGCAAGAAATATTACAGAATGTTTCAGCATTTTGACAAATGTGGACATGATCGGTTCCTCACTTTGTGGATTTGCGACATCATATTCCTCCAGCTTATTGTAAAAAAAAAAAAAAGTCCATTTTTGTATAGGTGCTATTCTGTTTCTTGATGATAGATGGCAATGTTGCTCTTCCACAGAATACCACCAGGCTGAGTTTGAAGGGTTTGGTATTTTGAGATTGCTGGCTCTTGCATGGCACATTTTTACATAGAAATTGCCCAATTTCAATCCATCAAAATTCTGTTTTTTTCCAAATATCATGGTGTATGGAAGGACAAATGAAGAAAATACTTATAACTCCCAAACCTGCAATTTAGTATCAGTTATGGGAGTTATATAATATGTATGTCAGAGACCTCCAAATTGGAAAGAAAGCATTTCATAATTCTCAGCTGCCACTGTAACTCAAAATATATGTTTTAATTTTATCCTTTCAAAGAGTGAAATACAGACCTTTGCACAAAGTAAAAACAGTATAAATACTTGTGTTTATCTGTTGCATAACATCTGTCATTCTTTCCTGTGCCTTTTAAACCAAGGATGGAGTTTTTCATTTGTATGGTTGTTTATTTTTGCTTTGCTTTTTATTGATGTTTATGTACAGTTGGGTTATTAGTTCAAAACTTGTCACTGTCTTTTAACAGTAACTTGCATTTCTCTGAGTGCTGTGTGTGCGGGCACAGATAAACATCATACCCGGCATTTCTTTATGCAACAAATTTTACCCATAATCTCTTGTCATCTAAAAAAATTCCTTTATAGTGAAACAGGAAATGTTCATTGACTAAATAATTCTGTGCATGAATCCCTGTATATTCGCTAATACTGAGTGATTGTAATTCAGCTCAGATTAAAGGCCGGGCTTCTGCTGAATTGGGAGAGTGATACAAATTTACACTCCTCATGGGAGTATGAGATTTTCCCACTGTAATCCATAATATTACACTGAAATGTGAATTCAAATACGACAAAAAAATAAGAGGAAGAAATAGAGGCCTTCTTAAACAGATTGCCTCATCATCGCACATATAAAATGAATCAATGGGTGGGGAGATAGATTCATTGCATGGGGGTAATTATTCTCCCCCTGATACAAATGAAGGCATGGGCCTCATCTCCCAGCTCATGAATAGGCTTTGTTTATGACGAAGGGGCTCCACATAGCCATGGAGCGCTGCATTAATTGCCTGACAAGCCTAACTCTGACATGTTCATGAAGAGGCGTGAGGAGCACAAAAGGGGGATCATTCTTTATATTTCATTTTGTGTGCGTGTGTGTGTGTGTGTGTGTGTGTGTGTTGTGGGCCTCACCACTTGTGGTGAGAGAGTAAGAGAAACAGAGGGGCAGTGGAGAGGGAAGGAGGTAGAGCACAATTAAAAATAAGTTAGAAAAGTTCAGAGTAAGAGGGAAAATGACAGGCAGAGAAAAAGAGCGATGCAGGCAGAGCGAAACTGAATCACTGCCAAAATTAAAAATATACAAAAAATAAAACAAATAATAATACTAAAGAGATATGGGGCGATAGAGGGGAATGGATCCAAATAGAGACATCACTCCAGATGCTGCTCAAATCATTCCTCTCCACTAATGCTCATGATGATGTGGAGGGGGCTTCCTTTGGGGCTGAACACTTAATTATAAAGTGCACACACGCATACACACCCACCTACTCTCTCTCTCTCTCTCTCTCTCTCTCTCTCTCTCTCTCACACACACACACACACACACACACACACACACACACACTGGCTGGTTTGTGTCACTGTGACAGGTAATATGTCCCTTAGGAACAATTTGCCTTCCAAAGAGTTCTGATTCTGTAATGAAAACATGACATCTCAGCATCATGTGACACATATTGCAAAACATCTCATTCTGGTAAGACATCACTGTCATGATTGGAGCGTGACACAATCTCCATCCCTCCATCATCCCTAAACGCACAATCCCTTGTAATAGGGAGGATAAAGTGTGGGCGTAGTTTGCCATCGGGCCAGAATGATGAGGGTAAGCCAGGCCAGAGGTAATAAACTTTGACATTTCCAGTCTTATTGTGGCACACGGCGTCTGGCTGGCCACCACTCCTCGGTCTGTGCTCCATCTCTGCACCTCAGGTCAGTAACTTTGACTCGCTAAGCACCCTCATTAGTATTCCAGAAAGCTCCATGGCAGACATCCAGTTTCTGTGTGGAAAACAAAGGCTGGTAGTGTCATTGTACTGTAGGATTCGCTTCATCCCAATTGCTGTGATATGATTGTAGCGGAGCCGGGGATGGAGAGCGAGAGGGCTGAGGAGAATGGGGAATTGTCTCTGATGGTGAAATAGCGAATATAAGGTGTTACTCTCAAAATGAAACTCTTGGAAAACAGTTCATGGAGATTTAGCAACTCTTGTGTTTAAATTGAAGGGTTTTTGATTATGCCTCGGCAGCTGTTAGAAACCTCGAGATATGTAGGCAAATAAAAACTGTAGACAGAAAAGGACAAACCAAAATGTGAACCTGTAAGAAACCACCCAAAGCTGCAAACATGGCTAATGCATGACACATGCACAGACACGCACACACACGCACACACATATGCATACAAGCAGACACACAAGCAGGCACAATGCAAGCAATAAGTCAATTCAGGGGTATTTAGCTAATGGATGCTCACGCACTATATAATAAAAGATGGTCTCTGCATGACACCCAGGAAACACAAACACAAAAAGGCGAGAAAATGATCCATATTTATGTACATTTTTACGCCTCCCTATTGAAAGATTAATGTAGGCAAGAGCGCTGCAAAATTACTGTTTGTTATGCTTGACCCATAATGCCATGCTTTCAAATATGCAGTTGACAAAGTGGTGTTTATCTTTTTATAGACCTGAATGCTTCTGAATTGAAACGAAGTCATCTGAAAAAACAAAGCAGCGAGAGATCTACGACTTGTATGATTTATTCATTAACATATTGCCATGACATTTGTTGTGATGGCGCATTTTAAAAATACAGCCATCAACTTACAAGCAGTAACTCCAGTGATTTACTTTGTGCTTTCATCAAGCCTTTGAAACAATTTCTAGTGGACTGGCAGGCTGTGCACCAAATGCAGCAGGGAGGGGAAATAAAGAAACAATAACCAGGGGATACAGAGAATATGTATGTTCTTAATCATAATTTACTTAAGCATGATTTTAGCATAAATCCTACATGGGTTACCTTTATAAAACATCTTAAAAATATTGACGGCAACAACACCAAGCATGTCTTACAAATGAATTGCTCTTGGATAAATATACAAATCTCTGGTTAAACAACCTTGCCCCCACAGCTTAGCATGTTATACTGCGCCAGCTAATTCACTGACTTGGCCCCCGGTCATAGGATTAAAAGAGATAAGCACTAGTGCATATTCCACTGCTTCTGGATAGGAGGTCTCCCATTTATCACCCAGTGAGACCAGTGAATAATACATGGGCTTGTCCAGCCCAAGCACAGTAAAGCAAGGGCACTTGTAGTAAAAAAGTATCGCCCTTGTCCAACCAGTTAGGCCTCCCTGAGGCTGATTCCGACAGGTCTATTTGGAACAGTCTTGTTTGACCTCTCCCTGTGTCTTCCCTTGGAGCCATGCATGCAGCTGATCAATCACCTGATAATACACACACATCCCTCCTCATTCTTATGCGCACACACACATGCACATGCACATGCACATGCACACACAGTCTCTCTCTTGCTGTGTGTCTGTATGGTTTCTCACACATAATCTTTCACCTCTCTCACTGTCTTATGTGTGCACGCACACCCACACATTAGGTCTGCATTGTCTCTGTTTTCTATTAAACATGCAGACTCCAGCCACAGCCCCACAGGATGAAACAGTAATGTGTGGTGAGCACGTAAGCCGATATCAATAACGCCTCACACCTATCAGTCACCACTCGGCTTCAGCATGCATGGTCCTCCTCACCAGCGTGGAATTCATCATACCGGAATGGCTCTGATTGTCATGAACTCCACTGCATGTCAATGGGACTCATGAATCCAAATGTTTCAGCAGGTGTCTGAAGGTAACATCACACCCAGCTGAGGTCTTTTTCCGCATGGGCTGACTTGACATATAAGCACAGGTCTGAGGCGGAGTATTTGCTGCTCTTCAGGTAAAGAAGGATATGCACGTGCAAAACCCTCAGACAACCAAGGGGGATACACAACAGCATTCCCACCATGAGGGATATGGTCCCATATTGTGTGGAAAACCTTCCCATAGACTGGCGTGGCAGCTATGGGTGAGATGATTAAGTGCTAAAGTTGCATTTTCTCCTCCGAGCAGGCAGCCCGGAGGCCAGGGAGGTTGTATGATTGCCTCTGTGTGCTACATTACATTGACATGATGGAGAATACTCTCCAGGGGCATGGAATAATGTAAAAGGAAAGTGGGAGAGAAAAAAAGCCCATCCCAGCCTTTTCTGCTGGGACCTCAGAATTCTCTGCATGCAATCGGATTTGCTGATGGATCTCCCTGCGCCACCGCCTCAGTATTGATGACAGGCAGAGCTTTCACACACGGGTGAGTGGTGCCGCACACCAGGGGAGTCCTCTAATCCGATTCTGCTATTAGAGCCCCAGACCTCCCAGTTGGGTGTCTCCAGCCTCGCGGCAGCTCTGGCTCAGCCTGACGTGGAGAGAGCTCAGCCATGCTCTGGACGCACAGGCCTGTGAAGAAGACCATTGGAGGACAATTTAGAAGGAGAAAAAAAGAGGCTAGAAGCTTAGTCAAATTGGACAAAATGTGTGGAGTGCATGTGTTTTTTTCTCCCTTCACTAATTAGCGAGTGGCTAAAAAAAGCCAAATTTTATAAAACCAAATCCATCAGCTGGACAAGTGGAACAAATGAGTTGACCTCACAGTGGGAGGCAGTACAGCCTTATTTGTTTACTTTTACAACTTGAAGGGCAGGCGATACACGGTCACCCAGCCTACTGAATCGTCCCCAAAGTTCCAAGCAATGTGAACCTCGGCTTCCTACAAGTCACTGTGTTCTTTGGCAACCAGATCAAAACAGATGAGCTTTGATCTAGCTTTAGCTGCTCACTTACATTTTCAACACAATTTCAACAGATAAAAAGAGGCCATTTCCTTTTTGGGCACATCTCTGCTAAATCGGGGTTTTGCCTTCCATCTAAAACCATGAAAGCATGAATGGTTAATATCACTACAGCGTAAGACCACCCACGAGGAGTGCAACAGACTAGATAATATTTGAGCAATTTCCAGCGGGCAGCAATATTTCTACAATCTCAGATTTGCTCAAATGAGCTTGCATTGAGGAATTCTTGGCAGCACCTCTATCACAGGCCTGGGTGTGTAGTGAGAGAGTATTAAACACTTAAGATCAGTGTGAATCTCATATCTTTCAACTTCTTTTCATTAGCAACAAAATTAAATATGCAAGCTGCAGTATGCATAGACTCCTTTCCAAAGCCAAATATAAAAAAAAGGCCCTCAACAAAGCCACAGAGACATCCAAATCTCAAGTTATTATATTTCTAAACAGCAGCCATTAGCAAACAACTTTGTCAGCAGTTTGAGTGGGTATGCTGGGATCGTGCTGAAATCAGGGTGCCTTTGGGCAGACTCAGAGCATCTGCTGGTCTGTTCCTTGGTTGAGGTTGGTGAGAAAGAAAGTCAGAGAAAATGAGACAGGGAGAGCGAAAGGGAGAGAGAGACTTTTTAAACATGGAGCAGGACCTCCAGGTCTGTATTTACAGCAGCCTCCCATGGTGCTTCTATTTGTCTCCTCCCGAGTGGTAGAGGGGAGCCAGCGGCTCTTCACAACATCTGCAGGCATTCTTGCACAGGTCCCTGGAGGCATATAATAACCCATTACCTCCATCTCTGACAAAAACACACATTTAAACTACAATTACGCCCCCTGCCTCCTCTCCCTCATGCATTCCATCTCGTTCCTTCTTCTTCTGTTCTGCAATTCAATCCACCATTCAAGGCTCCACCATTTACCCCCCACCCCCACCCCCAACCTTGCACTGTCTCTCACTCTCTCTCATCCGCCTGAGAAAAAGCGAGAGATTGGCCCACAGCTTCTCTTGGAGAAAATAAGGAGGTTCATCATAAATTCACCTGTACTGGGTGTACACATATTATACAGTTCTATGTGCACAAAAATGTGTATACACACACTGTTTATGTACATATAAACACTGTACACACATACAAAACAAGCAATTCATCTTTAAAAATCATACTTTCAACACTAGGACATGAGTATCCATATTTGTGGCAACCCAGTGATGACAGATTTTCTTGAGAGAAAATAACTGGACAGCAATTGTATCTGAGGAAGAGCAGCAAAAAAAATGATCCTGTCTTTTCCTATATACTCCCAAGCGACACTTCTCCTGATTTCATTGGCTACAGTCATTTCTGCAGTTTTTCAGGCTGAAACAGTATCATTGTGATCGCACACTAGAATAGTAAATCTCTCGTTCATAGTGCTGTGACCAGAAAATTCAATGCAAGATGGGGAGAAAGCAGAAAGTGCAGATATCAGGTGATCAGTTTCAATGTATCAAAAAGGGACATCTGTGTGGGGGTAAACAGAAACCAGAGCTATCATCAAATAATGGTGACCCCAGGAAGCCGTTTTCTCTCATTCAACAGTATCTAGGCCCAATTTCACAGGCCACGATGTGGCTGAATGGGAAGAAATTGGAAAAAAATGTGAAATCGATTGCCTAGATTGCAGTTGTACTTTTATTTGTCTCCCTTTCTGTCATTTTACAGTGATATGCAGCGTTAGAGTGCATTTCCAACCTGCACCGTGCTGATAATGGCACAACAAACAGTCAGCCTGCTACCTTTTGGTTTGCAACAATTTCACTCTGCCTGTTGGAAATACCTCTAAAAAAATAATCCAGGTGGGCACAGATGAATGTTGGCTGTTCAAGCTGGTGGAGGTGTGGATTTTACATCAAGGAGTATTTTGCTTTGTGTCAGTATTTGATTTTCACTACATTTCTTTATTACTCATTACTATTGTGGAAAAACTCAGGACAAGAGAATGGCAGTTTGACAGTTTATTTAATCTGCATATTGGGAGCCAGAACCTCAAAATATGAATACAAGCAAGTTTGTACCACCAAATATTTAGGAGTATGATAAACAAAAAATGCCTTACTCGTCAGAGGTTTCATGCACAGTACAACTACAATAACTATAGTGCAAACATAAAAAAAGAAATATAAAACATAAGACAAACAAAATTTTCAAGGTTAGCTATTCAGTGTTAAAGGAAATAAAGGCCTCTGTTAATCCTATCTCTTGGTTCTCAGACACAATGAATAAGACACACTGTGTTGTCTGTAACTATGAAAGCAATATAGGTATATGGAAAGGCTTTAATATAAATCAAGGCACTTTAAGTACTGATTGTGGAGCTTGCATGTTTAACTGTGTTCACCTTTGTTTCATCTAGGTGTCCAGTTTTCTCCCACAGTCCAAAGACATGCAAGTCAGATAGATTACAGGCACTAAGAGTGTGAAAAAGTCTGTGTCTACCTGTGTTAGCTCTGCAATAAACTGGCAGGCTGTTCAGGAGCTTTGCCTGCCTTCTGCCAAATGTATGCTGGGATAGGCTCCAACCCCCAAGAACCTCAAAAGGAGCAAGCAAATAAAGAAAATGAATGAAGTACAGTTCATGTTTCCCCATACTGCCATAAGTAGGGTTGTTACCTAACATGCACAGTAATTAAGAGACAATTCCCATAATCAACCTTCCATATGGCATGAACTGCCAGAAATATTAGTAGCTAGAAAAACACCATCCCAAGTCTCCTAAGTATTAACAGCATTTAATACTTAGGATATTCAAGGAATACAGTTTGTTTCGATAAACGATAACATCCTCAGGCAGGCTTGAGTAATTATTCTTGGAAATCTACTGGTACATGAATGCTAATTAGACTAAATGTAAAAGATATGAAATCACAGCACATTAATACATGAAAATTACATGGAAATAACTTTGCTCAATAAACAGCAATTAGTCCATTTCTCTTGACAGCATTAGATTGCAGGTGTAATCACACGTTCTGAATGTCAACAGGCCCACCAAAGCAAACTCACAATTCAGCTGTGAACAAGAGGTCAGATTGCGAGCAATTACTGAGCATATATCTTGCCATCAAAAAGGGGCATTACCTAGTTATTGATGACATCTTATGTGACAGTCTTGAAATAATTGACATGTTAATAGAAAATATAAGTGAAACAATTTGTTTTATGTAATTGGTATAAGAAAAATGCAGTTAGAGTGTTTAGTATTTCATATTTTTAATGTCTATCCTCAAGATACAGACATATAATATAAAAATCGCTATTTTTTTTCTATTTGCAAAAATAAGCTTTTCATAATATCTGAGATTGTTACTTCACTTATAATAATAATAATAATAATAATAATTCCCTTTATTTCAGACCCAGGGGATCCATATCACAGTAAAAAGAAAACAGCACAATAACAAAAAAAAAGAAACAAGAAAAATAAAACAAAGCTTTCCACTACTGTCTAACATACAGACTTGTTCTCCAGTGACTCCACAGTTTGGAGGAAAATCTGACAGAACTGCGTACAGGGTTAGCCAGAACAGCAATCAAGTCATTTTTGTGACTCAGATACCCTACACATAAATCACTTGTTTTGGTCTTACCTACATGTATATTTAATAGGACCTAGCATGTGTGATTACCTGTCCATCTCCTAAAAATGATACTTGTTGCTGTGGATATCAACCCTAAATAAATACCCATGTTTGCAAAGGCTGGGGAATATTACACACTGAGCATCTATCTGATCTTCACAAAGTACTGTTGTTAATTTGTGTAAGTGGGCCTGAAATGTATAAGTAAAGGTCTGTAATGCATTAACAGCTATGCAGTGCTCATTAAGAAGACATAGAGGACAGGAATGAGTGGGTAATAGCATAAAGCTCAGCTAGGCTAGGTCAGAGTAGGCAGCCATGTGCCATGGAGAGCCGAGAAGCTGCCGGTTTTCATTCCAACCAAAAACTACACTTGGTCTGCTTTCCAAATCACATACTTCTACTTTTTACTTTTAGTATTTACTGCAGCTGCCCTTACAAAGTATGTAGTGTAGTATGCAGTATGCATGCATATGCAAACTATTGGGACACACTACATGCGTCATCCCTGAACTCTGACCCTCTTGCTCACTTCCGCCGCCATCCGTAGTGCCACATTTGAATTTTGTTGTCAAAATGCCGTAGCTATTTCATACTTCGGAGATACAGCAAATCGCTTCTTGCTGAGCTCACCAGAGACATGCATGTGCACACCTTCAGAGGTGCTGGAGAGCTCTGTTGCTGTTATGTCGTAATGTATGTTGTTGTTTCTAATAAACTGATGTGATGATACTTACATGCAGTATTATTCCTTACAGTATAATAACGTGCATTTTTCCGTCAGTGTTATTTTCATAGTTATTCATGTGTTCACGTAAACAATTCCACGCAGGGTGTGTTTATATGTGGGCGTGGGTTGTACACGCAGCTCAGTCAGTGCAGCGTAACTTCTGCTGCGCAAAGGATTGTGGGTCAGAATGACCAGAGAAGCATGCTGACATGCATACTGTGAAATCTGACTGGATGTAGTAGAAAATCCTGGTACTCTTGGCATACTGCATCTGACAAACTATTTATTGGGACATACTAATTCTTTTCTTGCATACTAAATAGTATGGTAGTATGGTTATTGGAATGCAGGGCAGGTGATTTCACTCATTACCTCATTTTCAAGCAGAGAGGGGGAACTAATCAGTGAAATCACCTGGTGTAGTTTTTGGTTTGAATGAAAACCTGCAGACTCTTGGGTCTCCATGGCACATGCATGCCTAACCCTGGGCTAGGCTCAGAAAACCAACCACAAGTGAAGTGGCCGAAGTCCTGCAGCAAAAAAGAGTGGGCAAGAGTCAATGCAGTCCTGTGCAAAATCTTGGAAAGAATTTTGTGCAAAAGCAGAAAAGACGCTGGAGAGAATGGGTCTCATATACAACTATGGGACAGAACGGTTTGCAACAAAAGAACAGCGGAGGAAGACAATAACCTCACTTTCAGTCAAGTCAGCAAAATTCAGTACATCCTGGCAGTTGATGGAAGTAGGAATAATGGCAGGGTGCATCCTCTTAGTGTTCATCGTGGCAATGGAACAGGTCATCATAGTGGGTAGTAAGAGGAGAATGGCTGAAGTCAGGACTGCAGCTGCCACCTGTTTGTGACTACATGGATGACATGACCACCCTTGCCTCAACCATTGCGTACAAAACAACTAGTGGAAAAGTTTCACTCAAACATAGCATGGGCACAGAATTTAAACCCATCAAATCCAGGAACATCTCAATTATCAAAGGCAAACTCATGGACAAGAGATTCCATATTAACAGAATTCCCATCCCAACTGTATCAGAGCAACCAGTAAAAAGCTTAGAGTGGTGGTACAATGCAAGCCTTACGGACACAGACCAATGTCATCAACTGAGAGACCAACAAAGGCATTGAAAACACTGACAAGACTCTTCTTCCGGGCAAGTTAAGTTAAAGGTGCCCACAAATCAGATTGCTGCCCCATCTGATGTGGCCTCTGACTATCTATGAAGTTCCTATCACTAGAGTTAAGAAGCTGGACAGATCCTACAGGTCCTACATCAAGAGGTGGCTTGGTCTCCCAAGTTGCCTCAACAGCATCTGATTATATGGGAAAGGTGCTCTGGAACTACCTATCGCAAGCCTTACAAAAGAGTTCAAATGCACTAAAGGTTCTAGATGTGACCCTGATTGAATCCCAACATCCTACAATTGAGGACGTCGCTCCCAGGGTGGCAACTGGAAGTAAGTGAAGTCTGATGGAAACTGTACAACAGGCAGTGTCAGCCCTTAGACATGCAGACATTGTAGGCCAAGTGCAACAGGGAGGAGGTGGTCTAGGCCTGGGAACAAGCAGACCAACATGGCACAAGGCAACAGCTCAGAGAAGACAACCATTTGGCACAGAAGTGCATCATCAGGAGGAAGCAGGATGGTGTGCAAAGACTGTCTTGCAAGCCAAAAAGGGCCAGTAGACCAGATGGGAAAACCTGTAACATGATCTTTGGGAGATGGAGGGAAGTAGAATGAGCTACAGCAAAAATGTCATCTATGGTGTTCTGCCCTGAGAACTTGAGCCAGAGGGCTGGAGAAGATCTGGCATATCTAATTTGCCAAACACCAGCAACCTTGAGACACATCCTTGCCTACTGAAAAATAAGCCTCACTCAAGTATGCTATACTTTGAGGTACAATCAGTTCCTCTGACAACTAAGGAACAGAGAACCACGATCAATCCCCATCAACTGCTGGCTCCAAGTGCACCACTGCCTTTGCACCAGCAGGTCAGCTTCCAAGAAGCATGACTGTGAGACAGGAATCAAGCCTATTGGATGCAGCTGGGGCTGTAAGATGCAAGTCAATCTTGATCAGAAGCTCATCTTTCCATCTGAGATATTAACAGGTCTCTGACCAGACTGAATCCTGTGGTCAACCTTGCTGAACTCCTTATACATTGTTGAACTAACTGTGCCCTGGGAAGAAGTAGTTGAAGTAGAGAGACTTAAATATTCCAGTCTAGCAGCAGCTGAGATGGGATATCACGGCTGGAAAACACAGGTGCTCCCACTGGAACTTGGCTGCAGAGGCATTGTAGCCACGGCTTCCACCAAACTGCTCAAGTAAATGGAAGTTGTGGCTGCTGGCTCCAGTGTGAACCGCAACATGACCAGCTACCAGCAAGAGGGGTAAAAACTGAGGGTGTACACCTGGTGCCCCCCTGATGACTCTGGTGATGTGATTACTCCTTCCACCACTCAAGAATCAACCAGTGCTGGTTACTACAAGAGGGATTGTAACATCAAGCCCAATATGAACTCAGCATCACTAATCAGCTGAATATAACTTTGAGCTTGAGTCTAGTAAAATATAAATGAGACGTTTACATTTTATAAACTACAATTCTACTTTGAAAAACTTGTTTCCTACTTTTTCACAGAAGTAAGCTGGTAATTACCCTGTGTGTGGAACCATAAAATATTAAATATTAAATTAAATGGATTTGTGTAACCGAACAAGGTCCAGATATATAGGATACAGCATTGACAAGAAATTTGCATGTCCCTTTTAACAGTAGATGAGAGGGTGATTGATGTAAGTGGTTTTTGCATGTCAAAGGGACTACAAATGTAAATGCATAATATTTTTCACTGATATGGTTCATGCATCATCAAATATTAAAATGTTCATAGATCTTTTAGAATAAGTATTTTGATATTCAAAATGCACTCAGAGTATTAACAGACTTTTTTCAAAGAAACCATTTTGACATATAACACAGGTGTCACTATTATTATTTTCCAGTCCTTTTAAGTGCACTAGAACCTTTCCAGTGTTTACCTTGCATTTTCATGTCAAAAAATGCTGCTGTGAATAAGGTCTACTAGTCGTTTGCCTGTTATTCATCAAATCTCTTTATTTGTCTGCAAGGTTAAAGATTTTTCAAGAAATTCAAAATGGCCACCAAAATCAAGTGTCAGTGTGAATGCACAGTAAGTGGACTTTAATGTGTATCCACTAAATATTCTGCGGTCCGTCCTTTATCACCAGCACAATACATGAAATCATTGAATGCTGACAACCTGACACACTGAGCTTGCAGATACAGTTATGTTGTGTGTGAATTTATGAGGTGAAGAGGGCCAGCGGTTTCCAAAATATCTACCATTCGGCTCCTCTTCAAAGTCTTTCCACCTTCTATAGCTATGCTCATAGAATTCTTAATAAAACTGATTTTTCACAAGAGATTTTGAATTAATTTCTATGTGAATTACATCTGAACATAATTACAACCCTGTGTCCACATTTTGCAAGCAAGGTGTTTTAGTTTTTTCATGTTTGTCACAAATGAGTTTCCTTAATATTACTGGTTACCATATCATAGGAAAGGGTAAATATTACATTCAACTGATTTTCATTGTACTAAAAGATATTCACCTCCATACAAATGAAAACAACTCTGAAAACGTTGTTGGTTCTTCTCCTAGTGGTTACCTCTGATTGGACTTCATAGGTTATTCTTATTTTTATTTATCACAAAACCACTGGGTAAAGTGGCAAACACAAGGAAATTGATACCTATTGGGAGCAGCAGGTTTCAAGACTATCAGCTCCTTGTTTGTTTGTTTGTTTGTTTATTTATTTGATATGGCAGGTGGACTAGATTTTATGTGGCTGGCTGAAACAGCAGATAAAATGTTTACAGCTGCTCAATGGAGCAAATGGAGAGCGCACATTCCATATTATGTTTTAGTTATTTTAATTTCACTATACAACCTGTTGTATAATGACAAATAAACTTCCTTGTATCCTTGTATAGTTGGCACTAGAGTCCCTAGCTTTCACGAAATGCTGAAAAAAACTTAAAATGCACGCAGCTTCCAGTGTTCAAGCATAGTAATATACGTCAAAAATGTTGTGTGTCTCAGTAGTCCTTGTCTGCCTTTTCGCATTTGCACTGGCGCGACTTTTTAGCTGATTATGTTGAGTCTCGGCTGTAGTAATGTTAATGTAATTAAGCAATTCTTCCATATCAACTTTTCCTATTTCAGAGGAGTGAAACCTGATTGGCTGAGAGATCCTTGCTCCTCTTCTGATTGGCTGTTGCTTGTTTCCGGGGCTCCGTACACTGACGTTTCTCGGTCTGCCCTGAGACAGACTGGGGGAGAATGGCTGCCAGTGGAGGTTAGCAAATCTTCAATGTTTTTTTGAGCACTAATCTTACTGAAATAATGCGCTTAAAGTTGATGTTTGCGTATTTATGCGTACACGAAAACTAGACTCACAGCCTGGCCAGAGGAAAGAGTCGTGACGAGTTGCGTTCTCGCTAAAAGCGGTGAAGCTCGATGCGACTCCTCAAAAGTGTTGGTAATCGTTAGCCCGGCAACGGTGCTAACGTTAGCTATCCGGCTAACTTTCGGCTGGTTAGCTAGCTAGCTTACCCACAGCTGATCGGTGTAAACACTTGTTTGTGACGAGACAAATGTTGGATAAGTTATAGCTACAGCTGTTGGTCTCACTAATAACTCGGCCGATACTTGACGCAATGTTGTTAAATTTCTCTAGGAAAAGTGAACAGCCCAATAACGCTTTTCATCGTCCTGTGATATATTGTCATTGTTCTGTAATGTTGTGTCAAAGAGACCTGGCTAACATTAGCTTCGTGACTAGCTTTCTGCTAACATAAGCCTCCAAGTCAGCTGGCTAAACTAGCACTGTCCAAATCTCTCTCTCGGCTGCGTGAGGCTGTTTTAAAGGCATATAAGAATTAAATCAAA
Organism: Myripristis murdjan; assembly: GCF_902150065.1. Taxonomy (NCBI): domain Eukaryota; kingdom Metazoa; phylum Chordata; class Actinopteri; order Holocentriformes; family Holocentridae; genus Myripristis; species Myripristis murdjan. The sequence continues at coordinate 26,383,784 of NC_043984.1, forward strand.
CTGTGTACAGCATGTGAACTGATAGCCCGTGTTCTTGAAGTTGCTTAGCCTCTAATAAGCCACCTATATCTGCTGCCAGATGCACTGTAATGGCTGTTAGCTCGCTAGCTACCCTGCGAGACGTTAGCCAAGTTTTCATTCACTCAGCGCGACTCTTTGTTCTGTCAACTAGTTAGCATTGCACAACACGGGATACCTGCCGGAGACAATGCCAATTAGACTTTAGCAATCGCGGACATTGGTTACATCAGTCAGTATGGTAACTTTACAGATGGCAAAAAAGCTAGTGTCGAATTTGTACAACTTCTGATCGCACATGTGATACAAAACGTGTCTGCCTGCCTTGTTATGACTCCTAAACGAAGGACACCAATTAATTTGTGTTTAGAGGCCCTCATATCATTCCTTTTGTGTAAGACAGTTCAGTAAATATATGTGAATGTGTTCAATTGCCTCCCAAAATTGGAAATCAGGAAAGAAAACTACAGTTTCTTATGGCAAAAGTGATAAAAACCTGGAGTTATTCCATACAAAAATGAATAGGGCACATGTGTTGTGGACCCACTGAAGCTTGGATTTTTTTAAAAAAATTTGCAAATAAGCTTAATTTTTTTGTGTAAGCTTTTACTAGACCTGACCATACACTTCTTTCAGTAGAAAACTTCCACAAGTGCTCTCCCAGTAACTTTTGAAATGTGGTGTCAGACTTCAAAACTGATTTGTTCCCAGATATCAACTTTAATTCTCTGGATTCTTGTTTTACGAGTGGCTTGTGCTGCACATGCTTGCAGATGCTGTTTGGATTTTCAGGTTTTGTGATGAGGAAACGGGAATTCTTAAACTGAGTCATGTTTTTAATAACCGCCTACCTTCACTTCCATATGATATTACATGATGAAGTCTGTTTTTAAAGGTGCCATGCTGATCATTTTCCTCCCTTTCTGCTTCTCTGCTTCAGAGGTAGGGAAGCTGTTACAAGTACAAAATGGGACGCCTCCAAACACCAACTACAACGGGGTAGATGCTGTTCATGCTTGTAACATCCTTCAGCAGCTCAAAGCCTTGTATGATGAAGCACAGCTCACAGACATTGTTGTAGAAGTGGACCATGGCAAGACTTTCTCCTGTCACCGAAATGTCCTTGCTGCAATCAGCCCATACTTTAGGTAGGCAATACCTCATGTTGCACTTATCCCTGTGCGAGAGATTATCATATCCTCGTATTTATACTGGCAATTAAGTTGACCAGCATAATTCAGCTCTTCAGTGTGGACTAAATGATGTCAACATTCAAATGTCTGGCCGTACTAACTTCATACATTTTTGAAATTATATCTTTGTTTTGAATGAAAAGTTGGTATGGCTGCAACATTCACTGTAGAAATATATCAAAATTAGTTGAATTAATTATCCACAGAGAAAGTCAGCTGTGTTTTTGTTTAAGCTCTGTTGGACTACTGTTTCTGTGTCTATTCCTGCCTCCATCAATAGTCGATTTCACATGTGCAGCTTGTTTGGAGCTCAGCAGCTGGTATTTGAACTGGTGGCAGAACAAACACCAGTCATCCCCGAATTTCAGATTGCTTTGTTGGAGGCTCATTGCAGTTGATTTTAAGATTTTACAGATCATGTTTAAAGCATGCCTAGCCTGGGCTTCCAGCTGTTTTTCAGTGTTTTTAGCTTCTTCTACCACAATATGGCTTGAAACAGTTTGCTTGTTAAAAGTTAAGACAACAGAGCCACGTGTCACAATATATTCCACTGAAAGATAATAAATAAATGATGATCCTTAATTATTGCCCAGACTTAGTTTCCAGGTACACCTTTTTTACAGGCTGTTGAATTGCTAAATAACTGAAAACTAACTATAACAACACAGCCTTATTTTTGTCACTACCATAAGAAATGTCTGCTTTTGAAACATTGTCAGCCATCACTAAATGGATTTCTCAGATAATACTGAAAGTTGGCAACAGACTTTTTTTTTTTTTGCATTGTTTGTAGTATTTTAGTATTTTAACAAATTAATTTTTGTATTTATATGTATGTATGCACACACAACTTAAGGCATAAATAGATCATCTGAGAATGTAAGTTAGCACAGCAGTGATGTGTACTCCTCAGGTAGTCAGTGATGTGACAGACAGATTGATGCTCTGTTCTTTTTAAAGCCAATTGGTGTAGATTTCATGAAACGTAAATGCTTCCCATGGGCAAATTGAGCATTGTTACTGTGTACAGTAACAAAATACATCAGATAAGACAAGGTTATAGCAAAGGAATGTTATATAAACATACTCCATCCAACATGTGCATACTTAGCAAAAATATATAAATGCTAAAAGTGCAAAAAAGTATGGTGTCCAGCATTGTGTTTGATAATAGCAGCAGTATCCATAGCAGCAAAACCTACTGAGACAGAAGGCAATGTGAGATTTGTGCATTATGAAAAAGGTGGAGAATAATACTGTTATGCATGTGTAGAGCAACAGTAGGCAGTGGAAAACAATAATGCTTGCCCGATACAGTGCAGCCTGATCTTATTCTACATTTTGACCACGTTTAAGCATTGTGTTAGCCTAAGGCGCCCTTTACACCTGGCATTAGCATGCATATTGTATCCAGATTGTGTCCAGATGTATGGATTATATTTATATCCCGGCCCCATTCTTCATATGTGAATAAACACTGGATACATTGTCGACAATTTGTTGATAAACTCAGGACCTGTTTATAAGTTCAAACCTGCAAAAATGCAGGCTGAGTTGGTGTTAAATGGATTATAATTAGGTATTTTTGAATTTTACCCCATCTGTGAGCCCATTTTCAGACGTGACTGCCCCTTTCCTCAGAGAGGAGCCAATTGAATAAGGGCCTATTGTAATTGGAAATGCTTTGAGAGGAGAATGGACGATTCGTTGGCGTTTGAAACACAAGTTGAATTATATCAAGATATAGATACTCAGAACATGAACATTAGGTACTGAGAAAAAGATTTGATTGGTGTTTTTTATCCAAACAAACACAGCTTCAAGGTTAGGTTGCTGTAATATCAGTGAAACCCAAGCAGGTAAAACTAAAATAGTAAATACAATCACATAGAATCAATCAGTCTATTTTCAAGGGAAATCATAAGATGACAGCAAGATCAAAAAAATGAATCCGACACTTACATTGGGGGAAACTAGTCACATAATCTGAACTGTCTAAAATCATAGTAGCCTGGATTTTTCAAGTGATTTACAAGGAATTACGCCCAAACAACACACAGTGCGCTTCCAATTCATATCACCGCGGGGTAGTGAGTGTCAAGAAGTTGACATATAACATGTAATATTTTTCAAAACAGAAGTCATCTTAGACAATATACATATTGTGTACAAGAGTGGAGGAAAAAACTACTAGTTTATATGTTATGATACAACAAATTTAGTTTGATTATCATGGTTCCTACATGCAGATTGACGATGCTTTGCATTTATACTACTTTGTTAATTTGTTCAAATGTGTCTTTGATAACCTCTAGAGGAGTTTTTAGTCATCAGATCTACAATGTGCCTTCATAGCTCAATTCTGATTTAGGAAAAATATCCCTCAGCCCATTCTACAAACAAGCTCTCTTCTGTGTGATTGTGTACCTCCCCTCTTCCGTGATAACCAGCACCCCACTAGCCTTGTGGTTGGAGACGAGACCCTTACAGTTTTGGCAGACTTCTCAGTTTTCCCCCAAGCGTTCCATTTCCGAGCACTGATGATACAATTTGTATAATGGCTTTGTCCTTACTAAATGCAATAAAGAAACAATATAATGGAAAGCTAATGAATAGTTGTATGTTTTAAAGAAACATTTTGTAGTTATGTAAGTAAATAGTTCACTTAACCTGCAAAAAAATATAGATAGGTCATGCTTTCATTTATTCAAAGTATAAAAAAGCTGTTTAGTATTGATATAGAATTCAAGGCTTCACTTGAAATCATTAACAATCAACAGCTCCACTCTTAGCTGAATGAATGTGTAAATGACTGTAAAAAAAAATCCTTGCCAAATGCTTGTACATTTGTATCTGAATGAAATTGTTTGAAAACTGATACCATCTTGTTGTTACATTTGTATTTTTCCCACCCCAACCAACAGGTCCATGTTCACCAGTGGCCTTACAGAAAGCAACCAGCGTGAGGTCAGAATTGTTGGGGTGGAATCTGAATCCATGCACCTCGTCCTAGACTATGCCTACACGTCCAGGGTCACTCTTTCTGAGTCCAATGTTCAGGCTCTGTTCACTGCAGCCAGCATCTTCCAGATTCCTGCCCTGCAGGACCAGTGTGCCCAGTTTATGATCAGCCGGCTTGACCCTCAGAACTGCATAGGGGTCTACATGTTTGCTGATGCCTATGGCCATCAGGAGTTGAGGGAACGCTCGCAAGACTACATCCGCAAAAAGGTCGGTTGAACTTTTAAGCATAGAATTGGGTTCTAAAAAATGTATTGCATTTTATTGTTATGTTATGATAAGGGCTGGGTGCTGAAGGTTGGTACTTTTTTGACACAGACTGAATGAGATGGTTACTGCCAAGTACCAAAACAAGCTTAGATAACTTCAGATACTTTTATGTTGTGGTTGTGGTAGATGGCTTATTTTCCAGCTTCATCACATGGTCTAACCTGAATCAGACCCATGGAATGCCACACAAGCTAACATTATGCCTCCCACGGAGTCAAACATAGGCAAAGTACAAATTCAGTCTCCTGACAAAAACAATACCTTACTTTGACTTACTGGGGTGACATGTATGGGTCGTGCCTCTTGTGGCAGTGTAAAAACAATCAAGTATGGAAAAGAGACTTGCTCTTGCACTTGATCTGTGACTGTGTCTCTGTACTCCAAACTCTTCCCCCGGTGTAAACATATCTCATATGTTCATGGAAGCTAAACTTCAACATAAAATTCAACCTTAAAATAAAGTTGATTGCCTTCTGAACAATATCATTTCCTAAAGTTTCCAAACAATACCCAGCCTTGGTTATAAATGGCCTCTTCTACACTTATCTTTTTGGAAGACAGTGTATTATTCTGCTCCTATAACATTGCATTGCTGAGTTATTTTTGTGACAAATGTGTTTTGTTGCTAAAAATCTAAAAACTTCTTATGTTTTTGTGGTAGTTCTTGTGTGTGTCATGGGAACAGGAGTTCCTTCAGATGACCAAGGAGCAACTGGTCAGTATTTTGAACAATGATGACCTGAACGTAGAGAAGGAAGAGCACGTTTACGAGAGCATTGTCCGCTGGTTGGAGCATGATTGGCCTGGCCGTGAGGTGTACCTAGCTGAGGTTTTTTCCAAGTGCATCCGTCTGCCCTTACTGGATGAGGCCTTCCTCAGTCGGATACCAGCCCCCTTTGCATGTGCCCTCACCCTGTCCAAGGACCCTGCTGAGACCAAAGGCCGCCTCAGTGACACCAATGGTTGCCCCCAGCGCTTGGGTATGACTGCCTCTGAGATGGTCATCTGCTTTGACGCCGCTCACAAACACTCAGGGAAGAAGCAGACGGTGCCTTGCCTGGACACAGCCACCGGCAGGGTGTTCAAGCTCTGTAAACCGCCCAACGACCTCCGAGAGGTGGGCATCCTGGTATCATCGGAGAATGATATCTACATCGCTGGAGGCTACCGACCTAGTAACAGTGAAGTGTCCATAGACCATCGGGCTGAAAGTGACTTCTGGCAATATGAGCATGCAGGTAACCGGTGGCTTCCACGGGCACCTCTGCTAAGGGCCAGGATAGGCTGTAGGCTGGTGCACTGCTGTGGGAAGCTTTATGCACTGGGCGGCCGTGTATATGAAGGTGATGGGCGAAATGCATTAAAGTCAGTGGAGTGCTACGATGCCAGGGATAACTGCTGGACAGCCGTCAGCCCCATGCCAGTCGCCATGGAGTTTCACAGTGCTGTGGAGTACAGAGACCGCATCTATATCCTCCAAGGTGAGCTCAGGTTAGAAGAGTACTGGTATGTAGTCTTTAACATGGACTGAAAATGATTGTGATATGTATTTCTTGACTAATTGAAAATGAGTTCCATCTGAAAATTAATTAGATGGTAATTTTATGCATATATGTATTGTAAAGTGGACAAAAAGACAGTTAATTGAAACTCCCTTTGTTGTCCACAGGTGAATATTTCTTCTGCTTTGACCCCCGCAAGGACTATTGGGGTCACCTGGCCCCGATGAATGTCCCTCGGAGCCAGGGTCTGGCTGCCTTATATAAGAACTGCATCTACTACATTGCAGGCATCTGCAGGAACCACCAGCGCACCTTCACTGTGGAGGTCTATGACATCGAGCAAAACACGTGGAGCCGGAAGAGAGACCTGCCCTTTGACCAAGCCACAAGCCCCTATATCAAGGCCATGCTGCTGCAGGGCAAGCTACACCTGTTTGTACGAGCAACACAGGTCATGGTGGAGGAGCATGTGTTCCGCACCAGCCGTAAGAACTCCCTTTACCAGTATGATGATGAGGTGGACGTATGGACCAAAGTCTATGAGACCCCTGACCGCCTCTGGGATTTGGGCCGCCATTTCGAATGTGTGGTGGCCAAACTTTACCCTCAATGTCTACAGAAAGTGCTTTGAGGTAGCTAGTTAAAAACATTTGTGAACCCAATCTTGGAGGCAGAGGGAGTTGTGAGGTCTTGCCTGCCTTGTGCCTGGTGCTACCTTGGGTTTGCACCACAAGGACCATTATCGATTAAGTCTTAAGTCGTTCAAAAAGTTAACATGATCAAAATGGGGGTGCTTTTAAAGATTGCAGTATTGTTTTTTGTTTTTTTCAGACAGCACCAACTACCCACACTGATGCTTGTTTAACAGAACCGTACAATGAATCATAAGTGCAATTATCATATTTTTTGCTTGTTGTTGAGCCATGTTGTTCCATTTTTATTTTAGATACATGAATAGGTAAGGATTTTTACAAATGATAAGCATGCAAATGAGGGGTTTCGTAAGATAAAAGTGCCCTCTGGAAATATGGATGCTACGTGTCAACATAAAGTGAAAATTTATATATATACATATATATATATATACACAAATAACTATATATACTATATATTAATACGGGTAAGATGAGCACTGTAGCTCATAAGTAGGTTGCTAGCTCTGATTGAGGAGGCTTGTGTGTGTGTGTGTGTTTTTTTTTTTTTTTTTTTTTTTTTTTTTTTTTAATTCTATGCTCAAGTTTCTGCAGCTTATTTTGTGGATAACTTTTAATTTGAAGTGTGTTCGTGATTTAGAAACCTTAGTATTTTTGAAGCTTGAAGCGTGTATGATATTTTTATGGCACCCTCTTCCCTCACAAGTGTCAGCGTGTCAAACAATACACTATGTTTGGCTTCTAAGCTGTTTTTAAGTTTGAGCTTTGTTTGAGATACAGTTGCGTGGAGGTTCATAGCCTCCCACTCTTGAGTTGGCATCCATTTTGTGTCACATGCCAAGACAACTTCAGTGAAAAGTTAGAATATTCACTCTCCACATTGGAGAAATAAGGACAGAGTAAAATGTGTGGCAAAGTTAAGTGGGAATTTCAGACCAACTAATAAGTTTTTCCAGTAGCAACTGCAGGGACATCTGATTAGGAGCATAGGGACATGTTTCAGGCCATTGCATTGTTACAGCAAGCGTGTGAAAAGCTCGGATCAGCATTGGGCTCTGTCAAGGTTGCCTGTTTTTTGACACTTTGTTATCTTCCTTTTGAAATAAAAGGTTGAAAGAGCCTTCTTCTCAAATGCCAAAAAAACATTTGAGATCGTGCTTTAGTTGATCTGGACATTGGAGAGAAGTTTCTAGTAGCAATAACTCATGGAACTGTGATTAGGATATATTACGTTTTATTACCTTAGTGGAAGTGCATTAATTGTTCTGATTTGGGTGCTCGTCTCAGCTAGTTCAAATCATGTAGGTCCTAAATAATGGCTGTGTGGCTGTCGTAGTGGTGTAGGATTGAGAAGTGATTTAATTTAGTGCAAATCACTTGGGATGTTATTGTGCCTGTGGCTAGATATTGGACATCATAATCAAGTACTGTGTTTGTCCTGATGGAAAAAGAATATCTCGTAAGTCTTACTCCACATTGCACTGAATCACTCTCCACTTCAATGGTCCTTAACTGCAAACTTTACGAAGCACCCTCCTGAAAAAGCAACTACAAATGAGAGGGTGGTCCGGCTTGTGTGCTAATTCACCTAACGGCCATGAATTCATCTTTACACGCCATCACACAGGACACAAACTGTTGGTGCTGCTTTTTTTGACAATCTTGTATAGAAGTAATACCATCGTGAAGTGACGTTCCCTGTCAAACTGTGACATTTTCAATGCCGCCAATAATTTCCTCATGCAGTTTCCTGTGTCATCTTTGCACTACATATTGCCCTTGTATTTTATCCCAAGGAGTGCCCCTGCATTTAGAAAAAAAAAAAAAAAAAGATTTGTTTCATCAACCGTATAGCAATCATATTGTTCTGTCCTCAACATTTTTATATGGAGAGTAACATGAGAAGTGTCACATTCAGTAAGGAGTTTTGGATGGAATAAACTTCTCCAAGAGAAGATCTACAGATGACTGACTTTGAGCTGATTTTCAATCGACCTGACTGGAACAGTGCCCTCAAACAGCCCTCATCAGGGTGGGATAAGGGTGGGAGGTTCACCCATGTGCCCACATAACGGCCATTTGGGAACCAGGAATGGACAACTCTCAGGATTTCTATTGATACACAGTACTGTATTTAAATGTTTTGTCATACGTGTAATATACTGTACTATAGGTTTGCTGTACTTGCACAGTTTTTTAAACTTATTTTTGGTTTCTTTTATAACTTGAAAAATAGATGTGATGATTTCTTTTTGTTGTTTTCAATGTTTTTTTTTTTTTTTTTTTTTTTTTTTTTTTTAATCTAATTACCTATTTAGTTACAGTAGAGTAATTGTGCTCTGTTGAAAAAAATGATTACCTGCACATGAGTGTTTCATTTTTCATTTTGTTCCTTTTTCCCCCCCTCTGTAGTAGTATTGCTTTATTGTAACATCTCATTGAAACTAAGCATTACAGCTAAGTAAGTACATTGTTACAACAGATTTCAAACACCAGTCATTTAACACAACAAGCTAGGAGTCAATCGATGTGCTTTCTGTGTACAAGAGTTAATGGCCTTGGGCTGCAATATCGAGCTCTCTACTGGCCATTGATATGCATTGCTTATGGGTGCTACACCATTGAGTTCTTCCTGCAGTTTTCTTCACTCTTTGCTGGTTTGTCTGTTTTTTTGGGGTTTGGGATTATAGTGGTGGTTGAGCTCAACTGTGAAATTCACATTGCACATAATTTGAAAATAAAACTATTAAAAGTGTCATTTGTTGTTTTTTTTTTTTTAAATATATGTACATAATAATTACATTAAGCATTAAAGTGTGTGCATCATCTGTTTTCATTTGCACATGCTTGTGTGAATGAAACATGGATGAGTTGAGTTGGGTGAGAGGTGTTTAATTCTACACTATATTATGACCTGAACAAGAGAAAGTGGGGACTACCTATTTGGGACCTACTGATCCTGTGACGATGATGACATGCAGTCCAGGGCAGGAAACAGTTGGGAAACCCCCCCTCTCCAACACACACACACACACACCCCCTAGGCTATCGATGACACGTGATCATACGTCAAATAGAGCAGCAGCAGTCGGCTAAAACTGCTGCTTAAAACTTGGAGAGAGAAATCTGGTCGCAGAGGTGCTGTTTCAAAGGTAAGGTAAGGTGCTTTTGGGGTGTTTCTGTATTATTTACCTGTATTACTTATGTGGCCTACCCGCGTTTTGCGCTCTTCTACAGGTAAAGCGCAACACCGTGCACTTAACATTATATCACAGATCAACGTCTTGTCCACGTGTGAGGTACAGTGCATCCTTCCTCACGGAGCCGCCGAGAGTCCGGGAGAGAAAAGTAAACTGTTGAGCAACTTTTTCAGGTTATCATGTTGTACTGCCTCTTGGCACTAGAAAGTAGTAGTTACAGTTTAACCTGAGTTTTTAAACCCATTCCCGCGGCGCTGTGTTGCCACGTCAGATTTTTGGCGCTTTTTCGGCCACGCTTATTCCTGTAAGTTGGTAACGCCTTTCATTCATTCATCGCCAAAACGTGTTTCCGCTTCGTTTGGTGGCTCATATCAGGAAGATGCCATGCCTGGATTTGGCCGCATGTCTTTGTTGCGGTAGTTATGATGGAGGCCAGTTTCACCCATCTGGCCCACGTTAAAGTACGGATTGTATCAAAATGAATAGTAGGGTGAGCTACCAAATAAATATATTTGGTAGCTCATAATTTTCTTCGCCTTACTGCGTTGATAAGCTATTGAAGTCGCGTCTAGCGTATTGTAACACCATAAGGGGAAGGCATATTCTTGTAAACTAACAACGTTGCCTCAGTAATGAGTCCAGGCTGATTGTCACATGCTGTGTGACTGGGATCTTTTGAAGTGACTGTGTTTATACTGAACATGTTTTTTCTGAAAAAAGTCGGACAATTACATCAGAGTCTTCTCATTTCACCAGCTTTACCAAAACCCCCTTTTATTACATCTTAATTACACAAAAGGAGGAGAAAGACAAAAAAGTTTACAATAAAATACTTTTTTCCCCCCAAGACCTTTTAAAGCCTTCCCAGCACTATCAATATTTGCTCTTGCCATTTCAAACCCTCTGGATGCAAATGACATCTTCTGATAGGCTGGAAGGAATAAGTGGTTTCAATTATTTATTAAGCCTCTGGTCATTCTTTTTTTCAGTTTTTCAAATTACAGTATATCTTGATTGTCTTGACAATATAATCTCAGTCCTGTCCTGTCTCTGAACAGGAACATGGCCCCTGCACCAGAAGCTGAGTTGGTTGTCAGACCCCTGGATGGAGGTTGGGGCTGGGTGGTGGTGTTAGGGGCCTTTATTTCCATCGGCTTCTCTTACGCCTTGCCCAAAGCCATCACTGTTTTCTTCCACGAGATCCAGGAGGAATTCACCATCAGCTACAGCGACATAGCATGGATCTCATCCATCATGCTCGCTGCCATGTATGCAGGAGGTGAGTTGGTCATATTGTGAAGAAGGCTGTCGATGCATTAGTCACATTGAATTGACCCATACACTGCACCTTTTGAACTGATGAACACGACATCTTGAAACTTTGTGGAAAGGTTGGTCATGTGGCAAGAGGTCTGAGGAGGTTTTCTGTCATCCAGGTCCTGGTTATCCACATTGAGTTGAATCAAGGGCAACTAGTTGTCAATTCATGTGACAAGGAAGCACAGATTAGCTTTTCACACTAATTGGCTGAAGCGTGGTGTCGGGGTGGGCATGATTAACTTTTGGTGAATATCCAACATGTGGACCTGGCATATCTTGACAATTGCATAGTGTTGTCAGAGGTATTTGCTCTACTTTTTTTTTTTTTTTTTTTTTTAGCTTAATTTGTAATAGCGCTTTTCATTTGAGATTGATATTTGTAGATCAAGTGTAATAACGCAAAGTTGTTAGTGGAATCTAAACCACAGACACTAACAACTAACTGAGAATTAAAGGATAATTCTGCTCTATTTCAGCTGCAGTTTTTTTCGTTATTTGTCGTTGTGTCTGTTCTCTGAGCAAAGAAAAAGTTGTTTTGGCTCCCTCAGGCTAGCAACCCGTATAATTAATAAACTGAGTTAACATGAGCAAAGAGTGGCTGCATCCAACTGAAAGTAGTGTGACTGCCTAGTGAAGGGAACATTGTTTGCATGTGCTTTCTCACCTGACTTGAATTTAGGTATCCACACAGACCTTGTTTACATGTTTACATATGAAGATATTTAAATTTTAGGGTCATTCTTATTATGAGGGATACACTACTATGGTGCTGGTATTGACACTGAAAAAGTGGTAATGGTGCATAGTTTTATTACTATCATTGTTGTTGTTGTTGTCCAGGACTTTTAAACATTTTTAAATTTCACTAGTGAGTCTTTGATGAAACAAAGCCAAACAAAAGAACAGCTGACTTGTCCTAACCCACATTTCACATTTCAGGTCAAATTGTTGATTTATTTTGTATAACCCAGCCTGTGAGTTTGTGAATTTTACTTCATAAAAATTCAGCCTGTCTGCCCTTATGTTAGCATTTATATATTCAGGTGCCACATACCTTGATTGGGACATGGTGTGATAAATTGCTGCAAGAAACATTCGCTGTCAGAACAGGCAAAAGCAATAGTCAGAGAAATCAGAACTGACTTTCCTTGATGGGTGTTTGGTCTCATTTCACCTGAGCCCGGTTTTAGTTAATGGTGTTTTTGAGAGACCTTGGAAGGCTCATTAGATGATACAAAAATATGACAACACTGAAATCTAGTGGAGGCTTTAAGTGAATTCATCAGTGGCCGCCTGCAAGGTTACAGGACAACAGGGTGCCTGACTCACCTGCAGTCAACTTAGGGAGACCTAACTGGTGAAATATTCCCCTCTGCTGTGGCTCAGGCACAGGGCTTTATCATATTGTCCTTGGCAATGCTTCAGCAATGTCACACGGTGGAGGAGAGAGACAGGGGGAATATATCAGAGAAAGGTTCAGCACATTGGGGTCTGGCACCAGGCCCCCATGGGAGAGACATGACAGCATTTTCAGAGAACCTCTGACTCAAGGAGTCTGAGTGATAAAGTTATAATGGAAGTGGAAATGGCAGTGGTGTGTGGGATGCCACAATAGGGTGGCGTCTAACCCCCATAGGCACCTTTTTAACTGTATAAACAGTAGGGCAGGTATTTTTATGTACATATTTCATCTAGATACAGTGGTTGAGGGCATTTCTTAGGTGATATGCTTTATAGCTCAGTAATAGAAACAGAGAGAAAAAGGAAAGAGAAAGTAAGAAAGGATGGCTATATCAATTCTTTGTAGTTCTCTGTGATTCTGCTTTCAAAATTCTTTCCTATCCAGATAAAACAGCATGCCTTATATGAAGATATTGTAATAGCATTCACAAGAGTAATGAACCAATTAAATTTTTTGTGAGATGTATGGATAAGGGCATGCATCAATAACTGCTTGTCTACCAGTGTCAAGAATATAGCGACTTTTTTTTTTTTTTTTTCATTATGCTTGACTGACTAATCTCCATCAGGATTGGCCAGCAAGCATCTTAACTGGCCATCAGATATCCACTACTGCCATTTCTGATTAGAACATCCACTAAAAATGTACATACCGTATTCTTGTGCTTTTTTGGCTCAAATCACAACATAGTTGTGCCATAGCAACTATGCTGTGATGTGTGAATTTATTTTTTTTAGGAAAGTCACTTAAAAATATTGGCAGTTGCAAGTTGTGTTTCTTGGGTTTGTTTCCAACATGTCTTTTTTCTCTCTGCCTCTGCTAGGTGGCGGCCTGGAGGATATAATGTGCTTGGTCTTGTGTGTCTGACTGCGTCTAATCTCACATATTACTGTGTCTATCAGCCTCAAACTTTTTGTGCACAGTTATCACTATATGAACCTCTCGTGGTTGCGGAAATTCAGAACTTTTTCAAAACCATTGCTTCTGTTCCTCTCTCTCTCTCTCTCTCTCTCTCTCTCTCTCTCTCTCTTTCTCTTTCACTTTCTCATTCTCTTTTTCTCTCTCTCCTCTCTCTCTCTCTCCAAGGCTTACTTTATGGCAGTCCCTCACTTCATTCACTGCATAGCTTGCTCGACCATCACTCTTGTCTGTCTGTCTGTCTGTCTCTCTCTCTCTTTCTCTCTTTCTTTCTCTCTCTCTCTCTCTCTCTCTCTCTCTCTCTCTCTCTCTCACGAGTTGACATACAGCTGACATGTGTTACACAGCCATCGCAGTTTCATATGTCAGTGGACTGTTGGCCAAATATTTGCAGGTCTTAAGTGTGTGCCTGTGTTTGAGAGAGAGAGAGAGAGAGAGAAAGGCAGAGAGAAAGAGGGAAAGAGAAAGAGAGAGACCTTTAGTTTTAATTTAGAATTTTGCCTTTTTAATTCATGCTCTTTTTGAAACCTGGAGATCTGCACCTTACTGGGTGCACTCTTCTAGATTAAACTTGTTTGCATCACCCGGTGAAATAAAACAACAAGATGATCTCAGATGAAATCCAAGCTATCAATCATCCCGGCTTGCTGCCAAGTTTGGCTGCCTGCATAAACTCATGGTAGCACCTGTGTACTAATGGTAGACAGGTAGCATCTCACCGACCACTTGCACAAATCAGATGCACGGGGCCTCAGACTACACTTTCATTAAAAAAAAAATATATATATATATATATATATATATATATATATATATATTTATTTCATGGTAAATTGAAATTACAGTAGCCAGTATCCTTCTTTTATCTCTTTTCAATGTGTGTGTGCGTGTGTGCAGCAGCCAAATTGGTATGTATGGCTATTTTTTTACAGTCTGTAGCAAATGTGGTATTCAACCTTGTCCTCATCAGTGAAATCTTCTCGTGCAGTCTTTGGCTGGAATAAAACCTGCACACTCTAAGTTCTCCATGGCACATGGTTGAATTTCCCTGAACTGTGGTATGCGCACACTTGTTTTGCAACTGTAACTATGTTGGTTACCCACTTTGTCTGCCCCTCACAGGTGTCCTCGTTTTGAGGGTCATGCTTGAGGCCACCCTAGAGCTTGCCAGTGTTGTGCACCTATTTTTAAGTGGGCCATTTATACTGCAGCATTTCTTTGGGTTGCAATAAACATTTCAACTTGGCCATGCTGCACAGGTGGCTGTTGAAACTAGTGTGGCTTGTTCTGCTGTCAACAACCTTGGCTTCCTTTGCACATAGCTGCCACAATCTATGTGAGTCCACATCTGTCATATGTACAAACAAAAAGAGTTTCAGATGTTTTTGATTGCACATAATCAAGTTTGTTCCCCACATACTATTAGCTCTCTGAAGCTCTCTCTCACTCTCTCACTGAAAAATTAATCATCTACCCTGGTAAACATGCTTTAGAAAATAGTAGGTGTTTGCCAAATATGTAATCCTCTTACTAGTTACTGGGCTGTTTTTCAATTATCATCGTCCACGCAGAGGCCCTTCCTACCACTGCCTTGAAAGGCAGCAGCCTGTTAAGATTTCAGTAATCGTGGCGGCCTACATATTAGTTTGATTGATGCTCTCTCCGTTTTTCTGTATAAATTGAGGCAGAATAATTTTCTATTCAAATGATTGAACTTAATAGCAAGGAGAAGAAAGACGTTTGCATTATGGTGCACTGCAGAGGGACGGTGTTGCTGAAATGTCACTCTCGCAGACAGGGTTATGAATGAAGGGAAGAGAATGACAGCATATAAAGGGCTGTTTAATTGCTGATTGATCACTGAGTGTAGTGTTTTATACATTATCAGGGGAAAGTATAATGAGTCACTGACTTGCTTCACTATGGAGACGAGTGGGGGGAGCACTCAACACCTGCTGTGACGTCCTTTTGCCCTTGGTTTAGGCCTGGAGTGAGTACCGGCCCTGTTTGTGTGCACTTCTTCAAAACCACGTGATCATGATGTGTACATAAGTTAATTACTGAACCTGTTTATATTGAAATGTGACATTTGATTATTCTGATCCTCTTTGTCTTCCCTTCTCATTGCAGGACCTGTGAGCAGTCTGCTTGTCACGACATATGGAAGCCGGCCAGTCGTCATACTTGGTGGTGTGATGTGTTGGGTGTCTATGGTAACCGCTTCTTTCGGAAATTCCATCATCCACCTGTACATTTGCATTGGTGTGATTGGAGGTAATTACACAAGTTTTATATTTCATGGTTTTTGTGGTAATCTCAATATCTTGTGGTACATCTTGCCTCTTGAGATGCTTTTGATAGGTTTGGTGATCATAATTGTAAGGCTGTGCTCAGTGAACAGCATCTTGTCAAATTAATGGCATCCCAAAACACAGACCATTTCAATCAGTGCAGCGTAATACCCATACATTTGCAAGGAAGCAAATGAATCAATAAACCAATCTCTTAATATGGATCCAGGGCTTGTTTACATCCCTGTTCACCACCACCATCCTTCTGCCAGCTCTGATTAAGCCCCTCTGGGTTTGGCAGCTCACATCCTTTCAGGCTCTCTTTAGGTTGCCAGGTCTTGTTCCCGGGACATGTTGTCAGTCTGGGCCCAGGGCATCTGCACTGCCTCGTGGGGTGCAGTTAGAGCACCAAGGGGACCAAGGCTAGGACGGTAATTAAGACAGAGCTGTCCCTGATCCCAGAGAGCATGGTCTTCCGTGGCCCTCTGTACTTTCCCGTAGGCTCCCATCAAGCTCCTCACATGGGGTCTCCTTGCCACCCTGCGAGGCTCATTACCCTGCTGTGTAGGATTAATAGGCCCAGCAAGCAGCCAGTCCATTTGTGGTGCCTGTGGGTGTGTGTGTGTGTGCGCCCTGCTATGCTCCCCTGTGCCCTGGCACACTGACACATAGGCACTGGGCAGTTTCACCTAGTACACATGCTCATATGCTTGGACACACACACACACACACACACACACACACACACACACACACACACAAATGCAGACAACCATCCAATTGAAAGACATCCTGACAACACTGACTGTGTTTGGCTTTCAATCAATAAGTGAGGACTTAGCCCTGTAAATAGTGCTCCCAGAACTCAAATTGAATTGATTGTCTGCCTTTGTTCTCCCTCTGCGCCTTATTTAGGAGCCAGTAACAAGCACAGATACTGCAAGACTCATTTTTTTTTTTTGTTTTATTGAAGTTCCTTCCTATGATAAGTATCTATGTGTGTATAACACCTTTATGATGCATGGAAATAATACTCAAGTAGACGTAAAATTACCTGTGTAAAAATCTAAAGACACTGTAACCCCTCCATCCCTTCATACAATACTAAAAGCGGGATAGAGCACTACATATTACATGACATTATTTTAATTGGAAGATTTTGAAATGATAAAAAATCACACAGGGTTATACAGCCCGATTACTGATTGACCATTCACTGTGAAAGGCTCCACAGTTGGCCACTTTATAATGGTCAAGGGTCTGTTGCTGTGTCCACAGTATTTATAATCTCTAATGGATGCAATTTAAAATGTAGCTATGCATGATACTTTACCAGAAAATATGCTTAAGTAAAAATGAAATTACTGACTTTAAAAACGCTCATATACAAATAACTCAAAAGACTACTCGGGTACAGTTACTGGTAAATGCAGTGAGCTGTTTCCACACTTTTATGTACCCTTGTAGGTATATACTGTATTACAGTGTTGGAAGGTATGGTGCATACAATTAAATAAATATCTGTCAACTCAGTGTATCAGAGATAGATAGCTGAGGGATTTTATGGAAAATATTTACAGAAATGCCTTCACTGCCTTCAGTCTGAAACAAATCAGCTCTTTTACACTAGATTGCCAAGGAGAGATTAAACAGTCATGCTGCAGAGGGAAAAGTTTCTGGCTAAATTGATGATTTGCAATAGTTATAAAGAAGCATCTAGCTTGACACGAGAGTCTATGTCATGAATTTTGAAGGCATATAGCGCATGATGCTTTTGATTTTGTGAAAATGGGAAATATAGGCATCTAGTGCAAATGTTTTTATTGTTTCAGCTCCCATTATGCATCTTAATTCTTTATAGTTCATCCAGCTTTGCAGCATCACTGTCAGCTCCTGTCTTTAATGAATGAAGTTGACAGATATTTACTACATTGCACACACTATCTATTGTGGCAGTTTTCACCATATATCTTGTCTGGTATTGGGAGTAACTCATTGAGCAGCTATGGTGTTAAAGTTACATTTTTATGAAAAAAGCAAACAAGCAAACAAAAATTGTTCAGCTGTCATCCTATGTAATTTTTAGTATACTATAATAGTAAGATGGCTCATGAGAAATGCACAATATATTATTTTGTTATTTGAGAGGATGCAAACAAATTTCCTTCGTCAAATTTCCCTTCTAGAAATTCTGAATTTGATCAATAGCTGATAAGTTGTGTTGGCAAAAATATTTTAACAGTATTTTCAGAGGCAAAATTAAAACATTAAAACATTAAAACTCAACACTCCTGTGGAAGGTAATGTGTCAATATTTAAAGAGAGGGTACCTCTTCCCAAATGAGGAATGTCTTACTTTGTACTGTCGTGTCAATTATTGGTAGGTCATGATTTACTCAATTATGACACTTTCTGAGGGGTGTACTACCCAGTGGTATAAATGTGATGGTTCCTCAATGATTGTTATAATTGTGAGTGCCTGCTATCAGTGTTAATGTGAATAAGTATGGCTGAGTTAGCTTTTATAATATATGAATTACTATCATTATCATTAATATTATTATTGTTGTTGTTGTTAACCTTTGCATTGATATTTTTTGGCAAA
Organism: Myripristis murdjan; assembly: GCF_902150065.1. Classification (NCBI taxonomy): domain Eukaryota; kingdom Metazoa; phylum Chordata; class Actinopteri; order Holocentriformes; family Holocentridae; genus Myripristis; species Myripristis murdjan. The sequence goes on from NC_043984.1 coordinate 26,402,237, forward strand.
CACTGCTTATTGAAGAGTAGAAATATGTAAATCTCTTCCTTTTGGGGTCCTTCTTAAATAAATCCTGAGCAGTCTTGGCTGGCCAGCTTCCCTAAGCGTGTCTCAGAAAATTCAGTAAGGGAATATTGAACCAGGGAAGAACATTAAGCATTAGAAGCAGGGAATGTAGCGGCCTAACCAGCTACCTGTAGCTGTTCATCTTAGGTGAACACTGATTTGGAAAATGAGGTGCTCATTTTCTGAGCAAAATGCTATTAAATTAGATTTGTGGGTAGAAGGACAAGTAAGTGAATGAATTACCCAGACTCTCTAATTTATTTCCACTTAAATGGAGAAATCATTTCTGAAATTATCCCAGCATTCTGTAATGAGATTTTAGTTGGCAAATGTGAAATGAGATGGAACCTTAATGTGCAGGCAAGTAGAATCAGTCTTAATTTAATAGAGCAAGTACCACTGGGTGTTTAAGTTCGGGAGGTTGTTGCCATCTGAGGCTGTGGTACATGACTGTGTTCTCTCATAATCTGTTTACTCACAGGCTTCGGGCTCTCCTTCAACCTTAATGCCTCTCTCACCATCATCAGTAAGTACTTCCTCGCCAAGCGTCCCTTAGCCAACGGAATTGCCATGGCAGGGAGTCCAGTGTTCCTGTGTTTACTGGCCCCACTCAACCAGTACCTACTTAGCAATTTTGGTTGGAGAGGAAGTTTCCTCATCCTCGGGGCCATGCTGCTGAACTGCTGCGTCGCTGGGTCCCTGATGAGGCCCGTTACTCCACCTCGTAACCCATCCAAGGCTGTGTCGCAGAAGAAGTTGGAGGAGCAGACAGATGTCTATGGCACCAGCCTAAAAAGGAACTGTATGAAAAACTTCAGAAAGTTCTTGGACTTCTCTCTCTTCAAAGACAGAGGCTTCGTTATTTACCTCATCGGGAGCCTGATGTTTTTCTTCGGTGCCTATGCGCCTATTGTGTTTCTGACGGCCTACGCTGTCAAGCAAGGCATAGAGGAGTACTCTGCTGCCTATCTGCTCTCCATCATGGGCTTTGTGGACATGTTTGCCCGACCTGGCACTGGCCTACTCGCTAACACCAAGTGGATTAGGCCCAGGGTCCAGTACTTCCTCAGCTTTGCCATGGTTTTCACCGGTTCATGCCACTTAATGTGCTCTCTAGGCACTGGGTATGTCTTCCTGGTGGTCTACACAGTGTTATTTGGCATCGGTTTTGGCATGATGTTTGGCCTGATATTTGAATGCCTGATGGACCTGATGGGATCCCAGCGCTTCCCCAGTGCCGTCGGATTGGTCACCATCATAGAGTGCTGTCCCATGCTGCTGGGACCACCAGCTGCAGGTAAGGGCTGTGTACACTCACTAAACATGGACTAAACATAAACATAGACTTTTTTTTTTTTTTTTTTTTTTTTTTTTTTAGAAATTACATAGTCTTACTATGTAGGCTTTGCAAACAATCAGTTGACCATTCAACTGATAACAAACACTTTTCCAGTTTTATCTAAACATAGTTTGCAGTCAGATAAGCCTATGCCAGGAGACCCTTGCGCACAGTTTCATAAGGTGTACAACTCTCTCCCTCTCTCTCTCTCTCTCTCTCTCTCTCTGTCTCTCTCTCCCTCTGTCTCTCTCTCTCTCTTGCCACACACACAGAAGGCCTCGATTGCTACAGCAGGGATTAAGAGCAAGTTTAGAGCAAGTTGGATTGTGAACCTAACAGCAAATAGAATTAGAATTCTCTCTCTCTCTCCCTCTCTCTCTCACTGTCTCTTTGTTGTCTCTTAATCTCTCTCTCTCTCTCTCGCTCTCTTCCTGTGTCTTGGTCACAGCCTGTGCACAATGATGCTGTAGAGCTCATCTGTTTACGAGGGTGTCATTACTGTAAGTCATTGCCACACAATTGGATTATCATCGTGAGTAGGGGCGGCTGGGAGTGCACGACCGGCCCAGAGAGAAGTAGTAATTGGTCATGCTTATTTACTGCTGTAAATAAGGCAGCCGTGGTGATTGCTTCAGCTTTCATGGCACGTCTAGTTTAAGGATTTGGCCTCCACACTAATTATGGAACATTTTTAAAGCAAATAAACTCTTAGGCTTATGGAGGTCCTTGCACTTCCTTCTCTTTTGAAGATTCCCCAGAGATGTGGCTACCTGTATCATATACCGTAAACAGTGGCACAGAATCCCAATAACTCCAACTGCTATACTGATGTATTGGTTGTGTGAGTGTAAGGATTACTTAGAAAGTTGAAGAAAGGACTTTGTACTCTGTAACTGTGTGTTGTGGCATTACAAGCTGTGAGGGTTAAGGAAAAAGCAGCTCAGTATGTATGCATTTGAGCATTACATTAACACTGCACATGTTTCAAAAACAAAGACTAGGCCCAATGGATTTGTGAGTGGGGAATAAAAATTAGAAGAAGAGGAGTTCATTAAAAAAAAAAAAAATGTTATTTGGAATTTTACACTGGAGCTTTAGAACCTCTAAGACGCAGAGCTACTTCATAGACATAGTTATACCTATTTTTATTTATTTATTTATTTATTTTAATATATGTTATTATTTGTATCAGTTTAATCACTTGTAACTCAGTGAATAGATGGGTCACCCTTATTCCTAAACAGTTCCCGTCAGGACTCTCAAAGTTACCTATCATCTTTCATCACAGGCCATGACATACCTGGTTGGTTTACACTTACAAGTTACACTGCCCTAGGACATGGGAATAAGTTATGAATTTTTAAATTATGATATTCCACTTAAATCATTTTTTTTTTTTTTTTTTTTTTTTTTTTTTCTTCAATGCAGATTCTTTTAAAATGGGTCAGTGACTCAGCTTCCTTTTTATCATCCAGCACCATCCAAGCTAAATCATTAAATTCCTTTACTGGTTATCAGCCAGTGGAAGAGAATGAAAAAGGGCTTTTAACCTGATGACTTGCAGCCACAGCATTCTTCTCTATCCGATGATGCTTTAGATTGAAGTGTTGGCCTTAGCTTAGGTTAGCTACAATGATGGTCCGAACTGCATAATCGGAGTGATATTGTTTTCCATACAGGTTTCCTTACCATTTTCAATCTTGCTACACTCTCTAACCCACTCTATAACAGCACAGTGTCGTTCTTCTTGTACTTTAGTCCAAAAGTCAGAGAAGCATGAGAAGATCTAGCAACACGAGCTACCCTTGGAATGAGGCCACTGGCGACAGTCCTTGAGCTGCTGGTTGAATAAATATAAATGTTGAGTTTAAAGTTCAGGTAGAGGGGCTCATTTCAGTGTGTGCTGCACAAATAACATAGAGAAAGACGGTGTGTATGACTTAATCAAGTCTGCATATCAGCCTGTTGGCAAACTTCTTCTTTGCCTCCATCCTGAGTTTTAATGAGGTGAAAATTTATGGGCCCTGCGGTTTGTCTGGTGTGATCCTGTTCTGGGGCGCCCATTTAATGGGGTAAATAAACGCCTCCTTGCACGTCGAACATTCTCCTCCAGAGGGCACAAACGTTTCGTCTCCCCTTACTAGTCTACTCTTTACTGCCCTCCCAAACCTTCAGGTCAATCCAATTAGGAGAATGTGAGGTAATTGGGTGTAATTAGCCTTTTGCTTTGGGTGTTTAATGATGCTCAGTTCAAACTCAAGTCATTAAAGTCCTGTACCTGGGCCATAATTAAGTTGTGAATACATTAAAAAAAAAGAGGTGACTTCGCCAGATGGACATAATTACTGCTCAGTCAATCAAGGGTTGTCTTAATGAGGGTGATGGTCATTCGCGTACGCCCACCAGATGAATGCTATCAATCAGATGATGCAGCCTGTGTAGAAATAATTGAGACTGATCCAAATGCAAAGTGACCCCTTCTATTCAGGTGCATGTACACAAACACACAGGCAAACATCATCATCGTCCTGACGACCAGCTCATTTAACAACCCAGTCCATCCCGTCTCAAAAATCAAGTCAGAGAAGTTTGTTTTGGAGGAAGTCAATTTATTGCAAATTTAAAAAGTCAAATCAAAGCAAGTTTTTTGGTTGCAAATTCAATAACTCTGCAATTACTCTGAGAAAAAGAGAACAAATTGGTGCTCTCCACTGTGGAATTCACAAGTTAGTTTGCCAGTGTAGGTGACTTAAAAGACATTAAAGAACACATCTTCTAGCTTACAGTGGTTTAGATATTAGCTAGTGCATGACTCACACGAATCAATAAGACCCAAAAGCATATATGAGGAGAGGTTGTAATACAGCAGACAGATGGACAGGCCTTCATACATGGTGAGACTGTGCAGACAGAGATAGCGAGACTTGCCAATCGATCTGTGTCTGGTAGCAAGGGGTTGGGGTGGGATGGGGTTAAGACTCAGAAAAGCTGGAGGCTTAAATCTGATCTAAACCACATTTGTCACTTTTCTGCAGACTTGGGCTGGATATTTATGGCTCTGAGAATGGGCCTCTCTCCTGATTCGTTCTGGTAGCAGCCGTCCAAATTGCCTTCCCAGCGATGCAGGGAGAGCCAGGCAGGGTGTAATGGCTCCCTGTCATTTCCTACATGGCTCTTCTTGAATTGGCCCATACTCTCTCATACACACAAACCAAGGCAGAGTTTGAAAGCTGTGTCGTAACCTTTGCCCTACACATCTTACCTTGAGTGTAGACACAAAAGTGCACTTTGGAAACGTGTCCTGCTCTTCATCCTCAAACTTGGACAGTGCTTGGATGGAGATATGCAGTGTGGCATATTGTAGTTTGTACTCTTTAACAGTTCCAAGTTGTTTTTTTTTTTTCCCTACACAGGTATATAATGTGGTGTTGAATAGGATTGACTGTGTCTATCTTAATATCTCAGTTTCACTGATATTCTATCCTCTCCATCTCCTTCCTCCACAGGGGCTTTGGTGGACATCACTGGCGACTACAAATACCTTTTCATCATGTGTGGTTCAGTGATTTTGACCGGTGGGGTCTTTCTCTTTGTCATGAACATGTACAACTACCACATGCTGGACAAGGAGAGGGCCATGAAGGAAATGGGCCAGAATCATGAACCCAAAGACAACCACGACCAGGAGAACGGCACAATGATGCAGCTGAAGGAGCATCCGCCCCCTGAGGCCACAGTGGAGCAGACTGCGCCTGAGGCCATAGATGAAACCGCAACCCAGGCAGAGCAAATGAAAACATGCAAGGATGACCCAAGGCCAGAGAGCTTCGAAACGCCATGAAAATCGTAATTCCTCTGTGTTTAGCATTCAAGAATTGTTTGTTGTTGTTTACTTTCTGCACTGTTCCACCTTGAATGATTTTGACTGTCCCTATCCAAAAGACCTATAGCGTCTTGTGAATGTTTTAAGTCTTTAGCTTTACCTCTACCTCTCATGTCCTCCTTAGTTTGCGTGTTTCTATTTTTTTTTCTGCTGTGATTATAACTCATGATTATGCTATGTCTTTTTGATTTGCTTTTTCAAATGTTCTTGTGACAATGTGTATAACCTTAGGGGACAGGAATCAGGTATTTTGCACTCACCCACTGTTCGTCGTTGTTTACAGAGTATTGAAAATGCATTTTACATATCTGGTCTGAAGTGGTGAGAACTGAAGTCAAATGAGCCTGCTGACAGCTATACATTTTTTCGTCCGCGGAAAATAATACTGTTGCCATTTTTTATTTTGAGTAATTTTTGGATTTTCTCATGCAGAAACACAGGGCTGTGATGTCTGTTCTGCTGTAATATAACAGAAAATGTATTTTGAATTTTACCAGTGACATTTATTGTTTGAGGGAGAGTAGACCAAGGTGTGCCAGTTTGTGGGACATGGAGTGGCACAGTTAAGGAGCTTTTTTTTTTAATACTGTAGTCCAAAGCATCGCAAGATGATCATAAAAGTGCACTGTACACATCAGCAACATTAAAAAAGAACGGTTCTTTAAAATGTGCCTTATTTTAAGCTATTAAAGTCGCCAAATGACAAAAGCAATGTTTGCTAGCTATTACAACTTAAAAACTGTATACATTGCTCATAACGAGTATCCCATGTTCTGTTGATTGACACTGAATTGAAATATGTACAAATTAAAACATGCTGTGATTTCCTGTACATAATGACTGCTTTGTCAGATATCTTAAGTTTGTCTTGCACCACAACAAGGAGTTGTTTGTTGTAGGGGATAATTTTGTCCTGCAAATCAGTGGAGATTAAATACAGTCTGTTTTCATGTCCCTCGTCATTTGCTGTAGAGTCAGCCAAGACTAAAGCACGTCTCTGTGTACCATTTTCAAGCAGCAACGTAAATGACAATAGAGACAAAAGAAATGGTGTCAAATCAAGATTTACCACATAGCCTTTCAATGTTGGTGGCTGTGTCCAATTTTTCATGCCAATTAGAAGACTGGGGAACAAGTTTGGAAATGTCAGCAGCTTAAGGGCGTGAGTACCTAATGAAGCAAGGCCCGGATGTTCCAGGCTAGTGCACTGAGCAGCGTGCAGCCTCATACACACTCAGCAAATCATTGGGCCAATAAATTAGAAACGTGCATGCAGACATGCACACACACACATCCACGCTCTCTCCCGTCCCACCACCGAGTACCGCACAAGGTCTTCGGACATGACAAGGTGGAGAGATACCCCAGAGACGAGGCAGCGACCACTGCGGCCCAGAATCTGTTTATCATTATTATATTTCCTCTCACCTGCTGTTTCCCTTCGGCCCACCGGCCCTCCTGTCCTGCCACTACCCCCACCCTCACACCCATCACCCTGCCCTGTGTGTCCTCATCGAGCCTCATGTTGTCCGCCATGCTTCGTGAGAGGACTTCAAGGTCTCAAGAGGGAAGATGGTTAGATGACTGCATAATTCCAGTTGGAAGGTGCAGCAAAGAATGAAAAATGTAAATCATGAATTAAAACAGATTCAGGAAGTTTATCATCTTACACTAGTTTTAATGTATTATCGGGAAACGATTTATGAAAAAGAAGAACAGAAGATGTTATTTTCTTCTCTGAACTTGACGGTTTTTAGGCCACAAGTAGGCTTAATGCTAGTGGGCAAAGTGGGTTCCCAAACAACAAAAACACGAGTGGTTTTCAAGCATGCGCACATGGAAAGATGAGCCTGGAGGTGACAGAGTACACAGTGTTGGGTTGAGGTAGGGATCCAGATTGTTTGCCATCTCTTTCAATAAGGATATCAGCACGACAGAGAGACAGCCTTTGTTGTGTTGACTGAAAACCTATGAACACAGTAGACACACGCACTTATGTTATCTGTTAACAATCCTTTGTTGAGGTAGAAGTTCTAGTAAATGGTGTGCAAACGGATGAAAAAGCTGGCATGGTCCTGAATGGCACATCACTTCAGCTATGCATCAAACAAAGGGGCAACATCTTCAGGCCTCAACACTCAGATGTAGCATTGTACAATAAAAAATAAGACTTTACCAACATCTCTGCAGGTCAAAACTTTATTTAATGTGGTCACTGGAGTCTAACAACAATTATGTTCTGTAGGAGTGAAATTATGAGCATTAACAAATCCATGTTGTCAACAAATCTTACTTTTAATGTGCAGCTTGCCACTTGCCAAGGGAAATTAATTTTTCCTTTTCACAGGACCAGCCCCTGAATTGCGCCCCTGTAGTTGATTGGCATTGTATGTGTTGCAGAAGGACGCTTCAACAAGATAGATGCTTTTTACTTACTATTCACCTGCGTTGCGAAATTTTAATTTAATTCCAAAACAACATGGAAACACACTAAGCCGCATCAACATCAGTGTTTATCAATGAAAAATGGTGCCAAGAAATAACAGGAGATGCTGTCATGTTTTAATGAGAAAGACTACAATTAAAATATATCACCATTTAGTAATACTAATTGACAGTTCTCAGTTAACTGTCAGTTCTTGTTAAAAGTAGCTGACTTGAGAGTGTGTAATTGTAATTGGGTATCAATCTTCATCAAAACATCTTGCCTGCCTGCACCAAGCACTGTGGTATCTTGTGTTCGGCGACATCTGTCTACACGAACAGTAAAGTGGTGATGAGAGACTGGTGGCCGGATGTTGATTATCGGCCCTTCTCCTGACCTTTGGATCCGTGTGAATCAGATCTCTGTTGTTTACAATAGGGGGCTGATCTGATGAATCTGGAGCGGTCTTGTACAAGAGAGGAGTCGGGGACATGCAGGAAGGGAGGAATGTGGTCCCGGAGGGCTCAAAGAGCACTGGCATCTATCAGCAGCAGAAATTGAATGGGATGTTTCAGAGCAACAGAGATTAGATAGGGCCCTGGGTGTTGAGCAAGCAGGGGCTGCCGATGTAATGCTTCCCTCACCAGAGAAAGATCAAACTTAACAGAACAGAGGAGCAAGGACAAGTATGTGTTCTCTGTCACACACACATACACACACACATATTGCTCATTATACAGTTGTTAAGTATAGATGTGATGTTTTGTTCAGTGTACAAAGGGATAATGGTAGATAATACTAGTAGTTTAACATTTCCACATTAGCCAGAAGGGAATGTTCATTATAACTTGCAGATGTCAGAAGTGTGGTTCCCATCAGAGCGTTAATATTAACCCGCACACAAAAGTTCATCAAAGTGGGCTTACACAGGTTTCATAAACCACCATCGTAAATGTCACAATCTGTTCCCATGAGCAACATGACGAGACTTTTGTCCCTCAACGAATTCCAGTTCAATTTAATTTGCAGGACAGAACTCTACAAACCTGGAGAGAACAGTTTGAAGAAGGTTATATTGCAACTTGTCTTTCACAAGAGAAAAAAAAAAAAGTAAAACCTTAAATGACAAAGAAAAACAAGCTTGGAGAATTCTTCTTTTTTTTTCTTGCCCTGTTTTTTGACAGGTAAATCACACAAAATAGGCACAGATGGCATCTCATTTGCATAGTTTGCCCCATCCTCCCATCAATTCAATTCGATTTGGAAAAATTGTCTTTGCAGGAGAAAATATTTCTCTCTTCACATGTTATTTAAGGACTGAATTTATTAGCGGTGTCTGCTATTGACACCACAAAGGTCAGAGCCAGGATGATAGCTCCTTTATTCAGATTAGCCTGGTAGCATTTACAATGCTAATATCCTCCTGCTCGTTCTCCATGTCACTGTAAACTGTTTTTCTCTGTAATTTCCTCATTGGATGAAAAGCAATTCACATATGAATATGGATGCCAGAGAGGCTGTTTTTTTTTTTTTTTTTTTAGCACTGGAGGTAAAAATACAATCTTGCTCTGCAAAGTAATGGATAAAAAACAATCATGCAGTGGTTATTGGATGTGTGATGTGTATGACAGTTAAACTATCTTGAACAGACCAGCGATCACTTGAAATCGCATTAATGTGTTCACAGCATTTGTTGATTTATCTTATTTTATCTAACTAGAGTGACACAAATTCATAATTGGATTGATTGGGGACTGGGGGTGGAGGGGTGACAATGAAGGATCCCAGGTCACACGTCTGCAACGCCACCCCACCTTCCATTCAACCCCATTTCGAATGTATTAGCTATTCACACCAACATTATGACATTGCCGCTCCCGCCCTAGTCCTTGTCAGAATAAGAGTAAAGAGAGAAAACAGTGTTCATGCTCAACCTGAGCGAGGGAGTGGGGTGTGGAGGAGGGGGGGGGTAGAAGGACAACCGCAAAATGAGCAGGAGGTATTCGCAAAATAAAGAAGCAGAACGAAAGGGCAGGAAGAGGGTTAGGAAAAGTAAGGGAGGGGCGTTTACTACTTGAGGCGGGGGGGGGGGTATCATGAGCCCCTTTCCATCCATCACCCCTGTCTCTGTCCCATTGGCTGAGCAGGGGAAGTAATGAAAGTAATTTAACGTACATCTATAATTAATATGCTCTCTTTGGGCAGTGTGGTTGGGCTGAAGCAGATGATGGAGTGTGTTTATTATGTGTGTGTGAGGGAGCTGGCATGATGGGGCACCGGGGCCACTGACATGGTAATTCACTAGCCATCACTCTAGCAGCACTGAGGTCAGATTGGTACGGGTATATGGGCCACCGCCGGCTTTGGCGGTCCCATAGGTACAGATGGAAAGCGTGTTTTTATTCTCTCTCGCCTGTATCTTTCTTTCCTTTTCTCCGAGTCTCCTGAAGGAAGGGGAGAAAGGAGGCACAGCACGTAGCAGCGCCCCAGGCCAATGTTCTCCCTCTATGTGTCCTGCTCTTTCTCTCTTTCTTTTGGCCTCACTGTCTCTCCTTCTTTCTTCCTCCTCTCTTTCTAGTCCACTATTCTCCTCTCTTTCTTATCCCTCCTTATACTTTAGTTTGTTAGTGTGCTCCCTCTCTCCCAGTCTGTCTGCCTCCATCATTTTCTCTTTATTTCTCCTAATATTCTCCCCCTCTCCAAGAAAACTCACTTCAGGATTTTTTTTTTTTTTTTTCCAAGCCGGACTGCTTTGCACAAACACAGTTCAAACCCGACTGCCCTCAGTGCTGTCTCCTTTTGAAACTCCCTGCTCTTTGAATCCCATCCGTTTGAAGAGAATGCCCTCTGCATCTCTTTTGCACAGTGACTCACACAGGCACCCACTTGCATTTACACACACACACACACACACACACATACACACTTAAGCATGGTAATGCGTACACATCCATGCAATCATACATGCTCATACAAGCACATTAAACCCACGCTCTCATGCTTGCATGCGCCAACATACATGCAAACACACACACACACACACACACATATACACCTACATCAAATTCAAGCAGTGTCATTAGTGAAGGGAGAGAATTTATCTTTCCTTTCAAAACCAGCTCACATCTCATCTCCTTCACTTTACATCTCTCAACCTCTCTCTCTCTCTCTCTGTTTCTTTGTTATTGGCTACGTTTACATGCACAGCCTAACCTATTGGCCATACTGTGCTTAGATTAAACTGTTTACATTCAGCTTTGATACCCTGCAATTGCATACCTTTCTTGCCATGAATGAAACCACTGAATACGCCTCCCACCGCCCTCCTTTGACTGAGCAAGAGTAGGTTATTTCTAATACTGGAGGAAGACAAGTCGATACCAAAAGTAATCTGTGCCATCTTCTTATTGCGCCTGTCAAGTAAACTGTTACAGGGTATTATACTTTTCTGTTTTGACATCAAAATGCACCCGTAACCCTGTGAGAGTCTGTTTCCGCAGATGATGAAAACCAAACGAGAGAGAAGTAACTGTGATTCCATGTCACTGTAAACTGTTTAGTGTAGGAGTTCGCCTGGCATCTTAACAGGGTTGCTCATAACTGTGAATGTAACCTTAAAGGAACAGTTCACCCAAAATATTAAAAAAACATATATTTATATTTCCCATTTACACCTGATGGAATCTCTTCATCTACATCGTTTACTATGATATAGCAATGGCTCCTGTTTGATCATGATAGTCCCTGTCTTCTGACACCACAATTGGGCTGGATGGATATTTGTTTGTGGAGCTCAAATTATCAAAAAATCACATGTGAAAACTCTTGCCAAAAACAACACGGTTACCCGGCACGATGCAGCCCTCGGGGGCAAAGAGTTTCATTTGGAACTATTTAATGCCGAAGAACACCAGGAAAACTGTGTCCATCTGCCTCTCATTTGTACTCAGTTGGGGATAGTTTGCCACTGTTGACTTTTTCACATGAAACTTTGTGACAGTTTGAGCTCCACAAATGAATGCCCCTTCCAGCCTGATTGTACCGCGGTGCTGGGAGACAGGGTGGGTTGTGTGTTGAGGGGAAACTTTGCCAAATTACACTGAAGCAGAACAGACAGATTGCAATTGGGTAAGTGGAATTTTTTGTTTTGTTTCTTTGTTTCTTTCTTTTTAAATTTTTTTTGGGTGAGGTGTTCTTTTAACTGGCTCATTCTTAAATGTTTAAATATGTCAACTCCAAGCCAGTTTACTTGAGAAACAGGACTGAGAAGTGAATTCTCCGTCTACTATCTCTTCTTGCCCCGTCTCCCTCGCTGACTGTCCTTCTCCTCCCTTCGCTGTTTAAGGCTTAGTCAACAGATGTGGAGCGGGTCACTGGGTGTGTGGACTTTGCCAGCCAGGTGCCCGCATGTCTGATTTTAATGGGCAGCATATGGAGGTGTTGACTGATGAGTGGGACTTGGCCGGTGACAGGTGCTGAGTCATCTGTCACATCGACCCCCACCCCACAACGGCCTAATGAGAGGACACCTTCATTCAGCAGCCCTGACCCCGTCACTGGCACACACACACACACACATACACATACACACAAACACACCTCTTTAATCACATCTCACATCTACATCTCTCTGACTCAGTGTTTGCCTTTGTTTGACTGTGACACTTCTCTTAGGTTACTGTACATCTGAGGATATTTATGACTCCCTTTGTCTGTCTTGTCCCTTTTAACTTTGCCACGACGTTGCAAGCGGAGCTGGTGTCAATAAAATATATAAAACTCTCAAATTCATTACTCAGGGTTATGTTTAGGGTTACAGTGAGAGGATGAGTCTGTTTTTCAGCGGGGTTGAGTCAGCTAGCGTATTACGGTGCTTCTGAGAATATACTGCCGCAGTAAAATTAATGATTTCAGTTGCAGTTTGTATCTCATCAGTAGTAAACACGGTAGGAAAAATGAGACACTACAAATCACTCCCCGGTTAGCTTATTCAGGAAGGAGGTTGTAGTAACATTTCCCTTGCCCGGGGCTCTGATTTCTTTGATTCCATTTGGGCTTGGGGAAAAGGCTCCTACAAGGGAAAATGATGTTCTTTGGTAAGGCTTTGTCGGATTGTTTATTACTGGATGTAGCGAGCACATCATTCTTGATCTTGGTGGGTGAAGCAGCATCCCTCGTCTCTTTCTCTCTACTTCCTTCTCCTCCTCCCTTTTTTTTGGTCATGTAATAGTCAGAGAGCATCACAAACAAACATATTCAAAAGAGCGTTCCCTCTAAACTCTGATTTTCAGTGTCTCATCACCGCTATTGTGAGGTTGATTTGGGGGCCTGTGAATCTGCAACTGAAATGTTAGTATTTATAAAATTGTTACAGTAAGTTGCATCAGTTGATGTACTGCCCACGATCTAAATATAGCCTTATCGGGAAATCTTGGTGACTCAGTTAGCGAAGATGCATACCATGTAACCTGTGACATCCTGGCTTAAATTACAGCCTCATCCCCTTGTCGCATGTCATCCCTCCCAGCGCTTCCCGTCAACCATCAAATACAGGCAAAATATAAAGCCTCATTTGAAACTGTTGTCATGCAGGTAGGCAGTTCACTTCAATGCAAAGACCCTTTATTAACATGACATACAAAAGTAATTATTGCCAAAGCAAAGTCAGCCAATCTGAAATTTAATTATCCAGTTTCCTTTTTCCACCTCTGATACTGAGAAAAGACCTGAAGCACCATTCGAATGCCGTGTTGATCTTGTGAAATGCCAGTTAATGTAATACGCCAGGACCGGAGTTAAAGTGTGACAGCTGAGTCTTGGGAGCCCTATTTTGTGAGATTATTTTGTGTATAATTCAGCTTTCTGAGGTAATGACCTTGCAACTTGTCTCCCTCCCCATTCTGCCTTTTTTTTTTTTTTTTTTTTTTTTTTGCCTTTCCTTTGAATCGGGGAGGAGAGATGCAGTTTGACGCAGGACCCAGAAGATGTAGTTGGATTCTATGGCAACTGGCGCCTGCAATAAGGTCGCATAGGAGGTGTTTAATTAGTGGGCCACAGCCGTCCCTGAGGAGGAGCTTTTTATTACCTCAATATGTCATAGAGTGCATCAGCTAGCAGCCACATGCACTCAAACGCACACAAACACACATGCACGGGAAGGCATGTACACACACACACATACACACACACACATACAAACTTGTGCGGCCCAGAGAGAGAGTGGTAGGGCAGAGACGATACTGAATGAGTGTTTTGTGTGACAGAAAGGGAGTAAGAGATGAGGAAACTACCAGAATGATAGAGAGAGAGAGAGAGAGAGAGAGAGAATGAAAAAAAAGGAGAAAGGAGGGGTTCAGAGATGGAGAGCAACAGAGAGGAAGAGAATGGCAGAGGGTCAGCAAAATATCAGCTAAGTAAGGATCAGCGAGAGAAACTGGCAAGAGCAAAAAAGGACAAATAAAAAGAGGGAGAGAAAAATGTGTCCAGTGTAGCAAGGCTCCTTGCTGTGTTGTCATCCAGTAGAGCATTCACATTGCTCATTACTTGCTTGCTGAGATTTTTAGGTGCTTAGCCAGCTGATCTTTGGGTCACTTTGGCCAGCTGAAATGAGTGGCATCTGTTCAGTCCCGACTGCGTGTGCCGCCAAGCCAGTTGGATGTATCACTTTACTGTGGGCGTGGGGTGCCAGGGCCATTAACACATGCCAGCCCTGTGAATGGCTACGCATCTACATCATGTGTGCCAGCACATCATTAGCTGAGGCAGAGGATGACTGTGAGAGGGACACACGCACAGAGAGAGATGCGGAAACAGTGCATGTTGTTGCAATTTTCTCCGAGAGTTTATCGCACATGAGCTGCCTTTGCCCTATAGGCCTATCATGTTTAGATCACGTTTCCTGCTAGCCTACATATTATTGGAACAACATACTGTACAGCGTGTGCACGGCCAAATTATTCTGCTGCACAATTAATTAAGAGAGAATGAGTGAGGGAGAGGGAGGCGGTGTTTGTACAAGGATGTTTGTGGATACATTACATGCCCACTTGGATGTATTTGGGTTTTCACATGTGCAAGAATACATAATGCCCTCAGGAGTCCACTAAGCAAGTTGATCAATATGAGTACATTAGTCAGGATATCATGTCCTGGGTACGCATTCATGCATTCTTTCGGCGCCTCTTGCACTGGCTGTTTGTTGCCAGTGGCACCCCACATAGCTTCAGATATTAATGAGCACGTCTGGGCCTGTGAGGACCCCTGCCCCAACCCCCAACACCCAATCCTCCCCAACTCCCCCTTCCCTATGTGCTCTGACTGCCGTCAGCTTGAGGTGGCATCCTTGATGCCCGCGTGAAAATCAGCTGAAGCATTTAAACGAGAATAGTCTTGCCGGGGGTCCTGAAGGGAGTCATGAATGACTATATGGATATGGATGAAAGCAAAATTCTGCCTGTCACACTGTCTGCTTGTCGCCTCTCTCTCTCTCTCTCTCTCTCTCTCTCTCTCACCCTCTCTCTCTTTGCATGTCTCTATCTTGTTATCTCTCTTTTTCGAGGTTTGTAAATTGTGTGCATTGTTGGTACTTTATTCGCAGGAATGCTCCATTTCTTCTTCCCTGGTGACCTCTTCCTATGGTTATAGCAGTGGGGTGTTAAACTGTGGACTACAATGTGGGTGGCCCATACTGAAGTGGGTGATTGATTACATTTTTATAAGGGCAACGTAGAACCCCAGCCAGTAATTGGCACTGTGCTTTGTATTTTTTTTTTTTTTTTCTAAATTTATTATTTCTATTCCTCAGGTTGCTTGATCTATGTTCCCTCTCACTCACATGGCCGATGATTTAAGAAAGCAATTTGAAGCCTCTGGCAGGCAGTGGAGCAAGGCGTTAAAGCACAAGTGAAACATGCACGGACGAGCGGGGGTTGCCCTCCACCACCAGAGGTCAGTCTTGCTCCACTGATGAAGTTAAAAGCTTGTCCCCTCTCTCTCTCTCTATCCCTCTCTCGCTCTCACTGCCCATCCATCCTTCATTATCCCAATCTCTTGTCTTTCATTTGCTTAATCTTTGTGTCAGCTCACTAGCGTCAGTCATTGCCGGTATGACCAACTGTGAGGATTACGTGAGAGTTTATGAAAACATGTAACATGCTGAGGGTACACACCATATGAATTCTGGGAACATTTAATTACACGGTAATCACTGCATAGCTTAAATTTTCTTATCTCACCCTTCCACTTACTGCAGATACTTGTTATTATTGAACAAGCATGTGCTGTAATTGCATTTGACTCCACTTAATGTAATGGCTTTACAAACAATGGAACATAGACAACGTGCTTTAAATGAGAAAATCCAATGAGCATGATGGAAAGAAATTAATAGAGTTGTGTGTGAAAGATGCTAACAGGATTTTGACGCAAATTAAGAGACACACATGAGAGAAAAGAGATTAAAATTCCAGCATCAAAGGATCCCTCCCATTCTATATTGATTGGTAAATGTGTTGTTGTCTACATTTAGATTTGATTACCGCTGACATGCAGGGCCGAGGCTGAAACACAAGGCTGGTAATGGCCGCGATGCGCTGTGCATATCAAATATAGCACGAATCCTACCGGAGTAATTAATATCGTACTGTGGTTATGAATTTCCTGGCATAAACGGCCAATCGGATTTGCATGGCTTGCACGGTGGTAATTAAGACAAAGCATCGGGGAAAACTTTGCATGAATGTTTCAGCTAATTCCTTTTCTGTATTTCTTTCCCTCTCTCTAAGGCTTTCTCCCTTAGTCACAGTTTTCAGATTTACAGGAAAACTAGGTGTTGACATTTTGCCTTTTTGTCATCATCCAGTTCGGAGGAAACACAATGGGATAATTTAACAGCTGTGTGGTAATGGCAGGGAGTAGCACAGGCCATGGCTAGTCAATTACAGCTTTGATACTTATTTATTCTTTTTGAAAAAAAGGCCTTCGTTTTAACAGCTCCCAATTTGACTGCTTTTCACATTTTTCAGCTCCCTTTAGAGCACTCAAAGCACCGCCCCTCCAGTGGGATTTGGCCTTTTTTTTTTCATCTCCTCAGTCCCATTTGACACTAGATTGTATTCTATTGGCTGGGGCCTCCAGGGCTTTGATGGTGGTTTCTAAAAAATCATCCCATCAAAAAGATGTCAGTGTAGTTTGAGATCAGTCAGCTGTCATGAGGTGGGGGCAGATATTGACCTTGCGGTGGGGTAAGCTACACCGTTCATAGCTATTTTCAGCCCATCGTGGGTAGATGTGGTGATTATCTGGCCACGACTGCAATTGATTTGTTACGATCCTGTGTCAGAAGGCAGTGGCGGTAACTGAATTCCGTATTAGCCAGGCTGCTGAGTTACATCATGGTTGTGTTGCCTTTAATTTAGACATGCAGCAGCCCCAGTTTACCTACAGCACATGAAAGGCTTACAATCGACACCTTTTATTTTTGGAAGCGTGTGCTGTATGAAAAAAACGCACCTCTGCGTTGGGCATCTCGGAGAAGTGACGGCAGTGTCCTGAAACCATAACCAGCCGCTGCCATCCCCAGCATCATCCCCCTCTAAAGCCATACTTAGGAATCACTCTTGAAATATAAAATTCTTGGGTATATGTGTGTGTGAGAGAATTTGAACGTGAGTGTGCATTGTGCGTGCATGCATTTTCTTGTGTGTGTGTGTGTGTGTGTGTGTGTGTGTGTATGTGTGCATGCCCGGCGGTGTGGCGATGCGTCTTTGTCCTTCCGCCTCTCCCCCTGCAGATGAGATGACTGATTCTGCGGTATGGGGGCTCTTCCCTCACTCCATGTCATTTCCAGGCCAGCGGGCCCCCAGGGAGCCCCCACCCTCCCTCCACAGCAGCCCCCGGAGCCCCCCAGGCCTGCGACACACATAACACATTGGCTCTGTCACCACCACAGCTTATTTTAGAGCGGCCTCCTTGACTGCCGGGAGAACTTTAACTTTATGTAAATCATATTAATAAATTTGCAAGCGGGGAGGTGGTGGTGGTGGCGGTGGCGGGGTGTTGCTCTGAGGATTTCAGTGCACATGCCTGTGCCAGAAGGTGAGCGGGACAGTGACAGTAAGCCGACAGATGAGGGAAGAGGAGGAAGAGGAGGAGGTGAAGGGAGAAGAGGAGGAGGAGGAGGAGGGGGTGGGGGGTTGATAGTGGTGTCAGTCCGGTTATTGTTGTGCTGGTGTTGGAGAAACAGAGCAAAAGGAGGTCAGGATAAAAATGATTTACAGTAACCTGCAGGTGCAGATTGCTTTGGCCTGGGATTTTGCAGGTGAGGCAATGGAAGCTAAGTGATTAACGTTAAAGGTAAATACACTGATTGCAGTGTATGAAAAAAAAACTACTGGATTTCATCAAGTTTCCCTACTGAATATTTTCAAGTAATATGAGGAAATTAAATCATTCATTGTGTGCCGTGTCAAAGCAAATTCAGCTTCAACGCGCTATGAAATATCTGTGTTGTAATATACGGCCGTTGTGCTGAATCTACTCTGATTCTGTGATTCTTGTAATTGTGCTGGACTAATTTGCTGGCCATGTCTCCATGCCTGTGTGTGTGTGTGTGTGTGTGTGTGTGTGTGTGTGTGTGTGTGCATTTGTGTGTGTTCAAAGCTTTCTGTTTATCCTTTGATAGGATTACATTCAGTTGGCCATGGGAAAGCAAGAAGACAACAGTGTTTCTATTTGTTCAATTGAGCTCCCGCTGCTGTCTTCTAATGGGTCTTTCCACTGAGCTCATCTTCTCTATTTCATCTAACACCTGGGTCCCTGTCACTGAGATGGAGTGAGCAGGAGAGAGATACACAGAAATAATCCGTCATTCAGAGGTAAAATTATTGCAGCAATTTCTGACAGGTTTTCACATGATAATGAAGATATTAAAAGGCTCTAAGCAAGAAGGAATCAGACATAAAAATGTGAAAGTAAATAGGAAATATGAAAATGACCGGACGTGGATGCTCCTGCATTGCTGAATTGCTGCTTCTTCACCTGACTCTGTCTCTGCTTTGTCTGTTTGCTCTGTTTCTGTGTGAGTTACA
The DNA here is from genome assembly GCF_902150065.1 of Myripristis murdjan. NCBI lineage: Eukaryota > Metazoa > Chordata > Actinopteri > Holocentriformes > Holocentridae > Myripristis > Myripristis murdjan. The sequence continues at coordinate 26,421,028 of NC_043984.1, forward strand.
TTCATATTTTTATCATCAAAGCAATCACTTTTTTTTCTTTTTTTCTTGCGCAAACACTAGCTACACACACACATTACCCATCATGGAAGCTGAGCTCACACTGAACACAAATCACCTCACTGTGACGAGAACAGTCACACATGATAGAGAGAAAACTGTGGCGGGAGCGATGCGAGGACGCGTTGATGTAATGATGTGAGATGAAATCCTGCACATTAAGCACAGCTCAATTTGGCGGGGAGATGCATTGATCGGTGAGCAGGAGATGCTAATGTGATCAATGCACTGTACTGATGAGAATGTTCACAGGAAGCGAAGCCTGTCATCTTCCTCCTTTACCTCAGCCGGCTTCCACAGGGGAAAAAAGGGGTTGGGGAAAAGGCATATGAAGGATGACAGGAAGATCCTTGCCACCAGCTCACCTCTGACAGACATTAAAGACACAATGAAATGACATTTTGACAGCCTCTTGCTACCTTAATTTGGTGCCTTTTCTGTTGAAACAGGTTTTTGGGGGTGGCACTTATTACACAGAGGCGTCATTCAAAAGTGTGAACTAATGGATGATTACCTAGGGAGAGAAATGCAGTTTTATTTAATAAGAGAAGCTTGACTGTTTGAAAATGTGATGGTTTTTTGGGTGAATTTTTTGTTCCAAGTCATTATTACAAATACACTGTTTTCCAGGATGTAGAAGCAATGGGATATTGAAAAGAAAAAAAAAAAAAAGAAAATAACAAATTTCAATGTAGTCAAGTCTTTTGCATTTATTGTTAAACAGGAGAATAGTCTGGTTAGGAAAATTAGCAAACATGGTGAAGTCATTTTTCATTTTACTGTGACATTTTTTATCATTATTATTTTTTCTCTTGGGTTAATTTATGCTAACGAGGATCCTCTTTTCTCTGAAACACAGAGCGCTACTCAAGTATAGCTGTTGAGTTTGGAGAGTGTGTTATAGTTGAGTAGGAGGCTTGGGAATCAGCCAAGGTGAGCCATTATAGAATATAACTCATGTTCAAGAGTTCTTATATTCAGTCACTGTACAGGATGATATGAGGAGTGTTGAGCCATGATTAGACTGATATATTGGATTGCTTTTATTGGCACTTTATTATTTGAAACAATTAATCATTTCATCTGATCCATACATAGGTTGTCTATACATGAAGAGGCACAAACTATTTGATTTTAATGTAACATTTTGGATGCAGCGTAGGACAACATTGTGCCTAGATATGTCTTTATTGCTAATAGAGTGCTGTTCTGACATTTTTTAAAATTTGGGGGGAAATATAGAATGAGGTTTTTGTTTTTTTTTTAGTCTTTTGGTGTGAACATGGGCAAATTTAAAGATACTGAATAGCAGTTTCTAAATTTGACAGCTTCGGCCATTAAAAAAAAAAAAAAAAAAAATAGTATTAGCACTAAAAAATTCATATTAGTTGAAGCCCAGCTGGAACAAGGAAGCATATCATCTATTAAATTGATGTCTATGCAAAGATAATATTTAGTCATAACATAAAGCTTTCTTCTTTAAGTGTTTCTTAATAGATGGTAAGGCCCCCTTTCCCTGGGCTTAATCTGCCTCCATATCCATCTATACTTGAACTGCAAACACACACACACACACACACACACACACACACACACACACACACTACCAATGTGTGGCTCTTAATTACAGACAGCCTTTGGCCCTGTTAGCGAGTGAGGAGGCAGTGGGGTCTGGGGACCCAGAGGGTTACTGTCACACCACTCCCTCAGTTTACTGGACGACCAGAGACGAATACTGATCACATCTCATACTGGAGGCCAAATAGAGAGAGAGAGCAAATATATGTGTGTGCGTGCGTGTGTGCGTGTGTGTGTGTGTGTGTGAGAGAGAGAGAGAGAGAGAGAGAGAGAGAGAGAGAGAGAGAGAGAGAGAGAGAGAGAGATGTGCAGGGAGGGACTGGAGCTGCTAGGGAAATTAATTAGCCTCTATTGGCTTCATAATATGGTTTCGGGTAATGGTTTTCAAATGACAACTGTGTCTGTACTTGTGTTTGCGTGTGTGTGTGTGTGTGTGTGTGTGTGTACATACATGTCGTGGCCTTACAAGACCAAATCAACGACCCTCTCTGTTCACTTGAGCCTGTGTTGGTTGATCTCCCTCCACCCAGATGAAGCCCCAAATGCCATTTGTGTGTGTATACGTCTCTGCATGTGTGCGTGTGTGATTTGTGCATCCTTGTGTTGTTGTTGTTGTTGTTGTTGTTTACCCCACCAAATTTTCCCTGGCAGTAGCATCAGCCTCGCAGGCCATGTGCTGATTACAAGGCCCAGCACACATACATATGTTCCCTGTCTGTCTGGCTCAACAAGCTACAGGCCGGCAACATGCTTTACTAATCAGTCCAACAGCACCCGCTCTCCAGGGACCGAAACGAGCTCGATATTTCAGCACAGTTTTGTCTACATAATGGTATCAGTGGCATCAGAAATGTGATATTGAAACAGCGAAGAACAAACAGTACTGTCTGCTGCCGCCACCGGCTTTCGCTACTGCCAAGATTGAGAGCTGCAGTGGAGAGAAGTCTCACAGTCTCAAAGCCGGTTAATTGATTATAGTATTTTATTGACTCGTGTAATCATCCATTTAACAGATAAATCCATAAAATTCTCTGCTTCTATCAACAGAAATGCAACCTCACTTTATCAAAGAAGACATATTTGCATATTTGTCAGTATTGTTCTGATGCCAGAATGTGCTTTTCATCGTATTTTGGAAAAAAAAAAAAACTATCAAAATGCAATGCAATAATGTCACTGAGACCAGTTAATCAGCTAAAATGATGACCATTACAACTGATGTTTCCTTAATTAATTTCACAAGCAAGAATTTCATGTGTTTTAATATCAGTGTCATCCAAATCACTTGTGTCTCAGCTTATTAATTTGAATTTTTGTTTGTCTCTTTCTGTTGTTCGGAAGTGAAATGTCATCTATGCCCCCCTTGAGATTTATTTTCTCGCTCTGTCTCTCCTGTGTTTTTAATTGTTGCACTTTATTTTCTATTTGTTCTTCGCGGAATTACTGCGCAAATTAGCCCAACTAAACACAAACAGTAATTTACAGTATTAAGGCAAATCACACTGTGAACAGAAAATTAGATCAGACAACGAGGAGCGTGCAATAAACAAATCAAATATTCTCGTGTCAGATGAAATCTACTGTTAAAAACCTCACATGAAAACAAACATTCAAATGCGCAATTAGGTCTGCATGAGTGCTGCTCACCCATCACGCACTCTCTTTCACACACAAACACGCACACACACGCAGGGGTTTAGTGGCACTTGGTTTAATGTAAAATGCTGTTCAGTTGAGTCTGCTTTAAGAGAAAGAAATGGGTGATAGAGTATTCATGCAGGGAGTGTTACGGACTGATATATAATGGAGATATTGTTCCAGTTTCAGGAAGAGTTTCTCTAGTCTGAATACGATGCAACAATGAGAAAATATGATTAGATTATTGTTGGATGATGTTTTATCAGGCTTAAATACGATATAAGAGGAACATAAAAAGACATATTACCATTTGAATGGGATTTAGAAATGAATATGTTACTGGTGAAGGATACAGAGAGCGATGTGCGGAGAGACAGCAGACTGCAGCCTGTGGTGTAAAACTGGTGCGCTGTCTGAACCTCTGGGTCTCTGTGGCATAATACTGGAGGAGAAGAGCATTCTATCATCTTCACCCTGTCACCATAAAGACAAAGAGCTGCCTCCGAGCAAGCAGAGCTGGTCATAGGTGGGTCTCTCACACACACTCACACACACACACGCACACACAGACACACGAACTCACACAGATACATACACATACACACACATTTGCTGACAACACCTACACACCACAATGTGTGCGCACACACCCATACACACATAGACACACACAGGCTGACCTGCAGTCACACATACACACACACACACTGAGCCACTAGAGACCAGACTGGCTAGAGGAGTAGCTGGCTGGAGTGCCCTTGGCTTGATCTTCAGGCCTCGCCACTCTTAATGGACACAATGGCTACCCACTGCACTGGCCCTCACACACACACACACACGCACACACACACACACATACATCCTGCCTTACAGCCCACACGGCTGTGTTGTCCCTCTGACCCCCCACCTTGGAGCCCCTGCTGTCCTGTCACTGTGCTCTGAGATGCCCCCTAGTCTCCTGCAGGGGAGCCAGGCAGGGGGGTGGTAGGGGTACAGAGGAGGAGGGGTGTGGATGGGTGTGGGGGGGGTGTGGGCACATGCTAGACTGTGCTGAGAAGTGATACAAAGAGGTGGAGGAGGAGAGGAGCAGTAGAGGGAGTCTCTACAGGCCCACATCCACTGCACGTGAGCTGACAGCTGTCCCAGCCTTTCATTATCTCATTCCTCCGGTCTCTTTTTCTCTCTCCCATGATGGAGAGGCTTCCACTCAAGTGACCCTGTGGCTTGTATGTTTGTTTAGGCTGCATAATTCATAAAGCCACTCGCCAGTTCATGCAGCTGTCCACAACTGAGAAGCCACAACGTGGCAAGACAGGACCTGGTGTCCTCTGAGAAAACTGCTGTAACATCAGTGTGGTCTTACGTCCCAAGGTGAGAAATCCTGCTATATCACACTCCTCCCGCTCTCGCTCTGTCTGTCGTGGTGCCTCGCTCCCCTGTGCGGCCTCTGACATTTTCTTCTCTCTCCAATCACAAAGTAGCTCTGCGAACTCTGTGCTCGCCACTCTTTCTCGCTCTCTGTTCTTACCGACGCCTGTCTGCAGGGAAATGTCGACATGCAACTATTTGCAGCTAGCCTTTCAACTCCCCTTTCCCTTCCTGAGCAAGTCTTCAACTATGCTCTAGTATGCTTAATAACAAGCAAGTGTCAAACCAGATTTCTATCACACCAACAGGGCTGTAGTGGAGGGGGAGCACAAGGGAGCAGTGCCCGGCCTGCCAACTTCTAAAAATAGAAATAATAGAATGCTTATTTGATCATCTGACTGACATATTAACAGCTTGTCAACCTATCAGATTCATGAAAATGTCTCTTAAGTGACTGTGGTGTCTTCTGTGACTGAATAAGTTTCACAGGATGTGCAAGCTGTTGATCTGATTTTTTGTGGGGTGTGTGTGTCAGTGTGTTTGTTTTGGGGGACGGGGTTAGAGTTAACAACAGGTCAGTCAACCTAACCATGCGAGATCACATTGTTACGCATTAACATTGTTAGGCAGTGTCTAAACTTATGCAATCATTACTCTGCAAATTCATAAATAAAGCTAAGACAACCCAGACCCTCTTCAGCAGCTTCTATTCATTCGTTAGCCTACTGTTTTTTTTTTTTTTATTATTATTATTATTTTTTAAATTTATTTAATGAACTATTGTGTTGTGAAAAGCGTTCAAAGTACCACTTTACAGATACACCACTCTCATTGATTAATTTTACTTTAATTAATCAATTAAGTTGTTTAATTGAATTTACCACACCTGTCAGCCGTTTGTCTAATAAGAGACAAACCAATCTCACACAAATTAGTTCCAGGAATGCTTCTCTAAAAACTGGAATTAGAAATAACATTACTAATTTGAAATTATAAATGCCAGATCTTCCCTCATTTTTTTTTTTTTTTTTTTCTCTTTTGGTATTGAACGATGCCTAATTTCATTCAGCATGCTGACAAAATTTCCAGAGCTGTGCTCCTAAGTGGGGAGTAAGACACCAACCCACTTTACTGCAAAGATATGCATTGTGGCCTTAGGAAGTGTATCCTGAAGGGGAATTTTTTTAGGGGAAGATTGCAGAGAGTAACCCCCCACCACCCTACCCCCCCTGCAGAGGGAAGCAGTGGGCAGCCCAAACACAGGAGCAGAGGATGGATTAATTGGCACGAGTCCTCGGTAGGTGTCTTTATAGCTTTTTCAGCAGTGTTTTTCCTCACTTCTTGGCACCTCCTCAGTACTTTCTTACTTTTGAGTTTTTATTTTTCTGACCTTGCTTTTTGTTTACAATCTCGCTGTCTCGTTATTTCTCTATCTTTCTTTCTTTCCACATCTTTCTGATACCTCCAGGTGTAAGGTGCTTGTCTCTGCTGTGGTGAAGTTTTGCTGAATTACAGATCTCAGCCTGTGTTTCTGGAGCGGTCTGTGAGTGTGTGTGTGTGTTATGTGTTAAACAAATGTGTAATGGATGTGCTACGGATTTTGTTTCATGTACTTGTCAATTTACATATCCATATTTTCTTCCTTGCTTTGGAACTATGGCAGATGTGCTTCTGGGAACAACTGCATGAGCTATCCCAAAATGAAAACATGTGCTTATAAATCTAACAAAAAAACAAATATGTGCATTTCCATCCTTGCATGCATATAGTACACCGACATGCATAGACACCTTACGTATATTCAGTAAGTTGGGTGATGTATCATGCATGTTCACCTCTTCCCAGTCTATCCTTCCATGGTGCAGTATTTCCTGGCCGAAGAGGAGCCCTCCCAGAGCTGGGGGACCTGCCCTCTGCGCCCTCCTCCTGTTCCTGCTTTGATTTCCAATATGACCTCCCATCACCACAGATGGCTGCAGAGGAAACATTTCCTGGGCCGACGGTGCTAGCAAGGCCCCTGGGCCCCTGAGGCAGATAGGGGGCAGAAATTGGAGAATAATGTAATAGAATATTTGATTGGGCTCTGATGGGCAGGACACTGGGAAGACTGCCATAGTAATGTGTCTGGGCTTGGCCGTGGGGTGCATTTCTTCCCTTCCCTTCCTCCTCCTCCTCCTTTCTCATCTTCATGTAGCTGCAGGTTGTGATTTAATAATGTTTGCTGCCCGGCGCTGAGGCCCCGGGGTCTGGGGCCCCGGAAACAGGAGCCCTGCGCTTCCTGTGGGCTGTCAGAAAGATGCTAACAATGTGACAAATGTTTGGCTGCACTGTCAGAGAATCTGGAGATGAATAAGTGGAGGTGTCAGCGGAAGAATTAATGGCTTCACCTGGGCCAGGGAGGGGATCAACCGAATCGGGTCCAGAGCAAAGACGGGATAATCCATATGGTCACACACACAAATGCCCGCACTCATACAAACAAGCACACACATACGCACTGACCTCAGTGTGTTTTCGGGGTGATGTTTGTCAGTGCAGAAATAGGTGTGCTTGCTTTACTTTCTGTCAGTAGTTGCAACTGGAGAGTCTGACTGGGTATGATGTGACTACACTCTAGATCTGTCAGTAAGGCAATATTGATAATCACATTATAACTTCTCTAACGTAATCTTCTCCCCAGACTGGAACTGGATTGTCCTGGACTGCCCCGCGCCGCCTTTTCTGTGCTGCTGTGCTTCCATCTGAGGACTGACAGAGAAAGTCATTGAATAACAGCAGCTCCAGCTCCAAACAAAAAAAAAAAAAAAAAAAAATTAGTATTAGAAAAAAAATAAGAGGCAGCATAGAATCTAAAAAGAAATCCATTCTGAGACAGTCCCACATGTCCGCCTCCACCTGCTCCCCTCTTGGCCAAGACAGGTGTCCGAGAAGCCATCCATCAGCTGGGACAGCCGGAGCCAATCACGCCTCTTCGAATCAACCAGACATTTACCCACGTTCCCCAGCGGGTGGGCGGTAATTGCCCGGTGCCACTTTGAGCCCACCAGGCAGGCTGCCATGGGACAGAACAAGGCAGGGACGAGCGGTATGAAGAGAGCGATGGAAGGAGGGAGGAAGTAAATGTGGGAGGGAGAGAAGCAGGGAGGGAGGGATGTTTCCGTGGAACAAACAGAAGGTCTGGACTGGCACAGAGATGCGCCTCCAAGCGATCCTGATGACTCATCTGAATGGCACAGTACGACACTGTTAATTCTAGTGACGAGGCTCAGTCTTGTCTTCACTCTTCTCTGAGTTTGGCTGGTGGTGGTCCCCCCCATAAATACCCCTGTTTTGTAACTCTGCTGCCCCGTGCCACTTTGGTGATTGTCATTATGCTGTCTCAGCAGCACGGTGCCCCTATGAGAAGAGCAATCACGCTGCTGGAGTATTTTCAATTTCACACCCGTACTGTGTGAGGGAATGGGAGACGGGGGCTTTGGACGAGGTGCTAATTGAGGAAGCGATACACCACCTGCATGTATTCCAACGCAAGCAGTCATTCAAATAGCTGATGCAGGGGCTTCAAGCTAGGCTGGGAAGTTAGGCTCTGGCTCACTGCTTTTCCTGCACATAGGGATGCTGAGAGAAGCCATTCTGAATGGGGTCCAAGATATACTACACGATCTGACTAATTGTGCCTGAATGTGGAAAATGGCTAGGTTATTAATGTTTCAGCTCTGTGTAGGTGTAATACACCACGGCCTTCCAACTGTGCAATTTTGTTTAGGTGCACAAGTTAATTCTATATTTTTGATTGTTTCAAAACGTCAAACACTGCAGTCGGTGTGAGCTGGAGCTGTGAGCTCTGCCAGTGTTTGTGGCACTGGATGGTGAGGAGCCCGATTCAGATGTCTGCCTGGCGATTGGGCCTGTCAGATTGGCCAGTCGGAGGAAATCAGAGCAAAGCTGAAGACTTCTCTCCCTAGTCATCAATCACCTGCCTGTAGCCGGTGTGCAAGCCAATCCGCCCAGGCCTCGGGCCCCAGAATTCATCAGAAAGGACAAGGCATGACACAGAGAAAAATGAGCTCAACTCTCCACACGTCAGGACAGATCGGAGCACAATGTCACCGCCTCGCTCACCACAAGAGCTCTTCATTCCGGAGGGATATGAAGGATAGAGAGAAAATGAATTGGATTAAAGTTTATCTATATCTTTATTTTTTTGCGGTTCTTACTATCGGTCGCCCATAGGTGTGATTTCCTTTATTTGAATAGTCCAGTTGGTGCAGGATCTGTGTACCACATGTGTACACATGCACACACACTCACAGTCACACACTAACCCAGGTTGAGGGGATGAAGGGGAGAGTCATCAGGCTGAGAATGATTAATGCAACTTTTTGCCCATCCTGGCATCTGGAGCACATCTGCCCCACTGGGACCAGGACAGATATTGTACCCACTGCTTCAGGGATTAAGTTGCCCTTGGCCCCCACTCCTGGGACACAAGCAAGGGATACCCCCTCCCACCCCCATCCGTCCTCAACCAGCACCACCTCCTTCTCAAAACCCCCAGGGTAGCGCGGTGTGGACCCACCTTAGAGATCAGCACATTAAGCAAGGCTGATATTTATGATGTGGAAATGGCCTGCTATTTATTCAACACACACAGTGTTGGGATGATTCATCGCAGTACCTCTCTCTCTCTCTCCTTCTCTCTCTCTCTCTGTCTCTCTCTTTTCTCAAAATCCTAGAATATTCTCCATGTAGCATAACTGAAAATATTGTGAATTTATCAGGGATGCACGTACAACATTCCTACCAGCCTCCTGACAAATTTTTGAATGCGCTGTCTACATCCAAACAAGCCCGCCTGAAGAATGATGATTCTAAGGAGAGGAGCTGCAAGCAACATTATACCACTGAATTTTAGCATCATAAACAAGCACAAATTAGGAGATGACACAAGACAGTAGTTCAGCTGTCGATTTTAAGTATTTCCTTGTCATGAAAGGAAAGGAAATCTGGTTCGGATTGGTGACTAATACTTACATGTCCTTTGCCTCATCAAGCAGGGTGACTCCACCTCCACTGGCTTACACGATGTGACTGGCCATCGGCTCACAGGTGTTTAAGCAGTGGCTGGTGATTGGTGACTTGTTAAACAATATGAGAACTGGAGTAGACAGGTGATGCATGCTTGGACATGCAGCAAAATATTTTTTCCACTGGTTCTGATAGATGCTCAAGACAGCAGCTAGTTGGTCCCTGAGTTTGATGGGAAGCAGCCATTTCCCTGATGGAAGAGCTGCGCAGCATTTATTGAGTAGACACAGGGAGAGGCTGGTGCATCCTGGAGAGGTACTTACAACTAAGTCCTGCAGTCTAATTGGTTGACTGAGTGGTAATGAGTCCCTGTTTTGAGTTACCTATATCTTAGATGATAGAGATTTTTCTTTCTACTTGGTAAAGGTGGATAGTTGCCCAGTGCCCAACCCAGCTGACTGACTGGCTGTCAGGGACAGAGAGAAGCTGAGCTGCTCTTTCTTGTTGGCTGCAAGGTGATGTGTTTCCAGTGTCCTGGCTGGTGGACTAGGGGGGAAGCTGTGATTTGCTGTCCTAACCCTTCATTGTTTGTCCCTGAAGATCTGGTCTTCATCAGACTTCTCAGAGTCTGAGAAGTCTTCATCATCCGCCTCAGTTTCAAAAATGCATCTAGAAGGCCTTCTCATCTTCAGTGGATGGGAAGGCTGGAAAAGAGAGGCTTGGTCCTCTGTTTACCAGAAGTTATCTGAGAGGAGAAGAAGGGCAAGTAAGAGACACCAATTCCACGCCACAAAAGTTTTCAATTCTGAGAATAATTACCATAATGTCAAATTTGGTCTTTTCTGTAAGTTACATACTTAGCCTATGTAACATAATGTAAGTAGCTGTATTATCTGATGTTACATAGTTTTAGACACAAAAAGCTTCACATGTAGGTGGATTGCTTTGCTAAATCATGAATATAACTTGAAATGTCTATAATAAAAGCTCCGTGTACAACTGCAATTACTTAGAATTTAAATACATACAGACCAAAAAGATGAGCTCTAACACAAGTTTTTTTTCCTCCTCCAAATCTCTGTAACAAATAACATCAGACACAAATTTTATGCATATTCATTGTTAAAAACACTACCGGCTGCAGACCTTTGATGCTAACAATCACACTTCAGATGATCCTGATTGATTTACTAACGCATGGACCTAAAAAAAAAAAAAAAAGTTGTGTTGAATCATCATGTAAACGGTCAATATAGCATGCATATTAATAGCCAGACAGGACCAAATGAAGATCATATCACAAATCTATACCAGGGTGGCTATGAATAGATAAACATAAATAGATAGAAACATAAGGCAAAACCCCAAGCCCACATGATACATTGCACACCAATAACAAATCAATACTCCAATACCACATCATGGGATCTATAACCGCTTAAGAGAATATTTTTCCATCCACACACACACACACACACACACACACACACACACACACACACTTACCCACATACAGATACTACCCGGGGAACAAAGAGAAAAGAGAAGAGTAGAGGAGAAGAGTGTGTGAGAGTATGACAGTGGATCAATAGTTGTGTTTGTGGCGGGTCTCCCACAGGACTGGAGCAGTATATGAAAAGCCACCGCTGATGGCTGAAGGTCCTCTCAGAACATTCCCTGTGTGTTTAGCCTAGAGCCAAGGTTAAACCCAGCACAAAGACGCCACAAAACCTCAGCCTGCCTCCCCCGGGCTACACACACTCACACAGTCAAGGGCCTGCAAGGCCTTTCTTCTTTGTGCATGTGTGTGGGAGACGGTGTGTGCCTCATGCTTCATGGTGACAAAAAGGTGAATCTTCAATAGCTGTAACGAAGCCACGGGCCTAAATTTAAAAACGAAGAAAAAAGAAAAAAAAAAACAGCTTAACTGCTTCTCATGTTTTCGGTCTTGTTATTAATGGACCACAATTAATAAACAGATGCTATCACATTCAGATAAAATTTGTTAAACTTTTAAAAGTGTATGTTTAAACAAGAGTGAGTGGGATTTCATAATAACTACAGTGGCACATCACCACACAGTGTTCATAGTCTTGTTGTAAGTAAACTAATGAATTTAATTTAGCACAGACTGTAATTGTGAGACAAAGTAGAGTTAACCTCGGTGATTTACCCAGACTTAATTCCTATCTTAACACCTCTTTATTGCTTTTACTAAGACTAAACAGCTCCTCTGAGAGAGAGGCAATAACTGTGGGACCATAACACCGCTAAATCACACATTAATAGCAGTACAATGTGTATATTAAAGATTCATTACACCCATGGTGGCTGGAAACTGTATAGGCTCCGACAAAGAAAATGTAGCATTGTTTTTCTCCGGTTGAAGTTAGATATTAAAGAAAAGAAATGTCACTTGCATCTCTTGAAAGCCCTCAACCCCCCACCTCCCTCCCCCTAATTATGTCTTATTCATCAGATTCTCCCTAGACAAAGGGTTCGTGTTGTTGTTGATTATAGAGACGGCGGAAAATAGGAAGCATGTCATGCTCTCTAACGCAATGATAGGATACTCTGTCAAGCAACTCTCAAGGTGTCTGCATTCCTTCACTTCAGCCATCCTCCTCCTGTAGACCGGTAACTAGCTGCGATGTGCCTCGACAGGCCGTCATCGCCACAGAGGACTGATGGAATACTAATTAGCGTGCCACCACTTGAATTATTCATGCATCTTAATTAGGGGAGAGATTTCCCATCAGGCTTTTAGTTGTGACTGAAGAGTTTGGCTCTCACTTTGTTGTGCAACACACACACACACACACACACACATGCTCACACACAGTCGTGTTTCCATCATTTCAGAGGACGTTACATTGACTTACATTGATTTCCTAGAGATTTACCCTAACCTTAACCCTAAACACAACTTGCCTAACCCTAACTGTGAAATTCCCCCTACCAATTGGACATTTTCAGCCAATCACTACCCTCCAAATTAACAACCTCTAGTCCACCTTAGGTGACAAGTGAGGTTCCAATGGGACCATAGGTGTATAACCAGTAATCCCATTAATTTAAATCCTAAATCTACAGTTTAACATCTTAGTTGAGAGGCCTTAACTTTTGCTTAAAACCCTAAAATTCTGCTAAATAGTCTAAGACCTTGGCTCAACAATGGCAACTCCAGAGGCAATTGAAAAATGTTTTATTAGGAGATATCTTAAGACCTCCACCACCCGCAAAATATGTCAAGCAAGTTGCTGGCAGCAAATAACAAAATTAGCTGGGCATGGAACATCAGCGGAGATTTGATCACCCGAGCAGGCTTCCACAAATGAGAGTGTAAAAACTCACCACTGATTTCAGGGTGACACTGCTGATGGTCCTTGCTCGAAACTTAATATATTATGTTTGGTATAAGCCGCTATTTTGTTTTAAACTCAACCCAAACCAATCCAAACCCTAATATTAACCATTACAAAATAAATCTGACAGTCCCGGACATCAGGGGCTGCCACATGGTTTCATCTTAACTCGGTATCGGTGTCGAGGCGTGTTGTTTTTCAGGGTTGTGGCAGATAAGTCACGGGCGTGGGCCAGTGCCTTTTCTCTTGAAAACTCAAAACCTGGCAAGCCACCCATACTGCTGAAATTGAAGATGGGGCAGGTGTGAGATATCGGGTGTATCGTTCCTAACACCTAACCTTAACATAACCCTAAAGTTGGCTTAGCTTTAAATCAAGTCTTCATCTTAAAATTGATGATTTTAAATAAGGGGACTTGCTTTTGGTCCCCATAAGGGAGGCAAGTCCCCACAACATGACTGTGTAAACAGATGTACATCACCACAACATTTGTGAGACCTCACACACACACACACACACACACACACACACTTACTCTCTCACTCACACACATACAAATAGATGTGCATGTACACATACATCACCACAGATACAGGTACACCCACACTTAAAGTGCACACACACCTTCAGTTCAAATTTTCCCAGACACTCTGAACCTCTGAACACTCATCATTAAACCAGAAAACTTTACAGGATTAATGTGAGTGGAAAACTCAGTTTCCAAGGCGTAAAGAAAAGATCGTCATTTTTTTTTTTTTTTTTTTTTTTTGATTCTCTGTATGTCAGGCACATAACTGCAGATTTGACAATAAAGCATCTTGAATCTTGAATCATTACAACCACAAACCATTTATCACAAATACACAGCTTTTTGCAAAACTGAGCATAGAATACCAGATCTCCAGAACTTTTCTCTCTTCCATAAATAATAAATAACAGCTGATAACTTTTCTGCCGGGCCACATGGAAAACATACAAGTGCTCCTGCTCTGCGATGAGGTTCACTATAGCAGCCATGTAGCTAGCAGTGCATGCTATTCCCCTCCCTCTCTCTGTTTTTCTATTATGCTGAGGCAGTGAACGCTGGTTGGCTCTAGTCAATGAAGCCACATCCATCTGCTACAGTTTAGCAGGGAAATTAGGCACTCAATGTAGCATATTTGTTTAAGTAATTGGAAAGTAATTAATAACCTGAAAATGTAATAATGTGCTGAGCAACTCTCCTTCCACGAGCCATTCAGGGGTAATGTGCTTTCTGCTGTCAAGTGTGTGTCTGCACGTGTGAGTGTGTGTCAGAGGGAATGCTTGTGTGCCAGCGTGTGTGTGTGTGTGCGCCATGTAAAGACAGGCCTTTCTCTTGTCAGCACATCCCTGCGCAGCTGCTTTATCCATATCTGGGAGTGAGATAAATAGGAATGACACTAGAAAGGGGAGAGGGGGGAGAAATCAAATG